>NC_081840.1:221288717-221646287 GCF_963259705.1 Myotis daubentonii
TTAGCAAACCAAATCAACAATACATTAAAAGGATCATACACCATGATTAAGTGGATTTTATTCCAGGGATGCAAGGATGGTTCAACATCTGCAAATCAATCAATGTAATGTACCATATCAACAAAATAAAAAATAAAAGTATATGATCATCTCAATAGATGCAGAAAATTATTTGAAAAAATCAACATCCATTTATGATTTAAAATAAAACTTTCAACACAGTAGGTATAGAGGGATTGTATCTCAACATAATGTAGGTCACATATGCTAAGCCCACATCTAACATTATACTGAATGGTGAAAACTTGAAAGCTTATCCTCTAAGATCAGGAACAGAAAAGGAAGCCTAATTACCACTTTTATTCAACACAATATTGAAAGTCCTAGCCAGAGCAATTGGGCAAGAAATAAATAAAATTCACTCAAATTGGAAAAGAGTTAAAACTGTCACTACTTGTGGATATGATTTTATACATAGTTTGCCCTCTATAACTGCAGGTTTTGTATTTGTAGATTCAACCAAATGCAGATCAAAAATATTCCCCCACCAAAAAAATCCCAGTGGTTTCTGAATAGCAAAACTTGAATTTGCCATGCACCAAGCACAACACTGAATTCATGTGAATGAAGTGATATGTAGGCACACACTCCAGTATCTGATATGCAAATATAAGTAAATGCAAATACTATGTCCCTTTATATAAGGGGCTTGAGTATCTTCAGAATTTGTTATCCATGGAGTGTCCTAAACCAATCCCCCATAGACACCAAGTTACAACTGTATAGAAAACCCTAAAGATTCCACCAAAAGAACTGTTAAAATTAATAAAGAAATTCAGTTAAGTTTCAGGGTACAGTATCAACATACAAAAATTGGTTGTATTTCTATACACTAACAATTAACTATCAGAAAGAGAAATTAAGAAAAAAATCCCATTTGCAATTGTATCAAAAATAATAAAATACTTGGGAATGAATTTATTCAAGGAGGTAGAAGACCTATACACTAAAATTGTAAATTATTGTTGAAGGAAATAGAAGAAACAAATACATGAAAAGATATCCCATACTTATTAACTGAAGAATTAATGTTGTTTAAATGACCCTATTACTTAAAAAAATCTATAGCAATGCAATTCCTATCAATACACCAGCAGCATGTTTCAAAGAAATAGAATAAACAATCCTAAAATTTGAATGAAACCACAAAAGACCATAAATGGCAAAAACAATCTGGAGAAAGAAAACAACTGGAACCTTTCTTCTTCTTTTTTTTCTTTATTGATTAAGGTATTACGTATGTGTCCTTATCGCCCTATTCCCCCCCTACCTCCCCACTCATGCCCTCACCTCCCTGTTGACTGTGTCCATTGGTTAGGCTTATATGCATGCATACAAGTCCTTTGGATTTTCCCTCCCCCTTACTCCCACCCTTCCCTCTGAGGTTTGACGGTCTGATCGATGCTTCTCTGTCACTGGATCTGTGTTTGTTCATCAGTTTATGTTGTTCATTATATTCCATAAATGAGTGAGATCATGTGATATTTATCTTTCTCTGACTGGCTTATTTCACTTAGCATAATGCTCTTCAGTTCCATCCATGATGTTGCAAATGGTAAGAATTCCTTCTTTTTTACCACAGCATAGTATTCCATTGAGTAAATGTACCACCATTTTTTAATCCACTCATTTGCTGATGGGCACTTAGGCTGTTTCCAAATACAGTATTAGCTATGGTAAATTGTGCTGCTATGAACATAGGGGTGCATATATCTTTTCTAATTGGTGTTTCTAGTTTCTTGGGATATATTCCTAGAAGTGGGATCACTGGGTCAAATGGGAGTTCCATTTTTAGTTTTTTGAGGAAACTCCATACTATTCTCCACAGTGGCTGCACCAGTCTGCATTCCCACCAGCAGTGCACGAGGGTTCCTTTTTCTCCACATCCTCGCCAGCACTTGTCGTTTGTTGATTTGTTGATGATAGCCATTCTGACAGGTGTGAGATAGTACCACATTGTTGTTTTGATTTGCATCTCTTGGATGATTAGTGACTTATGTCTCTTGGCCTTCCTTCTGTCTTCTTTCGAAAAGTATCTATTTAGGTCCATTTTTTGATTGGGTTGTTTATCTTCCTTATGTTAAGTTGTATGAGTTCCCTGTAAATGTTGGAGATTAAACCCTTATTGGTGATAACATTGGCAAATATGTTCTCCCATGCAGTGGGCTTTCTTGTTGTTTTGTTGATCGTTTTTTTTTGCTGTGCAGAAGTTTTTTACTTTGATTTAGTCCAATTTGTTTATTTTTTCTTTAGTTTCCATTACCCTAGGAGCTGTATTGGTGAAGAAATTGCTTTGGCATATGTCTGAGATTTTGTTGCCCATGGATTCCTATAGTATTTTTATGGTTTCCTGTCTTACATTTAAGTCCTTTATCTATTTTGAGTTTATTTTTGTGTATGATGTAAGTTGGTGGTCTAGTTTCCGTTTTTTTGCATGTATCTGTCCAATTTTCCCAACACCATTTATTGAAGAGACTGTCTTGACTTCATTGTATGTAGTCAAGGCCAATCTTTCAAAGTATGCAACATAAGAGTCTTTTCTGCAACTTATGAGTAGATAAACAATACAGAATAGGCAACAAAGACCAATGTCTGCTCTAAAGTGCATACAAAGTAAGATGAAGGGGGGAAAATGTGTATTCAGTTTAGGGCAAAAAGAGACTTTCCCAGTTACCCAGTCTGGTTTTGTAGCTGCCATCACATGAAAGTGTGGGAGGAAATGTGGACTGTAAAACTTTCTCCACCGACAAAGAAGAAATGAATGTACAATGCCAAATGCCCATGGGGCTTCTCAGCATTTGTGCAGGTATCTGGTTATTCTTCACAAAAACAGAAACAGTCAGAGCTGTTGTGTCAAAATGAAGGGAGGTGTTGGCTTTTCAGTTGGGAATTTGAAATTTGCATTCTGTTAAAACCAGTCAACTGAAACTTCAAAGTAAGTTTCTTTGTTTTGTCTCAAATTTACCATAGACATTATAATTAATTCATCAGTCATTCACTTATTAAGCTAAAAAATATTTACTGAGAGCTAGCAAGTATCAAGTACTGCCCTGGAAGCAGGGTTATAGCTATAAACCAAACAGAGAAAGTCCCTGGGAAGGGGTTGAAATAAACAAGTACAGACATGCATATGTCATATCAGATAGTGATAGATGATATAAAGAATAAGAAATTGGGGTAAGAGTTGAGATTGTCAGAAGATGCTATTTTATATAGGAGTGTCAAGGAAGGTCTCACTGATAAAGTGACATTTGAGACAAGATTTACAAAAGAAAGGGAGAAAATCTTGAAACTATACAATAAGATTTTTCTAGGCAGAGGAAACAGCAAGTATAAAGGCTGCCGGATAAAAGGTTTTGACATACCCAAGGAACGACAAGACATCCAGGCTAGATTTGAAACAGAAGAAGAAGAGTGTTAGAGCATGAGTGAGGGGCGTGTGGGGCCAGGTCATGTGCAGGTCTTACAGGCCACAGGAAGAACTTGGATCTTATTCTGAATAAGATGGAAACCCATTAGAGTGTTTTGAGCAAAGAAGTGACATCTTCTGACTTGGCTGATGTGAGAAGAATGCACTACTAGGAAGCAAATACAGTTCAGAGAATAGCCAGTCATCAGAGGCAGCCACCTTCCCACAGAGCTGGCTTCAGTCAAGTCCTCAGTTCATCACCCACCACCATGAACACTGTCAACACCTGCACCCAACCCAGTATCTATGAGTAGAACCAGGAGAGAGAGGGCACCTTATGACAGTTGGCAGAGGAGCAAGCATCCTTTCTCCACCATCCCCTTCTGTAATACTGAGGGAACCCCATGGCCTTCCCCACGTTGCTAAGTCAGAGACTGGTGATTATTTCTTATCTGATGGGTTGAGCAGAGTACTCAGTATCACAAATATGTGGGATAACGGGCAGGAACCAGATGGCAGAGGTAAGACAGGCAGTGGTTTGGGGGCTGCCTGCCCTAATGAAGACTCATAAAGACATAGGTACTTCCTATGGGTTGACAAGATGCCACAAGATAGATGGATAAAAATACTTCCACAAGGGCCACTCAATGAATGAGAGGACCCTGCAGTAAGAGGACCCGGCTGAGTCACCTGCCCATGGTCTGCAGTGAAACTGGCAGGAAGAAGTCAGGACTGAGCCACATATCTGGGGCCAGTAGGCTGTGTAGTGAAAATGTGAGGAGGGCCCTCCCGAGAGTACTCATAAAAGTAACCCTTCAGGAACTTGCCACACAGAAGAGTGTCAGCCAGTCAGTAAAAGAAAGCAGACTGATGCATTCTGAGAAAGCCTGAAAAGCCCCTTACCCTAAAACCCATGCATTTATGTCGTAACAATGTAATTCTAGTGATATCTGTGGATGAAAGGAGCCATATGCTAACCTAACAAGCTCAGGGGAGGCCTACATGGCAGTCTTGCAAACTCAGAGACCTAAAATAACCACAAAGGATGGGCTGAAATTAAACTTTAACTAAAAGCAGTTATGGTGGTCAGTTAAGTCCTAGGCCGGTATCTTCGCTGACAAGGTCAACCTTTACCTTAACTGAGCCTATCTGTATTTTTGCATTTATGATAACATACCCTTGAAGTACCTGGGTAACTTGTAACTTCCCTTCCTCTGGACCCCCTGGGGCACAACCAAACATGCTGGGTGCCAGGACGGATACCACAAATTCCATTATCGTGTTAATTGTTCCTGCATCCATCTAAGTATGTGTCCATCATTTTACTTTTTATCCAATCCCAGGGGTTTCCCCACTTTGCTTTCTCCTGCCTCTCTAATCTATCACCAATGGACTTCATGTAACCCACCTACATCCCTTCCTTTGATTGCAATGTATAAATACAGATGTAACCCGCCATTCTCTGGAGCATCATCTCAACTCGTTGAGGTTCTGCTTCCCAGCATATGTCGACAGTTTGGCTCAAATAAACTCACAAAAATTCTTTACAGGTTTCAATGGTTTTCATGAAAACAATTTAAATTGTGAGAATACCCCAGTGAAAAATGTTCTACATAAAAGTCATCACAACAGATTGATTAAATAAAGCTTATATATTCTCCTCTTACAAAATTAAATTCAAAACAATTCAACAGAGAAAATTTTAATGGTTCTCTCATGAAGTCACATTCACTGGCTCTTGGAGGCTTTCCAGACTTTTTAAATTAGGCAAAAATATCACTTTTAAAAATTGACTATTTTTTAAATCCTATGTATTACAAACCTAAGAAATGTCCTAGCCTGGAGGAAGGGCATTAGAAAAGTGTTAGGCTGGCTCTACCGTTTTTAGCCATGATTCTATGGACAAGGTACTTCCTTTTTCAGGGAGTACATTCTCATGAAGGAGTTCTTACAAAGTGCTCCTAATGTGTGTATTTGTGCTCCTCTAGGTGGGAAGGGCGGGAAGGGGAGGAGAGGAAGGGGTCCTTCTAATGCCTTCTACCTCCCATTCCCTTTTCACTATAAGGTATGTGGGAATCCACACATGAACTTATAGGCATGTTAGTTTTGCTGCCGCTGCATCTACCTCCCATCGAACACTTGTAAGAATGCCTCAGTTTTTCTGGACTGCCCACACTCAGTATTCATGATTCAGATGGGATTGGCCCAATCCCCTGAATCCAAGTGTGGACACAAGATCTATTTCGGTCGACCAATATTTTCCAAAACTGAAGTCACAGTAATTGGTCCAAAGATAGACTTCTTACTCAAGCTATCTAATCAGCACTGAACCAAACTGTAGAACGTTGTTCTCTTCCCTCTGATCAACCTCCAGGCTATAAGCCAGATCTGCTAGAAACCATAAGGATTAAGTCTGACAGTTGAAGAAAATCCACAGAAAACAGAGCCAAGAGATGGAGACGTAATAGATCTGTTTGAGCATCTGAGTCCAATTACTTTAAAGAACTTGGACCTTTCAGTCACTTTAGCAAATAATTTCCCTTATTTTTTGTTAATTTTTTTTGTAACTGAAACCAATTTCCGTTAAGTTTTTGTAGACTAAAAGAAATGTGTTAGGTATACATGATCTATAAATTGAATAATTTATTCAGACTAATACAGGGACATACAAATAGTTTTATAAGATACATTGATTTGCAAAATAAAATACAAACCAGTGTAAAAGTTTTCTAAGACTTTTTATCAGGATTTTTTCAACCAATAGATAGTAAAGGAACAATTAGAAAAATTTGGCAGTTCCTTCAAGTTCTAAAATCCTAAGATGTGTAAGAGACCTTGCATTACATAAATGGAGGTATAAACCTCTGCCCAAATTGGCACAAGGGATATTTGTCCTCAGAGATTAATCATTAAGCAGCTGTGTCCCTTTGCCTGATATTGTGAAATGTGATAACTTTGAGACAATGATGCTACACTGTGGGTTTTGCAGATTACAGATATAGCAAGAAGGCTATGAATTATGAATAAAAAAAACATTTAAAATCCAAAAGATGCCTTTTGTTTTGATTTTTTTTTTTGCCAGTGGAGATTTCACTCTGGGTAATATAAATCACCAATGTGCTAATTAAGCTGTGTTTCTCACTTTAAGGTCTTTTCTCACTTCACTCAAAGTGATAAAAAATGGAGCATCATCATTTTCCTTAGATCTGAGATCCCAAAATATCCACAAGCAATATACAGTTGTAGGGACACAATAGCCAGCAAAATATGAAGCTTTCAGTATCACCCACCACAAAACTTAGAATATAAACTGTGAAATTTACAGAGATATGACTAATGGGGTGATTTCTATTTTCCCAGCAACTGAATACTCAGTCCATGAACTGAGCACATATAACACTTAGAAAACAGTCTTAGAGAAACTGACAGATATATAGGGCATTTTATCTTGCATTGTGTGATTTGTAGAAGTAATCTCAATTGGAAGTACTTCAAAGGAAGGTTTTAAACAAGTGTAAAAATAACTAATCTACAAGTATTTATTAAGTGTTTGCTATGTGCCAGCCAAGTCCAAAATGATTGAGGAGGAAATAAGAAAGTGAAATCTGAGGACCCCGCTGAGGATAACCTGATAACTATGTCCCCCTATTTTAGGTTCCTCACTCCAATCACTATGCATGGGGCTCCCCGGGTAATAGATTCAAAGCACATTCTGACTCATTTCACTCTCCAGCTCAAGTATCTTCAGTGGCTCCCTATTGCCCATTAAATACATTCTGGATCTCTCAAGTTGGCATAAACCAGTCCCTACCTAATCTAGCCTTATCTCTCATTATGCCCTTTGAGTGACCTGGGTACAGGTTTACATTTTTATCTGAAGAGGAAGTGGTTCGAGAATGGCTATGATGATGAGGAGGACAATGATGATGGAGAAGAGGAGACTGACATTCTGAATTCCTTGATTGGTTACCAAGTGTTAGTCATTGTGCTAAATATCTGAAGTCCTGGGGGATCATTTTGTGATATATACACATATCAAAATTTATGCAACGTTATATGTCAGTTATAGCTCAATAAAGTTGGAGGGAGAAGAAAGTGGCATTTTCTTGGCCCCCCCAGAACAGCTAGAGACAACCTAATTGAGTGATTAAGGTCATGGAATCAGAGTAAGACTACCTGGCTTCAAATTCTGGTCCCTCCACTTATGGAATTAATGGGCAAGGGCAAGGTAATATCTACTTCTCAGGATACTCATCTATACAATAGGGGTAAATATAGCTAAAGGTAAGCTTTGATACAGCAGCTCAGGTGATCTCAGCAAGCATCCAGGTTCTCTCCATCTATGTGTTCTGACTTCCATGATATCTGCTTCTATTTCGGCAGCCCACAGAGCCCCCAAAGCTCCCCTGGTGAATATAACACAATGGCCAGAGTTTCAGACCTCTCCTTCTCACACCAACTGAGAAAGACCAAGGGTCCCCTTTAGGAGCTTCAATGGAAAAGGGGGAATCACCTGTGTATAAACACCAACAAACGTGTTTTTGCATCCCTTTATCTCTGCCCATGCTCCAATAAGAGTGTCTGAGGAATGAGTCTCTGATGGACTTAAACTAATTAGGGCTTCTCTCTGAAGCTAAGGGTGAAGTCATTCTTGCCAAAAGTAAGTGGCTTAAATGGGGACAGAATGAATTGCTCAAAGGAAATGCGAGCCAATGTCAGAAGATATGGTATATATGCATTAGAAAGGGATATGGTAGAAAACTATTTTAGGCTGTTAATACTTTATCAGGATACCGGTATGTTCACTGATTGTCAGTGAGGTACCTGGCCTGGTACAAGGCAATGAGGAGGATGTAAGTCTGGGTGGGAGTTGGGGAGAGGGGCACACATTTCATCTCCTGAGGCAAGAAGTTGATACAACAGGCAAAGGCAGAAACTGGGGCAACCTGAGAGGGCTGAGTGCCTTGGGTCACATGTGAGGATCAGAAGTTAGGAGGCAGAGTAAGAGGGGGAAGGCAGAAAGGTGCTGGAAAGAGAAACTGCCTACTTGACAATTTTTGTCTTGTGTGTGAAGCATGAGCTAGAGGACAAGCAGGCTACAAAATGAGAAGAGATCGACTCTGCAAAAACAAGCATACATTATAGCAATTCTCAGATGGGATGATCCTCCAGAGGATTTAGTTATGTCCTAGCTAATTAGGCGAGTAGATGATTCATTTTACTCCTGAGATTACAGTTTTTCCTGAGGGGGGGGAACAGTCAAGGTCTGCAAAAACAGAGTCCCAGATTACTGTGAGTGTTGCTAAACACCAAACATCCACCCTCCGGGGCCTGAGCCCACCAAGGACAAAGCAAAGATAAATTATCCAGTTTGGGGGAGTAGCTACTCCCCTCACATTTCCCTTCCACCTAATTTCCCTGTCCCCTCCCCTAGCCTTTAGGCCTGGAGATACCCCATGCCATGGGAATGCAGATCTTAGAGACAATTCTTTTTGTGACTGCCAAAATGTTCAGCAGGCAGTCATGCAGCATGATGTGGGTGGAACACAAAAGACACGCGCCGTGCTCAGCCAGGTAGAGGAGCATCACTGTGTGACAGTGGGTGCGAGCAGACAGCTGCAGACATGCTCTTGAGAAACACAGTTTCCCTCAGCACAGACCAGAGCTGACCAGGGCCACAGGAAAGGTGTGGTCATACCTAAAACAGGATGCAACAAGGCAGAGAAATTTGGCCCTGAAAACATTTGCCAATATGTGTCCACCACATGCAGTGACTGGATGCCCAGAGCAGCTAATATTATATATATATATATATATATATATATATATATATATATATATATATATATTCCCGCCAGGTAGGAATATCTTTATAATTGAGGTTGGAACATCAAGCTAAAAGATGACTCTACTGTTAGTCCTTCCTGCACCAGCTAGCCAGTTTTTAAACTTTTCTTCTTCTGTTTCACTTATAACTTTCTCCCAGGAAGAGGATGTGTCAAGTCAAGTAACTGACACAAATATCTTACGTCCTCAACAGTTGCATTTCAAGTCATAAATTAATAAATTGACATTTTGGTTTATATATCAGTGTCTTTCAAGTTAGTGCTATGAGTCTGTTCTGTGAGAAATATATATACTCTGGGAATGCTCACAACACTTTAGTTCTGTGGACTCCATCACTGGCCTGATAATATTTTCCACAGGGCCTCGCCCAACTGGGCGGACTTTCTAGGTATTGTTCCTTTTGCACGTGCCCTTCATACTACATACTGCATTCTACATAGTACCTAGTACATACTATATATACTACAACAGCCACACAGCCTCATCAGCAAGGACAACCTCATTGTGAAGGATTAGCCCTCAAATCCAAAGATTAGTCTAAGAGAGACTTTTGTATGCTGAAATTTTGTGGTCACTTTATTCAGAGTGGCCATCAGTCAAAACACCATATAGAATTTAAAAGCTGTTAGTGAGCCCTTATTCCAAAAGGGATGACAAAGAGTCTCAAATTAGTCAAATTACTTATTTATGGTCACGTATTTTTAGCAAAAGCAGAGCCTGGGATTTTTTATTTAATCTAAGGTTTATTTTCCACTGCAACACAACAGTCCCCAAAGGCCATCAAAGTTATCACCCTCGGCACAAAAAAACTGTTTCCACAACAACTTCTGCATTCACAGTTATTCTTAAGTGAATGACATTTGAAAATACAGCCAACCCCATTTATTTGTCATCCCTCCAACAATTGTGCAGACATTTTTATTATATTTCAAAAGTGAAATGCTCTGACTAGTTTATAACCAAATTATAAATTCTCTTATGGGTCCTAAGATTTCATATAAAATTTCAATATTGATCAAGTGAAATCTTAATCTCAATGAGCTGTCGACTCAACATGAGTTTTTATTTTCACATGGCACAGAGTAAGTTACTGATAGAGTCACTGCTTCTTCTCTTGGAGAACTGGCATGTATCCTTTTATTGGGTAAAGAAAAGGATGCACTTTATTATGTGTACTGGTTAATAATGGTGGATTTTGTAATCAAGGAAACACAATGATTTCAAGAGAAATATCAAAAATGCTTTATTCAAAGTAACGTCCATTGCTAGCTACACATTTCCCCCATCTTTCAGGTAATTTGTGGATACCGTCCCAATAGAACTTTTTTGTTTTGAGGCAAACCATTCAGAGACCCAATTTTCCACTTCTTCATACATTTTGAAGTGCTGCTCAGAAAGTGCACGTGCCATCGATCAGAAAAAGTGGTAATCTGAAGGAGCAAGGTTTGGTGAATACGGCAGGTAGGTTAATACTTCCCAGGCAAGACCTTTTAATGTGTCTTTAACTGGTTTTGAAGTGTGTGATGGTGCATCATCATGAAGCAAAATTACTTTGTCGTGTCTTCTGGAACATTCTGGTCATTTCGCGATCAAAGTGTGGTTCAAATTGATTATTTGTTGTTGGTAGCGATCAGTATTAACAGTTTCACCTGGTTTTAGAAGTTCATAATACACCACACCTTCCTGGTCCCTTCAAACACACAGCATTCTATCTGAAGCGATTTGGCCTTGCAGTCAATGTTGATGGTTGACCTGGATCAACCCATGATTTTGTGCATTTGGGATTCTCAAAATAAATCCACTTTTCATAGCCAGTCACAATTCGATGCAAAAAAGACTTTCTTTCATGCCATTGAAGCAAAATTTTACTGATGACTTTTTGGTTTTCCATTTGTCTTTCGTTCAGTTGATGTGGCACCCATTTTCCTTCCTTTAAAATCTTTCCCATTGCTTGTAAGTGATCTGAAATTGTTTGCTGAGCAACATTTAATCTTTCTGCAAGTTGTTTTTGAGTTTGACATGCATTTTCATCCAATCATGCTTGTAATTGTTGGTCTTCAAACTTTTTCGGTTGACCTGGACATTATTTATCTTTCACATCAAAATCATCACTTTTAAAGCATTTAAACCAGCATTCACAAGTATCTTGAGATGGAGCATGTTCACCATAAGCTTCCCAAAGTATAGGATAACTTTTTCTTCAAAATAAAATAATGAATTAAAACTTCCTTTAAATACTCTGTTTTTGGCACAAAATTTGACATTATTAAGCATAAAAATATCTATGATGTTAATACCTTCAGCAAATTTGACATATGAAGTTTTGAAGCTTGCTGTCAATACAAAATAGTATACATATCAAATCACATATATGTCAATGTACGTGTAACGCCATTTATTGAAAAAAATCATCATTATTAACTGGTACACCTAGTATACTATTTTCCTTTTGTCCTGGCTAGTAGGTGACTCAGCAGTGATCAGGCACAGGAATTATGCTAACCTAGTATTTTTGGTTTATTCACACCCTTCACTCTGGCCATGCTGGGCTCCTGCCACATTCAGACAGAGCTGTCCCCACCCCCACCCCAAAAAAAAAAAAAAAAACCAAAAAAAAAAAAAACACAAAAAAACATGTATGGATCATGAAGAGTAGAGGGCCTGGTAAGAGGGTCTGTTACATGTGGGATGAGCTAAATAACTAAAATCCTAGCAAGATGAAAAGTCGGGTAATTAGTACAAAGAGTATATGAGACGGGAGAGAGAAACTACAGGCAATAAAACAGGAGTGAAGCACATGCTGGTTAGAGAAAATGAAATCTAAAGAGAGGGGCAGCCAGGACAAGAACCTGCTGAATTCAGCACCAGCACTCTGCCATCTTCCTTGGGAGTGTATTGATTGGTTCCCTAGCCCAGCTTACATTTCCAAAGTCATCATCCCTTAGTTTTGCACTTTTGTTGCTAATCTGCCTAATTGTATATGTTAACTGTGTTTCCATAAGAAAAAAAAAATGTTTGAGCTATTCTAAATTAAATTACAGCTGGCAGGAGGGAGAAAGAAAGAGACAGAGCAGTTAGCCTCTTAATAGCCACTCACATTAAGGACCACTCACATTCTTATGTATGTTGGAGCTGTGAATCCAGGCTTCTACCAGCCCTCCCTGCTTATGCAGGAACTTCCAGGACTGTGCCAGTAACCAAAGTGGTAAATATTTCTTCCTTAGAAACTGCGCTCCTATCACAGAACTGCCTCCACTCCACCTGATCCCGCCCTCTTATCTGTAACCAATGTAGATTCTTTCAAAACAACCTTCCTTTCCCCATTTGATGTATAAAAATAAAAGCATGTCAATCTCAGGAGGGCAGACCTGTGGCCTTTCCTATCTAGTGCTGTTGTTCATGATTTCTATTTCATTCCCCAGGAGCTGGTCCTTTATGGCCCAATAGACCCTTTGTTTTCAAAAGGCTTTCAACCATGGAAGTTGTTTTTTGTTTAATGGTTTTAAGCCCCTTCTACTCCTATATGAAAGCAAGTAGACAGAGTATAAAATTCTCACTTCAAAATATACGATGTTTATAAGAGCTAATGTGTAATGCACAAACTATATGTGGCTGGGCTAACAAACACCTGACTTTAAAAGTATGACTCTGACCCTCACTCTAGGCAGTTATGTGCCTGAATTATTGAGAAATAGCAGGAAGGCAAGTGTGGCTGGAGCAGAATGATGCAGAGGGAATCATTGGAGATGAGGCCCAAGGGTTTGAATAAGAAGGTGACCGTGTAGGACCCTGTCAATCAATTAAGGGTTTTCACTATTACTCTGTGTGATATAGAAAGCCACTGAAGAGCTGTAAGCAGAGTATTTGTATGATTTAAGAAGATAAATGCCTGCTGTAAGATGGAGAAATTGGAGAAATAAGAAGTCAGTTAAGATCCTATCCCATTACTCCAAGAAAAGATGATGATAGCTTGAACCTAGGTGGTTGGAGATTAACTTACTGAGAAAGCACAAAAGAGAGAGAGGAGATGAAAATGACTCCATGAAAATGACTCAAGTCACTGGAAGCTTGGAGTTGCCATTGAATGAGATGATGGGCCACGCAGGGAGCATATAGAGATGAATGGGACATGGTAGCTCTGAGAACCCACCCTCTAGGAGAGGTGATACACAAGGAAAAAGAGCCAATAAAAGCAAGTTCCATTCCTTAGACACTGACTATGTACCAGACACTGAACTCAGCATTCCGCAAATATGACACCAGGCAGTCCTCATGATAACTTCATGTGGTCGATACAATCAGCTCTATTTTACAGATGAAGAAAATGGAAGCTCAGCAGAATGACATGACTTGCCCAAGATCAAAGAGCTGAAAGACAGAGAATAGGTTTGAACCCATCACTGTCCAACCTCGGGCTTATGCTCTTAACTACAGTCCTTTAGTCTAACTCTGGCTCAACTTAATCTGAGGAAATAAGGGAGGCAGGATATAGGAAGCCAGCCCATGAGTGTGGGAGCAGTTTCCCTATGACAGCATGATTGCCTGATGGCTCTTAATCCATAAAACCAGAAGGATGGACTCTATGATTTCCCTGGTTCCCCTCAGCTCTAAATGCCTATAATTTTAAAACATGGTGATGCTTCTTTTCACTGAAGTGAAAGTCATTTTTATTCCTTAAGACTGAATAGCATATAACGCAACTCTCTTATTTATACAAAGCTATTCCAAGCCCGGCTGAATGGAGCCTCAATCCTTGCAGCTTGCCCATTTTAAAATAGAAAGAGTGTGAAGAGTAAAGGAAGGACTGAACAGAGAAGGGTGAGTGAGGAAAAAGAAGAGGAACATCCAGGAAATAAAAATGAGGTTTGAGAAAACTGTCATTTTCCAGAAAACTGAAGAATTTTTACATCTGTTATACTGAGGCATCTTGATTGCTGACTAAAAAGTTTAGTGACAACTAAAAAGGTATCTTGCATGTGAACAGAAACTTTAATGTTCATCGTCTTTGTTGTTCCAGATCCCAGGTTGTTATATCACACCTTCGATTTATGACCATAGCAAAATCATATGAAAATAATTTCACCCAGAGAGGATCCTACACAGCCAGAAAAATATAAAGCAATATATTTATGTTTGCTTTGGATTTGGAATATGTCAGTGAGATTGAAGTAAAATTTGGCCTAGATTTAAAGAATCATAAAAACAAGTTAGGGTTTCATTAGGAAGTAACAAGCAGCATATTTTTCTTCATCATCGTCACTACATTTATAATGGGTGTCCACAACATACATATGAATCTCTGCAGCAGTTGGCAGCTATGGGGATTTGCTGACATTGAAGGTGAATAAAGTTACAGTGAAATGATTCCAAAGTGTTTCATTACTGTTAACTGAAAAGGAAAATCTCTAGCCTGGTGTTTAAACTGTGCCTTATGGAAGGGGAGTATTATAGTCCTCTCTCTCCCCCTCTCCCTCTCACTCTCTCCTTCTGTCTCTCCACCCTCTATCCATTTTGGATGCCTTCATATAATGTCATTTATATAACAACACCTTAAAATCTCATTTTAAGGTTTTAAAAATGTGTAAAATTACCCTGGCCAGTGTTGCTCAATGGTCAGAGTGTCAGCCCGCTCATGGAAAGGTCTTGGGTTCGATTCCCAACCAAGGGCATGTGCCTGGGTTGCAGGTTTGCTCCCTGCCCCCTGTCAAGGCACATGTAGGAGGCAACCAGTTGATGTGTCCCTCTCACATATGTTTCTCTCTCTCTCTCTCTCTCTCTCTCTCTCTCTCTCTCTCTCCCCCTCCCTCCCTCCCTCTCTTTCTCCCTCCCTTCTTCCACTCTCTCTGAAAAGCAATGGATAAAATATCCTCAGGTAAAGATAACAAAAAATGTATAAAACTGTAGTTAAGATTATAATGAATGGATTCAATTTTTAAAAATATAAATAAAATTGATGACTTCACCCCATCTATTAAAATCATCATTATCCCAATATACTTTATACTTTCTGGGGATTGCTGGGGGAAATTACACTTAGTTATTATTTTCTAAAAACACATGCTAAATGGAAAAACCACAATAGAATGTTCAGGGGACATGATAGTCACCCCACATAAGAAATTCAAATAACAAATAAATAAGACATCCAGTATTCCCTGAAATTAAAATAAATGCAAATATATACACTGAGTGGCCAGATTATTATGACCACCTGACATTTGTAGGAAAATTAGCTATAATTTCGTGTTGAAGTTGCTAGAGGGCCAGACCATTATAAATAGGGAAGCAAGTTGTTTACCACGACAATAGAAGTGATTTTTTTTTCTGAAGATATGGGTAAACAATGCGATTTAACAGCCTTTGACCATGGGATATATATATATATATATATATATATATATATATATATATATATCCTACAACCTGCTTCCCTATTTATAATGGTCTGGCCCTTTAGCAACTTCAGCATAAAATTATAGCTAATTTGCCTACAAACATCAGGTGGTCATAATAATCTGGCCACTCAGTGTATATGCAAATGCATATGTCATATTAAATTAGCAAACTTTATGATGCCACAAAATAGGTAAAAATATTTCCTGAAAATTATTAAGGAAAATAAGATTTCCAGACATCAATTTGAAAATATGTATCAAAATGTTTTTAAACATGCATAATTTTTGACTCAGTAATTTTTCATCTAGAGCTATATCATAAGGAGATCAACAGAAACTGGGTCAAAAATATTTTCCAATGATTTATCATAATTTATAAATGCTATCAATGTGAGCAAACAGACAGTCGGTTAAACCTGCATTAAGTCTGAAAGTCATAAAGGATTGGCTCCATTTGCCAAAAAGAATGTAAGGTTTCTTGTTAGTCTACTGGAGAGAGAGGGCAGGGGACACCCGATTGAAGGAAGAACAGAGGGCGGATCAGTGTGGACAGAAAGGAGAGAACACACTTGTGGAAGGTGGATGCCACCAGCAAGAAGATCACAGCCTGAGTTCCTCCCAGATGAAGAGAAAAACAATTAGACCCTGAAAAGGGATTGCCTGTCATAACAAGGGAACTCCTGAAAATTCGAGTAAAGGCTTCACACAAAAAGAGACTTATTGCAAGGAAAGTATGCATGGTAGAAAGTTTATTTTCCCCTTTTTTTTATTGAATTTACTGGGATGACACTGGTTAACAAAGTTATACAGGTGAACAATTGGGTGAACAATTCTACAACACAGCATCTGTATTCTGTATTGTGTGTTCACCACCCCAAGTCAGGTCTCATCCATCACCATTTACCCGCTTCAACCTTCCCCTACCCAGCAATCACCATATTGTGGCTCATGTCCATGAGTTTTTCCTCTTTCTTTTCCTTTTTGCTCAATCCCTTCACCCCACTCCAGGCCCTTCCCTTTGCCTGAAAAATATGAACATTTATTGTATTTATTAAACTAAAGTAACAGTCTTGAGATCACATGGAAAGTACACATGGAGAAAATAAATTGCTGAATCAAAAACCACTCTGGTGGTAGAGATCAGATCATCAGGTACTTTGTGCAGACTGGAAATCTGCACAAACCCCTCAGAAAGGCAAAAAGACTTAACCATAAGAAAAATAAATAAAAGACACAAAGAATAGATGCAGAGAAGCCAAAACTCAAGATGTAAAAATTAGAATTACAGTTAGAGGCCATAGTAGAGATGAAGCAAAACTACTTATCTACACTAATAAAAGAGAAACATGCAAACTGGTGTTACTCCGCTAGCCTTCCCATTGGCTAATCAGGGCGATATGCAAATTAACTGCCAGCCAAGATGGCAGCCGGCAGCCAGGCAGCTTGAAGCGAACATGAGGCTTGCTTGCTTCAGTGATGAAGGACTCCAACGTTCCCCGCCTGCCGCTGCCGGCCTCTGAGCTTGCAGTTTGAAACATTGTTACAAATATAGAAGCTAAACAAAACCCCAGAAACCTGCTTTCAGCCAGCCAGGATCTCAGAGCTGGAGTTGAAACAGTGTTTCGATTATAGAACCCAAACAAACCAGATACCTGCTTTCAGCAGCTGAGGCCTAAGAGCTGGAGCCAAGTCTCAGAGCTAAAGCTGGCCCAGAATAAAAAAAAAAGAGAGGAGAGAAAAAGGAGCGGTTGGGAGCTTCAGTCACCCGCCAGCCTAAAAACAGCCCTCAGCCCCTCACCCAGACTGGCCAGGCATCCCAGTGGGGACCCCCACCCTGAAGGGTGTGTGACCAGCTGCAAACAGCCATCATCCCCTCACCCCGGCTGGCCAGGCACCCAAGCGAGACCCCCACCCTGATCCAGGACACCCTTTAGGGCAAACCAGCCGGCCCCCACCCATGCACCAGGCCTCTATCCTTTATAGTAAAAGGGTAATATGCCTCCCAGCACCGGGATCAGCAGAGCTGCGAGGCCTCCCAGCACTGGGATCAGCGTGACAGGGGGAAGCGCCAAAACCCCCTGATCGCCCTGTGGTTCTGTGTGTGACAGGGGGCAGGGCCACAACCTCCCTATCCGCCCTGCTCTGTTCGTGACAGGGGAAGGCACCCCAACCCCCAGATCAGCCCTGCTTTGTGACTGATAGTGGGGAGCTCACCAACCCCCTGATCACCCTGCGGCTCTGTGTGTGACAGGGTGCGGCGCCCCAACCCCCTGATCGGCCCTGCTCTGTATAGGACAGGGTGCGGCGCCCCAACTCCCCCACGGGCCCTGCTCTGTGTGTGATGGGGTAGAGCCATAACCTCCCCACCGGCCCTGCCCTGAGTGTGACAGTGGCAGTGCCCCAACCCCCTGATCGGCCCTGCTCTGTGGGTGACAGAGGGCGGCGCTCCAACTGCCCCCCACGGGCCCTGCTCTGTGTGTGACGGGGTAGAGCCATAACCTCCCCATCGGCCTTGCCCTGAGTGTGACAGGGTGCGGTGCCCCAACCCCCTGATCGGCCCTGCTCTGTGGGTGATAGAGGGCGGCGCCCCAACCCCCTGATCCACCCTGCTCTGTGTATGACAGGGGGTGGTGCCCCAACTCCCCTATTGGCCCTACTCTGTGAGTGACAGGGGGGAGCTCCTCAACCCCCTGATCAACCCTGCTCTGTGCGTGACAAGGTACAGAGCCCCAACCCCCCTGATGGGCCCTGCTCTGTGAGTGACAGGGGGCAGCGCCCCAACCCCCTGATGGGCCCTGCTCTGTGCATGACAGGGGGTGGCGCCACAACCTCCCCATCAACCCTGCCTTGAGTATGACAGGGGGCGGTGCCCCAACCCCCCAATCGGCCCTGCTCTGAGCCTGCCCTCTGCCACCTGGGAGCAGGCCTAAGCCAGCAGGTTGTTATCTCCCGAGGGGTCCCAGACTGCGAGAGGGCACAGTCCAGGCTGAGGGACCCCCCTCCCCCCGGAGTGCACAAATTTTTGTGCACTGGGCCTCTAGTTAAATATATAACAGCAAAAGTTTTCCTGAGCTTAAGACAAACTAAAATTATTGTTGCAAATGGCTAGTGGTATTCTGTGTTCATAAAAAGACAGGAATCATCTGTTATGTATCTCAAGAATAAATAGATGCTCTCATAGGCTCCATGTAGATGCTTGATCCCCTACAAAGAAACACAATCAATCTACAAACTTTGCTTCTACACACTGACATCCTCAAGAAAATGGATCAAATCCTTAATTCAACAGAGAAGAACAGGATAAGGAGGGTGGGGAGGAGGAGAATTGTAGACCCACACTGATTACCATTTATGTGCAAGGGCAATAGAAACACATTTCAGAAATGCTCTGAAAACATCACACCTGTACAAAACTCTTCCTGAAGCATTTTTAAATAAGATTCCACCATTTCATGACTGCTCAACATCAGTGAGGACACTGACCTTATGTGTCTCTTAGAAACTAGGTCTTTTTCAATTCTCAGATCCAGACTGTCTATGTTCTATGCAAATGATGCCCCACAAATAAAAACATGGAAAGTTTTAGATTGTGCTTTAATATTAGAAGATCAAAGTCCTTACACCAGTGATACTCAGCTTTATCTGCACTTTAAAATCTCCTGGGAAATGTGAGAAATCCCTAAATCCCAGGACACACCCCAGACATTTAAATTAGAATCTGTTTCTGCATTGTTCACAATGGCCAAGATATGAAAATAATCTAAATGTCTGTCTAGGGTGAACGGATACAGAAGTTATGAGATGATAGATGATGATAAATAGATAGATAGATAGATAGATAGATAGATAGATAGATGATAGAAAGATAGATAGATAGATAGATAGATAGATAGATAGATAGATAGATGATAGATAGATAAATGATAAATAGACACAATGGAGTATTACCCAGCTATGAGAAAGCAGGAAATCCTGCCATTTGCAACAACACTGATGACCCTTGAGGGTATTATGCTGAATGAAATAAGTCAGCTAGAGAAAAACAAATATTGTAAGATTTCACTTATATGTGAATCTTTTTAAAAAGCCAAACACAGAAACAGAATAGAATGGTGGTTGTCAGGGGCTGGGGGTAGGGGAAATAGGGAGATGTTGGTCAAAACGCACAAATTTCCACTTATAAGATGAATAAATTCTGGGAATTGAACATGCAACATGTTCACTATAGTTAACAATACTGTATTATGTACCTGAAAGTTTCTAAGAGAGTAGATCCAAAATAAAGAAAAAAAAAGATAATTATGTGTTAACTAACCTTATTATAGTAATCATTTCACAATATATACATGTATCTAAACATCACCTTGTGTACCTTAAAATTACACCATGTTATATGTCAATTATCTCTCAATAAAGCTGGAAGAAATTATAATCACCGGGGGTAGAGCCCAGTATTTTTAAAATCTCACCAGTTTATTCCAATATATATAGTCAAGATCAGAAGCTCCCAATCTTTGCTCTATCTAGAGTGAAACATTGAGTACTAAAAAGGAGCAATGTAGGGGTTATGTTTTCTTTCCCAGTCAGAGTGTGCAAACTTCCATTCAATGTTTTTAATTTCCCAGAGTTATTGCTTTTCCAGCTAAGATCCTTTTAAAATACTTGCATGTCATCCTAAAGGGACAATTTAGGCCTTGCTGGAAGGTCACCCTTCAGGATTCCAAAGCAATGGTTTGGGAAAGTTGTCTCCCTCATTCACCACCTTTGTACTATATTCCTTACTTTGAACAGATGAACCAGAACTGCATTTGGACAACATAATTTTAAACTGGATTAATTTCAGGGTCAACAAATGAAAAGTAGACACACACAAAAGGACTTCAGCCAGTAGAGGAAATAACTTGGTCCCCAGACTATATGATCAAGGAATATTTTTAAAGACTGCTCAAGTATCTTATATTTTTACTCATATAATAATGAAAGCAAAGATAACTGTCTGGGGCTGTACTCTACTCAGGGTCAAAGTAGCTCCCAATGTTATATTATGCAGCCTAAGGAAGCACATTAAGTCCTCAGGTCACTGTGATAGAATGTACAACAGTGACTGTGAGAAATATTACATATATTAATGAGATTCTACCACACCTGTTTCAGAAGTGTGTGAAAGAGAGGCCATATCCCTGCGACAACCAAGGTCATATCTTCAACATAGATTAGAGGATTAAGACCAAAATGTTATGTTCATAATGTGATATCACAATCTAACCCCCAAAACTCTTCCACAAAAGATATTTATGTCTTCTACTTCACTAAAAGAGGTTTCCATGCCATTTTGTGATTGATTGGAGATATGATTTTAAAGAATTATGTGCTCACTTATCCTATATAATAAAAAGCTAATATGCAAATAGACTGAACAGCAGAACAAACAAATTGAACAAGTGGTCGCTATGACATGCACTGACGGGGGGGGGGGGGGGAGGGGGGGGGCGGTGCGCGGAACATGGCGGGTGTTGGTCGCAGTGGGATGATGGAGCAGGTGAGCGGGTGTGCCAGACCAAGACGAGGTGCTGGTCGCTGCCATCGGGGCGAGCCTCTGGTGGTTACTGAAAATTCTTTGCTCCTGCACACCATGGTCCCACCCAGCGTGTGCACCTGCTGCTGGCACCGGCCCCGCTTGCACCCACTGCCAGTGCCCAGCACTGGCCCCAATCGCTCAGTGCCATCAGCAGCTGCGAGAGGTAGCTTCTGGCCCAATTGCCCCACAGGGCTTCTCCACCTCTCCCTGCTCCTGAGGGGAGAGCAGGGCCAGCAGCCACCTCTCACACCCACTGCTGGTGATGGCCCTGCTTGCACCCACTCCCAGTGCCGAGCCACCACTCCAACCCACTGCCAGTGCCGGCCCGGCTCGCATCTGCTGCTGGTCCCTGATGCTGGTCCCTATTGCTTGGTGCTATCAGCGGGTGCTAGCAGCAGCTGCTGGCCCTGATCATCCCTGAGGGCTTCTCCACTTCCCCTGCTCCTGAGGGGTAAGCGGGACAGCAGCTGCTGCTCACACCCACTGCTGGCACCAACCACAAGTGCTCTGCACCTTCAGGGGGTGTGAGCAGGGACAGTGCTGTCAGCATGTGAGAGCAGTGGTGGGATCAGGGCTACCAGCAGACAGGGGACCAGTGGCCACAGCTGGAGGTGCCGAGTTGGGGTGCAGAGGATGGGCTAAGACCCACACTTGTGTCTAATGCAGCTTTGCGACCCACAGTTCCTTTTAAGGTGCACAAATTCGTGCACTGGGCCCCTAGTAATTCCACAAAATCTCTATTTTATAATTCATGTTTTTGTCATCAATGAGAATCACAGAGGTCTAATTCTAATAAAAAATAATTATCTCAACAGAGTTTGATGAAATAAAACCAACAACACACATCACCCTGAGCTCAGCATTCACATTAATTTTCAAGACCAGGAGAGAAGAGAACCAAAGAAAAGATAATAACTTGCTATCCTATCTAATAAAAGAGTAATATGCAAATTAACCATCACACCCTCATTCCCTGCAAACAGCCATCATCCCCTCACCCAGGCTGGCCAGGCACCCTAGCGGGACCCCCACCCTGATCCAGGACACCCTTCAGGGCAAACCAGCCGGCCCCCACCCATGCATCAGGCCTCTATTCTATATAATGAAAGGGTAATATGCAAATTGACCCTAATAGCAGAATGACTGGGAATGACTGGTCACTATGACACACACTGACCACCAGGGGGCAGATGCTCAATGCAGGAGATGCCCCCTGATGGTCATCTAAGCCAGCAAGTAGACAGCCCCCGAGGGGTCCCAGACTGCAAGAGGGCACAGGCAGGGCCGAGGGACCACCCCCCCCCCGAGTGCACAATTTTTTTGTACCTGGACTCTAGTATGCTATAACTATTGTCACAAAAGCAAAGCCACTAGATCCTAAGTATTCCAAAATCTAAAAATAAATGATGATTATATGACATAATAGAGGAGCTGTTTATCACTATAATGGCAACCATATTACAATATATAAATGTACCAAATCAGAATGTTATATACCTTAAATTTATAAAATGTTTTATGCCAACCCCCCCCCAAAAAAAAAAATAAAATAAAAATAAAAATGCTAAAATGTAAAGTCAGAGCTTAAATAAGGAGACAAAAGTAGGGTTTGGCTATGAAGTGGTTTTCTATTCTATGTTCTTCCTGCTGGGCATGAGGTTAAGTATTACAAGTAGGTTAGCAGTGTTTTGAGACCTCCTAACTTCAGGCAGCTCTAATGTGGAATTGGTAAGAATTACATCAAAGCCTTGGCTAAAACTCCCTGAGATCCACAGAATTTAGGTCTAGAAGTTGATCGTGTGCAGACAGCAGCTGTGCCGTATATCTCTGTAGCCTCGCCTCAGAAGCAAGATCGCGGTGGGTACTCAATGAATATTAGGTGGTTGCCTATGCTTGTGAGTGACCCTCCCACATGGTGCAGGCATTCTCTCCACAGTGTCTCTGACAGATGGGCATCCGGCATCTGCTTCCACGCCATCTATTGACAGGTACCTAATGATCTCTTGAGGACATTCATTCCCTGACTCAGGCCCACTGATTGTTAGAAAGCTGTCTTCTGTTGAACTGAAACTTGATTTCATGTAATGAGCCCCCACTGGCCTGAGTTCTGTCCTCTCCAACAACACAAAATGAGTCTTTTTAGCCTCCCACCTGACAGTTCTTTAACAATTTTAACCAAAAAACAATGAATAGGGATGTCCCTATTTAAGCTCATCCCAGGCATTCTTTTCTGAGTACAAATTAAATTGTTAATATTATCATTAATAGTCGGTGGTTCCATGAATGAGAGATCTTATTCCAGATACAACTGAGAGTTATGTGTTGCATCTCATAATTGGGATATTTGCCACGGTGCAAGCAAGGCAGGTTTTTAAGTGGCTATACATACATGTTTTCCTCCATGGGGCACATTCCACAATGGCTACCAGGCTTCTAGTCTTGACTCCTTCCAAGTTTCATTTCTAAACCAGGAATTTGATCATGTCACTTCCTTATCTAATATTCTTCAATGATTCCCATGATTTCCTTTCAATCAACAAAAAATAATTTAGTAAGTTAATATTATGTGCAAGAGCATTCTATGTCCCAAAATGGGCAGGGAGGCATGGTCCCTTCTTTTGTCAAGCATACAGTCAGTCTATGCAGATGTGTCAAGGAATGAGTAAACAGCTATGGTCAAAAATATAGGTTAACATCTCAGGGTTAAGAACTAAAAATACAGGTAAACAACTAAAGTTAAAAATACAGGTTGCCCAGCCAGCACAGCTCAGTGGTTGAGTGTCAACCTACAAACCAGGAGGTCATGTTTTGATTCCTGGTTTGGGCACATGCCTAGGTTGTGGGCTCAATCCCCAGTGTAGGACATGTGGGAGGCAGCTAATCAATGATTCTCTCATCATTGATGTTTCTATCCCTCTCTCCCTCTTCCTTCCTCTCTAAAATAAATAAAAATATATACTTTTTTAAAATACAGGTTAAGAAAAAACAGGTAAACACTGATCAGAAATGGAGGCCATATATTAGAACCTCAGCGAAAGCATCTATGAGGAGGTGAAACTTAAGCTAAGACCTATTTGCTGAAAATGAACCAACCATCACAAAGTAGCAGCAAGCATGTTTTTGCTCTCTCCTAACGAGCTTTATGTCATCTGCAAACTGGAAACCCATTCCTTCAACTCTTCACCCACAATCATTGATTAAAATGTTGCATGTGACAGGGTCAAGAAAAAAAGAAACTTTAGGCACCTAGAGAGTTCCCTGGTAAACTATCTTGTACAACTTCTAATTACAAGGGCTTTGCAAAGCAAACATTATGCTTTCAAGATTTCCAAAGCAGGGCCGATTTATCCCTTATTAAACTCCTGTAAACAATAGAGGGTACACCGCACTTCCTGTCTCTGGGTTGTTTTCATCTCCAGGCAAAGCCACCTAGTGAGGACCAAAGGAACTTTAGATGAACGCACTTCTATGTATTGATACTTGTAGCACCAGCTACAGTGGGAGGCTCACAGCTTGGTTCCTCAGCTCAATACAATTCAAGCTTCCTTTCCCAGAGCAAGGGCACAATTTACCCTTCCTTAGTTGCATGCTGTTGAGTTAGTACATGAAGCCCAGCAGAAATCTACACTGTATGTGTGTGTATACACAGGGCCTTGAGGACAATATTCTGGAAAGGGGGAAATGGATGGGTAATACCCTCTTCCACTCCACTTGACCTTGCCACTGGTCCTCTGTGATCTGGAGAAAACAAACGCCTTGTACATCTTTCTTGTGTTCTCCATTGATAACATGTCTCTAAAGAAGGTACAGTTTTTCTCAGTCACATGTAAATACTAAGCACACCTATTTTATTTAGATTACAGTTGCTAACTTGTTAAAAACCCACTAATTCACCCAACTCTCTAACATGCCCTGCATTAAGGACTGCAGCTTAGTATTACACAGGTTTACCTTGCACATGGAGGACATACTTGATATAAGGTCACTGTAGATTTCTTTAGTCATTGTGACCAATTTCCAAAAATTATGAAGTGTTTTGAGGAATGGGAGCCTCATTCTAAATGGTAAAAAGGCAACATGGGGCTAGCTGTAAGGCAGCTTCAGGAACTCTCATGTATGAAATGCCTTTCAACCATATGAGCTCCTCAAGGTTATTCAATGCAGCACAGTTTGTAAAAGTGAAAAAAAAATGGCCATCATTCAGACCCCTAATGCCCACAGCAGGAGAATCCTATATAATAAAGAGGAAATATGGAAATTGACCATCACTCCAACACACAAGATGGCCGCCCCCATGTGGACACAAGATGGCCGTCAGGGGAGGACAGTTAGGGGAGAACAGGCTGGCAGGGGAGATCAGTTAAGGGCAATTGGGCTGGCAGACAAGCAATTAGGCATCAATCAGGCTGGCAGGGGAGTGGTTAGGAGATGATCAGGCTGGCAGGCAAGCGAGCAGTCGGGAGACAGCAGTCCTGGATTGTGAGAGTGATGTCTGACATCCCTCAAGGGGTCCCAGATTTTAGAGGGTGCAGGCTGGGCCAAGGGACACCCCCTCCCCCATGCACGAATTTTGTGCACAGGGCTTCTAGTGGGTGAATAAGTAGAGTCTGTTTATATATCAAAATTCCAGAGATCCATTAAAAAGAGTGACTTAAAGCTAAAAGTATGTTGAAAACAGATATATATAGTGCAACATCATTTATATAAATAGTAAAATACACAATAAATATACAAATTTACGATGGGCACATGCGTTTGTAACAAGATATATATCTGTGGTAGGTAGATACTCACCAACTTCAGGGTCATGGTTATCCCAGGTGAGGGAAGGACAATTGGGAAGGGTACAATGTGGTTTCACCTGGATCAATAGTATTTTTTTCTTTTGTAAATGTAAAATATATGTGGCAAAATATTACCATTTATTAAATCTGGATCACAATTATATGGATCCCTTTATTTTTTATGTGTTGCGATAACTTTTCTTAAGTAAAAGAAAAAGGAAGTTAAACTTCATTTCCCCAAAGGAGCCACTATGTTTCTTCCCTTCTGATAATGAGATCCCCATTATCCAGTACCTTTCCGAATCATTTTTGGAGCAACAGAGTTTTCATTTCAAATGAACATTTTTTATAGCTTCCTAATATATACAACCAGTAAACATTGAGGTGCCCTGGAGGCCTGCTTTCTCACCTTCTCTCTATGCAACCTAACAGTGTCCCCAAAGATATCTCCATGGAACCCAAGGCTCCACAGAGCACAATTAGAAAACTACTAATGTAACTAATGGTGTTTCCCTTTTGACCTGGAAGCCAGAAAGCTATGAGCCAGTTTTCAAGGTTTATGCCAACATCTATGGTCAAGTCATTTGCATTCTCCTTTTCCCTCCTGTTTGTGGCTTACTACCTGTTATTTCTTTTTATCAAAGGCATGGATATACTAAAATGGCCCATCTTCAATAATTGGCAAAAATTAATACCTCTCAACAAGTTTAAACTGAAAATTCTTAACTGTCCTCCTTACCATTTTTCTGAATAACAGATTTCACAGTGCTTGTGTTCCCCCAAAAAAGATTTTTAAAACAGAAGTATAAAAGAAAGATATTTTTAAATAAACACATCTTCCTTAAATAAAAGCAAAGAAATAAATGACTTCGAGTGAGTGCAATTACATGTAAAAAGAGAATCCAGCATTAGGAATACCAAAAGTTAAAAAATAACTTCCACTTATTGTGGGGTTCATTTCACAATATGTACAAATATCAAATCATTATGTTGTATACCTAAAACTAATATATGTCAATTAAACCTCAATAAAGACATTTTTAATATATTTTATTGATTTTTCACAGAGAGTAAGGGAGATGGGGAGGGATAGAGAGTTAGAAACATCAATGAGCGAGAAACATCAATCAGCTGCCTCATACACACTCCCTACTGGGGATGTCCCCACAACCAAGGTACATGCCTTTGACCGGAATCGAACCCGGGACCCTTCAGTCTCCAGGTCGATGCTCTATCCACTGAGCAAAACTGGCCAGGGCTGAATAAAAACTTTTTAAAATAAAGTATAAAAGCCCTGGCCGGTTGGTTGGGCATTGTCCCATGCACGGAAATGCTGACTTGATTCCCAGTCAGAAAACATGCCAGGGTTGTGGGCTTGATCCCCAGTAAGGGAGGTGCAGGAGGCAGCTGATTGATGTTTCACTTTCACATCAATGTTACTCTCTCTCCCTTCTTCTGTCTCTAAAAATCAATTAAACATATTAAAAGAAATAAATAAGTAAAATAATAAGAAACATCATATAAAATTCAACTACTGACAAACACAAATATTCAGTATGACATTTCTGTGACTAATAACATATAGGTACAGAAAACCAATGAAGATACTTTAATGTCAATTTTGTAAATGTTCTTAAGTTTTAACATTTTATATTAACATAAATATAGTCATTGTGCCAGGTGATTTGATTCTATATTTATAAAAATGTCATATTTGTATAAAAAGCCTATTAAAGATTGCAACTGGCCACTCTAATCTATGTTTGCAGTAGTCAAATAGGTATATCTCTACATGAGAAAATATATCTCTACATGAGAAAAATCACTTTGAGGCAAAATTACAGACAATAGCAGTAACAGGCAACTTACTTTATTGACTGAAGGATAGCCACCTAGTGAGTGAAGTCTTAGATACATCACTGTGTTAGAGTAAAATGTTAATTGTTTCTTTCTGGCTGTACACCCATGCTCCCTATCCTCACCTAGCACCCCCACCCAAGACATCACCAAGAAAGACCTCTACATTGAACAGAATACCCTAGCCAATCCTGCCTTCATACCAGGGTCAAGTGTTGCCGGGCTTGGAGAGTAAAAGGAACTCTTTACCACCTATTTTCCCCTTGGCCTTGCTCTCCCTTTAAAGGAAACAATCAGCCTCCTTCTACCACCACCATTGCACTCACTCCCCTGGGTATGTCAACTGGCATGTGAAAGACATCATAGAAGAGAAGACTATTGGGTTGGAAGGAAAGGATTTAGGGCAAGGTAGGGATTTAAGGAAAGGCAGAATGAGACCAGACAAAGAAGGACTGATGAATGTTATGTTCTATGGTGATCAATTAAACCGCTGAAGTCAATCTGCTTGCCCGAAAACATACCTACTAACTGAGGTCACAAAGGGACAATAGTGCTGATAAATTTTTGAAGAGACATTATTTTTAACACAGGTCAGTTGTTAAGCCATATCTTAAAGCAGGCTAGGACATTATTGGGGGAGGAAGAGAAGGAGAAAAACTATAGTAAGTGAAAAGAAGAATCACAAAAGTGCTAAATAAAGTATAAAAACTTTCATCAAGAAGGTTACATAGCCTAAAAAGCCCAGTGAAGATAAATTTAAAACAAGACTGGACAAAGGTAAAGATTGATGGAACCTATAGACAGATTGATTATTAATGTCAGTTGAGATGACCATCTCTAGAAATCCATAGGAACAGAATCAACAAGCTTATGAACTAGAAGACGTAGTTACTCATCCAAACAAAATCAGATTGGATGACCAGCATTATGACCATGGGATCAAGAATATGCAAGGAGGATCTTGTGTAAATTCAGACTATTGTCTAAGAATATTTAAATATTAATTCTAGCCTGGCCAGCATGGCTCAATGGTTGAGCATTGACCTATGAACCATGAGGTCACAGTTCAGTTCCTGGCCAGAGCACATGCCTGGGTTGTGGGCTCAATACCTAGTGGGGAGCATGCAGGAGGCAGCTGATCAATGATTCTCTCTCATCATTGATGTTTCTATCTCTCTTTCCCTTTTCCTCTCTGAAACCAGTAAAAAATACATATTATTTAGAAAAGATTAATTCTAGAATTTCCAACAGGCAATAGGTTAACACATCAGCTCTGAGAATGGACATAGTACCAGTGTGAAGTGAACCTATCCAGCGAATGCCCAGGGCAGAATTTGGGGTTCAAAAATATTCAATAAACTCTTTATTAGTCAGATAGTCAGGAAGTGAAGTGCTCCAGCTAATCAAATATTTTTTATTAATTGTTACCACATGCAGAAGGATTACAAATTTTGGAAGAATGAGAATAAATTAAAATACACTTTATACTGAAACTAAACTGATTATAATGTAATCTTCCTCTAATTATTCAGAATGCATTTCAGGGTCATCAAGAGAAGCATAAATTATCAGTGCTTGATGACTGTGCAGGAAGTCACAATTTTTCTAAAATCCTGGTTAATAGATGCCGGGTAACAAAGAATTCACTGCAATACTCATCATTTGGGGGATTTATGTCCTAGGCATTTTGCTAGGATATGAAGTATATCATTAATCCTTACCAAAAAAACAAAATGTTACAGATGGTGAACTGATATTCATAGAGTTAGAATAAGTTGTCTGAGATTACACAACGTGAAAGGGTGTTAGAGCCAGCTTTGGAATGCAGAACTGTCCTAAAAAGAATACTTTCCTTCACTATCTCAAACCAGCAAGTCCTTGTTGTGTAAAAGTATCCATAACATCTGCTGGCTCTCTGAGCAAAACTTATGCCCACTCAATGCGTCACGTTGTTTGCTTTTCCAGGAATGCTGACGGATTTTTCGGAGCCATTCTCAGATTGTACCATATATTCATTAGCAATGTATTCAAAGCAAACTTTGGCCATATACTATTTTTGAATTTTTATTTAAATGAAAGGCTAACAGCTCATTCAAAGGATGAACAACATAGCCTGAACATCTTGGGAAGAAAAAGGTTTTAAGAGATTAAGCCAATAGAGCCTTAGCCACATAACCAAATGATCTACCCAAAAATGTATATACTTAACATACACTCATTTACTCATATTTTATGTGATCAAATTTTTGTGCCTTTCCACTCATTTTAAACTATAAAACATATTTGATTTGACTATTACTTGGAAAAAATCCCTGTTCATTTAAAATTATTAAAGACTTTAGGCTGGTTTTAAATCCATTAAAGAAATGAATTCCACTTAATTCGGAGAGAAAAACGTTATTTCATCAACTGAGGTGAGACATTCCCCCTCCCATCATCTAATTGTTAGTCCGAACTCCTCAATGGGTGTGTGTGTGTGTGTGTGTGTGTGTGTGTGTGTGTGTGTGTGTGTGAATGTATGCATGTTCACAGACACACATACTTGTGTAGATTTTTTCTTTATTGAGAAACTTAAGACTTTGCTACATCAAATAAAACCAATTTCTGAGAAAGAGTGCACATTAAAACCCAAAATAGAAAAAGAAAAGTTAACACTTTCTGGGACACAGCAGAACCAGATAATGTATAAATTTTTAAATTTATCTTTATTGTTTAAAGTGTTCCAGATTTCCTCCTTTTCTCCCATTCAGGCCTTTCTTTTAATTGAAAAACTCTAGGTGCTTCATACACACTCATGATGTCTAGAGAGAAGCTGCCCAGAGGTGGGCACTGTTGCTGCTGTTGCCCCTTAGACAAGGAAAACCCCAACTCCTTAATGTTTCCATCTGAAACATCTATGGCTTGCTGTTCACCTTCACTCACTAGTACTAATTAAAATTCTTCAAGGTTTAAATGCCTTTTCTTCCTCCACCTATAATGGTTTCACTTATCTCTAAAGCAGCCAGTGATTCCTATAATGGGATTTCACAAACACAAGGGGAAAATGGTTGAACTTTAGAATGGCACAAAATAATCTCAGGCCACGATACTGGTTCATTAGCTAATCTCATTCACACACAGGACACTGCTGTTGCTGAGGTGACCCTATTCAAAGAGACAGGTCTCCTTCCCCCTCCTTGGCTTATAGCACTTCCAGATAAGCCTTAAGAATTACTTTCTATTGCAAAATAAACTATTTTCATCTCTAGTACAAGGCTAATATTTTTATTGTATTAAAGAAAATGCTACCTAAACAGTAACTTGGGGTAAAAGGAGTCCTGATTCGAGTAAGCTTGGGGCTCAAAATTTGGAATAGAAAAACAGACTGCCCATGTATGAAGTCTCTACACAGAATTATGGTAAGTAGATAATTATGAAAGTGCTACAACTTGATCCTTCCTTCTAATTCAGGATCTCGCTCAGAGACAAAAGTTTCATGCTCAAGTTAAATTTAAAGAAAGTTAAAATTACCATACTGCCTAACTGAATTAAATTATGCTATTATGGAAAAGCTTGAAAATCATACTTAACTGTCTTAAAACTTGATAGATCGGGTGCTGCTTGCTTTGCTCATGTTCTGAAAGGAGAGTTCACCGCTCAAATGTTTGGGACTGAATTGTCCATTCAATTTCCTCTCTGAGATTTTATGCTCTCTACAGTAACTTTGTTAAACTTGAATGTGAGATGGCCCTTCTGACTCTGAACTCTAAGGAATAACTTTCTTAGGGCACAAAAGTGGACTCATTTACAATATAAGTGAATAGCAGAGGTAAAATCTAGATTGGGAGTCAAAAAAATGTCACCTAGTACCTGAATCAATATCAAGAGAAATAGTTCATTGAAGATCAAGGTTTAATTTTATGTCCAGATACGAAAGCATTCACATTTAAAATGGAGGAGCTAGATGAGAAGAATGAAGAAAGTAAAAATAAGACTGTTAATTATAATCTCATACTTAATTTTGTAGTCTAAGAAATTATGAAGAGTTCTAATAAAATGCGATTTTTTAAAAAATATTTTATTGATTTCAGAGAGGAAGGGAGAAGGAGAGAGAGTGGTAGAAGCATAAGTGATGAGAGAGAATCATTGATTGGTTGCCTCCTGCATGTCCCACACTGGGGGCAGAGCCCACAACCCAGGCATGTACCCTGACTGGGAATGGAACCAGGACCTCCTAGTTCATAAGTTAATGCTCAACCACTGAGCCACACCATCTGGGAAAAAGTATGATTCTTGATATGCCTAGAAAAGATACTTAGAGGACCACATAATTCTTAAACTGGAAAAATGTCTCTAAGATAGCTAGTTCAACCATTTTATTTTTCAAATAAATAAACTGAGGCACAGAGAAGTGAACTGCTTTTATATAAAGTTTAAAAACTTTAGCATATACTTTAACTATTGTCACAACAAACCCAATTTTAACATCAAAAAGCTAGAAGTAGCACCCATGCATAATCTCAATGTGGGGAAATTGTTCTCATAATTGTAAAAGCAATCCCAAACTTCCTGCCTGCCCTGGCCGGCCCTGGGCTATGCTCAAGGCTACAAAGTTTCAATTATAGAAGATAAATAAATCTCAGATACCTGCTTCCAGGCTGCCCTGGCTAAAAAAAAATAAAAAATAACAAAAGGAGAGGCTGGGAGCTTGGGTCGCCGGGGGACGTGGCCAGCCAGAAAACGGCCCTCAGCCCCTCACCCAGGCTGGCCAGGCACCTCAGCAGGAACCCCCACCCTGAAAGGGCTGTGGGCAGCCTGAAAACAGCCCTCAGCACCTCACCCGGGCTGGCCACACTCCTGTGGGGTGAGGGTCCCCGCTGGGGGGCTTGGCCAGCCTGCAAACAGCCATCAGCCCCTCACCCAGGCTGGACAGGCACCCCTGTGGGGACCCCCACCCTGAAGGGGGTGTGGCCAGCCTGTAAACGGCCCTCAGCCCCCCACCCAGGCTGGCCAGGCACCCCAGCGGGACTCCCACCATGACCTGGGACACCCTTCAGGGCAAACCAGCCGGCCCCCACCCGTACACCAGGCCTCTATCCTATATAATGAAAGGGTAATATGCAAATTGACCCTAACAGCAGAATGACTGGGAATGACTGATCACTATGACACACACTGACCAACAGGGGGCAGACTCTCAATGCAGGAGATGCCCCCTGGTGGTCAGTACACTCCCACAGGGGGAGCTCTGCTCAGCCACAAGCCATGCTGACAGCTGCCAGCACAGGGGCGGTGGCGGGAGCCTCTCCCACTCCTCAGCAGCACTAAGGATGTCCGACTACAGCTTAGGTCTGCTCCCCGCTTGCAAGTGGACATCCCCCAAGGGCTCCTGGGCTGCCAGAGGGATGTCTGACTGCCAGATCAGGCCTGATTCCCTGGGGAGCAGGCCTAAGCCAGCAGGTGGACATCCCCCGAAGGGTCCCAGACTGCGAGAGGGCACAGACTGGGCTGAGGGCCCCCCCACCAGGGGTGCATAAAAATTTGTGCACCGGGCCTCTAGTAGTGAATAAAACTTTGATACACATTGTTCCTACCTATGAGTGCCTATACCATTTAATGCTTTCCATTTCCTTCTAGAATGATTTTTCCCTTCCTTTCAAGGATTATAATGGGTATTATCAACAATAATCAAAATACTTCTCAAGTTCTAGATATTCAATTGTCTTATTCAATAAGTACTTAATAGTGACAGGGCTATAGTTGTGCAAGAGGCCCATGAATCAGTTTTGACACCAGTTAATGTTTTTATTCAAAATGTTGCTGATTTTCTTCTACACAATGTCACTATCTTTATTGGAAAAATAATATAGGGCATAATTAACCAGTAATTTACCCAATAATGAGTCTAGAAACACTGACAGAAACAATATTTATGTCTCTATAGAGTGACTGATCAGCATAAATAAAGTTGAAGCAATAAAAAGGTAAGATAAGAAGACCATAGAGAGAAAAGCTATAGAACTGGTGAGATTCACACTGTTTAGGGTTTGATTATCAACACTACAAACCCAGAAACATATTTTAGTGCACCCAAAATTAATCCTCACTGATGAATTTGCAAGATGATGATTTATAAAACATAATGTCAATATAATAATTTACAATAGGGAATATCCATTTCCAAGCTTTGGAAAACTCAAGATAAGTTTCCTGAGTAGAGAGAATAACACCTTCCCATCCATATCTCCCTATTCTTTCTATGATCCCACATCTGTCCAATGAAATCCTTCTTAAAACAGTTATCCAGGAAACCTCCTCTAATCACACTAAGATAAATTCTATTAGTATTGTTCAAAGTAGTGCTTTCTTTTATTCTCAAGATAACTAAGGGGCCAGGTAGTGAGAAAGTTGTTTTGGAAATGAGGAATTAATGCTAATGTAGGCAGATGTTTGAGGACCACTTCACCTAGGTCTTGGGAAAATCTGGTAAGTACACCTTCTCTCAATTCCAACAGCCCCCACATCACCTGAATATTCTAGCTCTCTCCTGGAACAGGTTTAAAAACATCATTATCTATTCAAAGTCCTCTTTTCATTTTCTTTGAATATATACACAGAAGTGGACTTGTTGGATCCATACTAGTCTTATTTTTAATTTTTTTGGAGGAACCTTGATACTTTTTTCCATAGTAGCTGGACCAGTTTACATTCCTACCAACAGTGCACAAAGGTCCCCTTTCTCCAGATCCTTGCCAACACTTATCTTTTGTATTCTTGATGATAACAAAGATATACAAGCACTCCTATGTTTTATGTAGTATCATTCATAATAACCGATATATGGAAACAATCTAAGTGACTATCAACAAGTGAATGAATGAAGAAGTTGTGAGATGTGTGTATATATATACACAGAAACACACACAATGAAATATTATTGTGCTTTGAGAAAAAGAAGTATTGTCATTTGAGACACCATAATGGGCATTTAGGTCATTATGTTAAGAGAAATAAGTCAGAGAACAACAAATACTGTATGATATCACTTATACGTGGAGTCTTAAAAAAAAAAAAGCCAAACTCCTAGAAACAGAGTAGAATGGTGGTAACTAGAGGTAGGGATGGGGTGTAGGGGTGGGGATTAGGGATATGTCATCTAAGCATACAAACCAAGAACTAATAGATCAGCAAGTACTAGAGAACTAATGCACACCATGGTGATTACAGTCAACAATACTGTATTCTAAACCTCAAAGTTGCTAAGAGACTAGATCTTAATTGTTCCCACTACAGACAAGAAATGATAATTATGTAATGTGATAAATATAGGTGTTTGCTAACAGTAGTGTAATAATTATATTGCAATATATAAACATGCACACCTTAAACTTATAAAATGTTACATGTAAATTATATTTAATTTAAAAAATCATTATCAAATTCTTCCTCTTTTTTCCCTTTTCGACAAGATTCCATTGAGTCTACTCTTCATATTGGAAAAGTAGCTTTCCTTCAGATAAACAATACTTCAATTATTTTACAGTCCTCTTTTAAGTTATAAAAACAAAACTGAGGTCTGTTTGCCACTCTATCACACAAACACTCCTGACAGACTGTCATTAAAAATGGAGGGTACATTTTGAATGATCTGAAATTTTTTAAAATGTTTATAGTCATCGTGCAATTTACTGGGCTTGGGGTGATGGGGGACCTTAAATAATGATCCTCTCAGAGAATCCCAAAGGAATGTCCATCTGCAGGGGCACAGCTTATGTATTAGAGAACAATGGAAAGAGAAGCTGAAGAATTGTTTCCAATCAGAAAGCACCAGGCAGATTCTCTGACATGTGCAAGAGCTGCTTCTCACATGGACAACTCCATAAAGCCTGTTCCCAGGAAACCAGGGCACCAGGCTCTAGGTCTCTAAGAGGGTGTGCCTGCTAAATGGTCTGTCCCTGATCATATTAATATGCGTCCCACCTCGATAAGCCTGGTGAAGCAGCTCAACAACAATGTGTGTGTGTGTATGTGTGTGTGTGTGTGTGTGTTTCTGAGCTTATCTAATCTAATTGTGCTGCACCAATCACCTGACTATAGTACACATCCTCTAAGACCCCTAAATTGATCATTCTGTCCTAGCAGTTGAGAAATGTGCAGAAAAAAACACACATAGAATTTGAGAATTGTAGATGTTGAAAGAATAATTTGCAACACTGAGGTCCAGATCATGTATTTTGGGCAGAGAGAAAAAAACTTAAAGGTATTTAGTAAATATGAAAATAACATTTAACATTTGAAGGTGTTCAGAGCATACATATACATAAATTCTCCCATTGTATTTTCACAACTGACTTTGGGTTAGGCAGAATAGCAATTAGCATTAGTCCCATTCAACAGGTGATGAAGTTGACCTTCAGACAGCTGTCATGATAACTTATCCAAAGGCTCACTACTAGAACACGGACACTTAGTCCCTGGCTTCACTCGCCAAGTCCTTCAGTCTTCCTACTCCACCATGCTTCATTTGGGCAATGGAAGGCAAAGGTAAATATGCCACTGAATGGAAGTACAGGAGAAGAAATCAGGAAGGTCATCTGGCATATCTGCTCCAGGTGAGCTCTCTAATCGCTGGCTGTCTGAGTTCCTGAGTGATGTGAGTGTGTAGGTTTGTGAAACACAAATATATTGGAAAGTGTTTTCTTCATGACCTCAAATCCCACAATCTGTAAACTAGCACTCACTAACAATTCCCGTGCACAGCCTTCGAATCTTATTCTTCCTTCTCTGTCCTGACATGGACTCCTCTTTGCTGGAGGCCACCCAGTCCAGCCAGGGGCAACAGTACAAAGTAACTCCAACATCCCCCTCCATGTACCCTAAGCTGCAAGCATCCATGAGCTATGAGATGAACTGCTTCACGGAGGCTAAGCTGACAACGATGTACTTTGAGAAGCAATAAAACAATAAGTATAGAGTGGGCATCAATATTCAGGTACTTGGGTCTCTATTCTGAGCTTGCAATGGATTTTTAATTGGTTAGTTTTTCTAAAAGGTCAATGCATTAACCTTTGAGATCTTCCCTTAATTCTCAGAATTCTTACATGCACATTTAGAAAAACACGGGTGTTTAACACATTTTGTCCAGTTAAGTGGGCCTCTGTGATCTGAAATTGACATAGGCAGGTGGCTGCCAGGTCTGCACTACATTGGGAAATAGATGGATTTCTCCGTTACCCCTCTCCATGGGAAGGAGAAGCGGAAAGGGGAGGAGAACGCTGACAGACAACAGCAGGGTGAGTCTGTGCTCAGCATCTTGTCCTAGTGGTATACCCAAGCTGCAAGATTTATAACCATCTTGTTGCCATGCATCAGCTTCAACACTTCCAGTGAAGTCTTCAATAACTTTGATGACATCTTGCTGAGGGGTTTTGTCATTAAAAGCCGAAAGCTGGTCATTAACAAACCTTCTCTGCAGTCATCTACCGCTGTGCTAAGTCAGGCGCGGATCCGACTGGAAAGTTGGGCTTGCTCACAAACTTTCCAGAAGGCTGCTTTTTTTTTTCCTGTGTGGGCTATATTTCTTTAGGGAAAGAAAATACAGTTCCCAATCATTTAATCATTTATTTCTCATTATCCGTTGACTAACTCTTCTCAGATAGACACAACCAAATTCAACAAGCATGTGGAGAACACCTACCATCTGACAGAAATGATGCTCAGGACTGAACATAGAATTATGAAAAAGACACAGCTCCAACTCCAAGAGGGTTTATAGGGCACCTCCCAAAACACAAACAAAAACAACAACAAAACCTTAATCTTGCCTAATGTGCCAGACTCTGTTTAGGCTTTATAAGCATTATCTTATTCCCTTTTTTTGCCACTCTTTAGAAGGTGGATGGACTTCTTATTCCCATTTTAAAGATTAGATGGCTGAAGTGTTGTCTGGTAAAGAATTTTGCCAAAATTATTGAGCTCATAATAGGCAAAACAGATTCTAAACCCATGTCTTGCCTGACTTGGAGAACCAAGTTCATGTATTCCAAACAGCGGGATTGGGCCAGGCAGAAGGCAGAGACTGTGGCATTCCAAAGTGAGGAAAGATCATGAGCCAAGAGAAAAGCAGTTGGCTGCTAGGGAGGTGTGAGGTAGGCTGAACACAGGCTTGAATCCCCTCGAGGAGAATTTGGTCTTGCCAGTGTATTGCCCATTGGGAATAACCTTCACCCACTTCTTGCCTCCCCATAACACTCAGATTAGTAAGGTACCCATTTTCATGTGTGTACATATGGACTTACATCTGCTGCTTGCTTTAGACCAGCAAGGACTGGTGTATATTAAGGAGAAAATGAAGATTCCTATGATGTGAGAAAACTTAAACTCTCTGAAGATCACTGCTTCCTGAACTTCCACAGAAATTCACGTGGCAGAGCCATCCAGCTACCCAGGTGCCTGACCGTTGTTTCTGCTGTCAACGACGTGATTGTCACCTAACCTGGCAACCTCTCCGATGGAAATAATGAAGGAAGGGAGGTGGTTGCTGCTTCCTCCTCCACAGGACTCAACCATCAATGTTACAACACTTATTCAGAGCTTCCCCAGAAAGAATGACAGAGAAACATGTCGACAGGAGGAATATTCTGCTGTAACTTTTAGAGACTTGGTGGTGGGGTGAGTTAAAAAAATGTCTTAGAATGGCATTTTTAAAATAACGAGGTGATAAATATATTCTTAAGAGTGCACATTTTGTAAAAATAATTATTACCATTGGTAGAGGGCCTACAATGTGTCAGGCAGTTGCTAGGGGGAGGTTCCACAATAGCTCATTAAATGAAGCCTTTACAACTACCACACCAGGGGAAGTGTTATCCCATTTTTATAGATGAACTAAGTAAAAGTTTGGGAGGGTGAACAATTTGCCTAATGCCTCTCATTGAATATTTAGCAGAGCTGGAATGCAAGCCTAGTCGTGTGTTATTTCAAGTTTTTGGTGTCTTCACTGTTTTGCTTTACTCTTATCTATATCTACACTAATTAAAACACAGCCTATTTAAAGGCATTTAAATAATGTAACAATTAAAAAGACATTAGCTGACTTCCTTTCCTCCCCTCTGTGAAATGACATTTTACTCTTTTCTTTTCCCGAAAGGAGACAGAAGCATTTTCTTACTTTTTACTCCCCAATTAACTGCTGGGGATTTTACCTGGAGAGATCAGTAAGACCTCTAAGCGGATGCCATTGATCCAACTATAGTGTCGTTATGTGCCTGTCCATATGTGTGATGTTGAAGAGAAGGATTTGTTCATGGAAATCACAAAGCCATCATCCATCTGACTCCCTGGGTTCTGGTGGGTTCTCACCTGCAGCAATTCCCACGAATGTCTTCGTTGGCCTGTTATTATTTTGAACTGCTGATGGTGTGCTTTTTACTAAGAAAGTACTCAGCAATCAAGATCATCAGTGCTACCTCTGAGGAATCTCTGGAATTCCATTAGTAAGCACAGCTCTACTCCTGTGATAGCAGGCAGGATAGGGGATGTCTGAGCTCTGTCCAAGGTCACAGGACCTAACAGCTCATGTAGAGGCAGCATGAAGACTCTCAAAGACTCCACGTCAGCAAAGAGTGCCAAAGGTGAGCAAAAGGTTCTGTGTGGTGGGACAACAAGCTCTCCGAGTCAGAAAGCAGACCTTATCAAATACCTAAATAGTAGCAGTACTACTAATAATAATGCTCACATCCTACCTTCTTCCAGCAAAAATTACCTAGTAACTTTGTGTACTTGAGCAAATGACTTAGCCTTTTTGAAACTCAGTTTTCTCATCTGTAAAGTAGGAGCAGTGACCTCGCATAACTTTTGAAAAGGAAATGAGATGGAGTCAATTAAGACTCATTTTGTTCCAAGTGATAGAAACCCAATCAGAATCAGGTGAAGCAGAAAGAGCACATAATTAAAAATAAAAGTAATGTAACTCAAGAACGTGTACACAGCTGGGTTGAGGAAACAGTGGAAATAGAGGCCCAAGTGCCATCATGAATTTCTCTTCATTTTCTGTGGCCACTTCCCCTGAAGCATCTGCAGCCCTTCCCATTGCTCATAAACTGAAGAGGCAGGACATGGCCACCAATGGCCTCCCATGTTACATCCCCCACCAACTCAAGCGAAAAAACAAGCAAACTGATTGGTCCGAGGGAAGAAATGGGATTGGCCCAGCTCATGCCATGTGCCTACATCTAGACCAATCAATTATCTGTTGACAAGGAGCAGTATTTTATTCTACTTACATGGCTGTCCCCATGGGTAAGCCTGAGGATGGGGAAGGTGGGTATTTCATAGAAGAAAGAGGATTAGTTACAAGAAAAGAGTTTTGTGACATATGAAATAATTGGTGTCCACTGCAACAATATATGAAAAATAGCTATTACTACACCCAGTCCAGAATATATACACATATGTATGAGTTTACTGTCAATATGTAGAATTATGTACTTTTTGAAAGTGATATTTTTAAAAAGCAAATAAATACAGCATTATGTGTTAATTACAATGAATATAGACCATCTAATGTTGAAAATCAGAGAATATAGATGCTCTGAACTATCAATGTTTTGAGTGCACAGTACTTTGTCCATCAATTTAAACAAAATATAAAATCAACAAGTTGAAAACAGAAGTTTGTTCCCTAACCCTATTCCATTCTCCTGTCCTTCAGAAACCCAACTCACATTTTCCACTCTTGCTTTCAATTTTCAATTATTTTTGGTCTTCATTTGTTTTAATTTTGGGGTTTCACCACTGAGATTTTATCAGATCTCAGGGACTGTGTAAAGTACCCAATACTATTTTAAAGAGCAATTGAAAGACCTTACATGGTTAGCACTACACATCTATGCTGGAGATGAAAACCGCCAATTCCTGTTTTCCCCTCTTTCCCAAAAACACACAGAACAATTTTGGACAAGTCATTTGTGGCCCCTGCATCACCCATAAATCTGCCTGGTAGTAACTGGCCTACTTGTCTCTCAGGATGAAGCTGGTAACATCAATGGATTAAGTATAAATGGGCCCATTAACAGGGGAAAGTAGGAAGAAGAAAAAAATGAGAGATTCCCCTTTCTGATCAGAATGTGAATTTCCACCTAGAGGAAGAATATGTTTTCTGTGTAAGACAAATAGATTAGATTTCTTGGGTTAAATTGTAGGAATCCAATTGCACTCTGCCAATAAAGTCCAGGCCTGAGTGAGGGACCAAGTCAACATATTTTAGGTTTTAGAAAGAAAGCAGTTTGTGTTACTTTCCAAAATTCCTTCTGGCTGCTTCCAGTATATTACTAATTAATTTTTGAAAGAATCATTACAGGACTTTTCAAATAGAATGATGAAAGAGAAGGAATGCCTAACATTCTAAGAGAAAAAAAAGATATTGAAAGTTTCATCTTGCATTGGATTTTGTTGCTACGATACAATTCCTCTATAGGGAAGAGAAATTAAATTTATAAAGCAATAGTGTTCCAAATGGTAGCTAAAAGGGGGTGGGATCACAGTTTTAGAAATGTGTGTTATCAGTTAAAGATTACTACTTCACATTTGTTTTCAAATATGAAAAGAATTCCATGAGGAAAAGAAGTTACCAGAATAATAATATTGTCTAGAAACAAATATCACAAAATTTATAGGACAAAAAAAAGTCCCTAACTGGGCTACTTAGTTACAACTTAAATGAAACATGTTGATTGAAGTCTCATGCCACTTTAAAATGTATTACACAAATGCTTAATCTTTTTTCCTTTAAAAATTCTATCAGTTCATTTATGGGTAGGTAGGATATTAAAATATGCAAATAAGCATGCTCTAGTTGGTCAATGCTAATCTTTTTGTAATAACTAATGTTCTCTCCCAACTGCCACCACTCCTCCTATTCATGTCACCTTCACCCAGGAGTCACAAAATGCTGAAGACAGTCGCTTTTTACTTGATTAAATTTTAGGAGGTTGAAGCTAGGCCAAAATCCTCACCCTACTCTTTCCTAAATACTTTTTCTCCTCTCTCTTAATTACACGGCTTTCCACTGATTTACATGAATTTCAGCTTTCAACATCATTGGTCTTTGCTGAATGCAAATAGGCACATAAGTTTGCACAATTGATCTTTCATCATTTCAAATGGTACCTTTGAACAGTTCTTGAAATGTCTGTCTGAAAAACTCCCAGCGTTGAGTGTCATCAAGAGATGTGGGGTCACCCTGGGGAAACCCATTCTCGGTGATGTAAATTACAGGGTTATTATACGTATCCTGGAACAAGAGAGCAGAAGTTTTATTCCAAACAGATGTAGAAAAAAAATGGCTCATAAAGTCAGGTGCATTATCCTCTATCTTCTCCAAGCTCCAGCCCCAAACTAGTTTTCAGCAAATTGCACTGACCCTATTAACTTAATTTTCCACGCACTGATCTTTTATGACTAACAATGGGAAAGCAAAACTGTGCAAATGTGCATGAAGACAGTGAAATGACTCCTGTTATAATGGGAAGACAGAAATATCTTTCTGCCATCAGCATCTGCTGACTGTCACTGCACCTTAACCCTTTGGTCCCACCAACAGCTACACTCTTTATCCCCCCTACACAGAGAAGGGGCCCAGAAAACTAATAACTTGACATTTTAATTTCAGCTACCTGGATGCCATCCAGCAAAACAGAGATCCAAAAAGGAGCCAGCTATTTCAACCCTCAGAATGCCTTTTAATAATTACAGCCAGGACGCCAGCCTGAAAACATTATCCAAGCTATTCCTATGGCCACAGATGACTTAGCAGTGAGTCCTAACTTTGACTATGGTTTTGAAGCCCTTTATCAGCCAGTTACCCCTCACCAGTTTATTTCCTAATCTCTTTCCAGGCCAACAGTGTATATGCTATTGCCTACAATCATTCTTTTTCAGGTTCGTATACACATATACATAGGCCTGACTTCCCATCTTCACATATTTGGGTGTTCGTGGACACAAACAAATATGAATTTACCTTAATGTATTTCAGTAGTTTTCGTATTCCCCACGGCACCACATAGACCCAATCCACACTTATCCAAGCTGGGTCTGGGAAAATGTCCATCTCCACATCCCGGAGAACACCCTGTTCTCCTTTATCGTTCTCCCGGTACTTGACTAGGCGACTGGAATAATACTGCACGGCAAAAAAATCAGCTGTGCCTTTGATCATCGTCTTCTCTTCTTCTGTAAATTCTGGAAGCCTTGATGATGGATAGCCTTGCTTTTTACTCATGGAGGCGATCTGGGACTTGACAACTTCTGGGTAATCACCATCAATAAAAATGGGTTTCGCAAAGAAATCCAAGTGGAAAGCCAAGGCTCTTTTAGCAGCTTCCTGGTCAGACACTGAGTTGGGATCTGCCGGTTCCACCCAGCCACAGAACAATGCTAGGGACACCAGACCCTTCTGCTCTTTTCGGAATAAGGAATCATAGCTGTGCCAGGCTCTGGCATGGGCCTTAATCAAATTATGAGCTGCCTGATAGCCTCCAGTTCCCAGGTGAGGTACACCAGGAGGAAATGCACCCAAATCATATGCCAGCAGGGCAAACATATTAGGCTCATTTATGGTGATCCACTGCTTGACTCGATCCCCAAACATCTTGAAGCAAAACCGGGCATATTCATCAAAAGATTCAATGATTGTGTCTGACAACCAACCTCCCTGGTCTTCTAATGTCTGCGGCAAATCAAAGTGGTAGAGAGTCACTATGGGTGTAATCCGATTTGCTAACAAATCATCAATCATCTTGTTGTAATAGTCAATTCCTAGGGAAAAAAAGAAGATATATATAAGAAGAAAAGTTATTTTTAGTATGTTGGCAATAACTTTTAAGAGAAAGATGATCAGGAATATTTTCTAAATAATTTTTGTTCAAAATAAGGTTTATTACTTTCTACATATAATCAATTAAAGGCTGAGAGGAACCAGGAAGAATTTCAAGGAAGACTGGCCTGGCCGATCATGGAGTGGGAGAGTGATGGGGTGACATGATTGTGGAAGATGTGTGTTCTGAATGAAATACATTTGGGCAAGTTGCTATCACATAACTTTGTGTTATTGCTACAAACTTAAGATGTTTATTTTTTATATGTAAGATTTGCCTTTTAACTGCACTGGAATACAAACCCCCTGTTAGCAAAAACTTTGTCTATTTTACCTCTGGATTCCCCAAATCCTGGCATATTACTGGAAATTTGGTAGATATATTCAATAAATATTTGAGTGAATGAGTAAATCTCAATAGTAATCAATATAAAGTAAAATAATTTAACCAGGTAACTGCCTTAGTGCTTCTCCAGAACCATTAGTCTCAAAAGTCTAAGAAGAAAAGCGCACTGTGCATGAACAAAGGCTCAGCACCTGTCCCAGAATGTGGGGTACAGGATAGTTAGGACCTTAAGGAATGCTAGGTTGGGTTGTCTGCTCTAAAATTATGTCACAGTCCTTAGGAATACACACCACCCCTGGCTCTGGCTTTCTAGGCAAACTTTTAATGTAACACAATTCTAATATGAATTTATAATTATTGTCCAGGAAACAACCTTTCCAAAGCAAGGATAGCTTATCTCTTCTCAGTGTAGGCTACCTCCTTACTCTTATACTAAAATCACACAAAGTACTATCATCAGCCTCTCCTCATATAGTCTTTTCAAGTTAAGGTAGCCTACACTGAGAAGAGATAAGCTATCCTTGCTTTGGAAAGGTTGTTTCCTGGACAATAATTATAAATTCATATTAGAATTGTGTTACATTAAAAGTTTGCCTAGAAATAGGGTCCCTTTCCCTTTCCTTTAACACAGTATCCTCCAATTTTTAAAAAAAGTAACAAGATAGACATTTGTATGTGTTTCCTTCAGTCAATCATTAATTTATGCATTTCTTAAATGCACATTTATAGAGAAGCTACTATACACCGGACTTAAACATAGATGTAAGATGAAACACTGTCCTTGTCCTCAGGGAGCTTATAATTTAGTAGGGACTCTAGATAAATTCATAAACAATTACAATACAGTCTTACTAGGTAAAGACGAAGTACAGAATGCTATTTAAGCCAGTGATAAAGAATACCCATCGCAAACTGAGAGCATTTGACAATTTGTTCTAAAATCAATGTAGCATGACAGTTTAAAAAGGAAACCATGATGCCAAGCTACCTAAATTCTATGTCAACTCCTGCACTATCTCAGTGACCTTGGCAAGTGACTTCATCTTTCTGAACTATCTTTCCCTTTCTGTAAAATGTGAACAATAATAGAAACCCAGTTCAATAATTGCTATGTGAGTTTAAAGAGTTGAAAATGTGAATATGCTTAGTATTGTTGTTGGCATAAGATAAAGGCTTAGGATAGGTTAGCCAACATTCTAACTATTATTATTATTATTATTGTTATTATTACTAATATTATTATTATTGTCATTAGTGACATCTAAGCTGATACTCAAAGGATAAATGGAAGTTACCCAGAAGGCAAAAAGAAAAGGGTGATCCAAGAAGAGAAAAGGGGAAAGCAAATGTCAAAAGAACAAAGGAGGTATGGAAATAAAACACACACACACACACACACACGAACAACAACAACAAAAAACCCAAATGTGAACAGAGCTTGCTATAGCGAGGGAGTCAGCCATCAGCACTTGCATTTCGCAGAGACTCAAAGGCTGTCAGGAAAGAGGGAAAGTTTTATAGTGATAAAGGGGGGACCTTTGTGTACATGCTGATTAGAGGTTTTTGGCACAGGGCAGACGTGGGCCATCTTAAACACTTGGTTTGGGGAATATATTTGGCTATCTCTGCTTGATTCTGAATTGGAAGCAGAAGTCAGGGGAGCCTACAAACAGAGAAGCTGGCAGTTGTTGACCAAGTTCTGACTTTTCCGGGGTGATTGCTGCAGAGTCTCCAGTTGCCTTCCCGGGCTTCATAGTCGATCTGAATTTCATCCTCAAATATGGCCTGGCCATTGTCGTTTGCATATTTATTCTCTTAGAAGCATATGGATTTTTCTGGAAACTGAAAGTTCAGTATGAGGAGAGCATACAGCTCATCTAAGCAGAAGCCAAATTATGCAAGGTCATGTGCTGTCTGCCTGTTTATGAAAGTCGGTATTTTAAACAATGGCTCATTTATTTTGCAAACTAGAACATAATGTGAATCATGGATAATAACCCCATACTTGGAAGACCCATTGAATGCCATTAATCACTGGGTAGTCAGAATAAGACCCCCACCCTACCCCAAGTTGTCCATGGAACATGTGAATGGGCTACTTTACTAGTACATAGCAAAAGGGACTTGGCAGATGTGATTAAGGTTAAAAATCTTGAGATGGGATGATTTTTCTATTGTTCAGGTAGGCCCAATCTAACCACAGGAGTCCTGAGAAGTAGGAGTGGATGGCAGAAGAGTGGGTCAGAAAGAGGTAACAGAAAACCTGACAACATGAGATGGGCTCCACTCATTATTGCTGACTTTGAAGATGGAAGATGGGAGCCATGAACCAAGAAATGTAGGTGGACCCTGGAAGCTGAAAATGGTGCTCAGCTGACAACCACCAAGGAAATGAAGACTTCAGCCCAACAATCACAAGAAACTGAATTCTCCTGACAACTTGAAAAAGCCAAGAACGGGACTGCATTCTTCAGAAAAACAAAACAAAACAAACAACAACAACAAAAAAAACACAGCCCTGTATGCAGCTTGGTCAGACCTGTCAGAATTTGGATTGACAGAATTCTAAGGTAATACATGTGTGTTGTTGTACGCAGCTAAGTTTGTGGTGGTTTGTTACAGCATCAATAAAAAACTAATACACTCACCAAAATTTATAAAATTTTTCTTTTCTCTCTCAATGAAAGACCATTCCATCATCCTAACTCTTGACCTCTGTAAACCCACACATCATCATTTGTAAAATGGGATATTCAAAGTTGGTATAATGGAATCATCTTGGAATTGGTTGTGTTGTTAAGGTTCACAGAGCCAATTCCTTCCATTGCCTTTGCATATAAAGATATCAATTTTTATTTATTGCTTTCATACTTAAGTCCAAGAGGTGGGCATTTTTATCCTTAATAAACATAAGGGAAAACTGAGATTCTGAGAGAGTGAGAACTGGACTTAAAGTGCCCATGTTGTCATATGGCACAGCCAACATTTAAACCCATTTGTCTCACTGCAAAGACTGACCGTTCCCACAGTGACATTCTCTTTTTCCCATTTACTGATGTTTCAGAACCAGAAATGTAGGGATTCTGTTTTTCTAGCCTTAACAATCACCTACTTTGGTGATCTGGCTCAGATATTGTTTATCTTTTTGGGAGGAATCGATGATTTCTATCCTGTAAGCATTATTAGATATGGCATAGTCATTAATGATAGCAATCAATGTAATTAAAACAACATGGTAATTCTCAGTTATACTGAAGATTAAAAATTTACTTAATTTTTTTCTCACACATCAGCATGGCTGAACAACAAAGGATTTCATAATTAATCCTTAACATCCTAGAATGGAGCATTTTATTTCTGGTCTGTACGTTTTATTTGGTGTTAGACCTTCTGCAAACTTTCCCATTATGCAGTGGAGGGAGGTTTTTAAGATTAGAGCTCTGGAGTCAGACAATTCAGTCAAAGGGTCATGAACAAAGCACCTGGCCTCTCGACACCCAAGTTTCTTCATCTGTAAAGAGGAATAGTAAGAGTGCCACCTCATGTGTGTAGTGAGTATCAAAATAGGAAAAACCATCAGGGTGTTCTTTAGTTTTACCAGACTGATAAAATTCTCTGCATAAATGCATATTATAAATGATCATCTGATACCAATCTAGGGATCTTGAAACCTTAGCTGTCACTTGAACCCTGCTCTGCATCTGGATATTAGAAAAGGATTGGTTATTTTAATTATTGACACTTCCATGGTCTTATATTGTTACCACCATCGTCTCTGTCTTAATTAAGACTATTTATTTTTATTTGACCATTGGAAATATGAAGCATATTTGAGTTAAAGAGCTTTTGGATATAAGAAAAATACAACCCACTCAGATTAAATCAAATATAAAGGTGGCAGTAGGGGCCAGTGACTGGTTGGTATTGGTATGCAGTGAGTATTTTTTGAAATGATCAAGAGATATCAAATACCAAATAACAGAAAATGATTGCAAATGGAACTCAAAGCTGGGAACTGAAAAAATCTTTGTGTCAGGAAATTCTGATCTCTCTCATCCCAGTTTTCCTGGATACACCAACTATGTGGCTGGCTTTCTCACAGAGCCAGTTTTCTTTATGCATCCAATTGGCCATGTTTCAAAATGGCCATCTCATCTGCCAAGGCCCACCACCAACCAACTCAGCCTCGCTGCTCCTCAGTTCCAAACATCCCTGAGAAAAAAGAAACCAACAGATCAAGATGACCTCTTCAATGAGGTTACACAAATCCAATGTCACAAAGAACTCTTTCCCTCATCCAGTCAGCTGTGGCCAGGAGTGGAGCAGGATTATGTAGAACAAAGAAATTGGGGAAATTCCCTGAGGAAAATGTGTGGCTGAAATTTGCAAACAATGATGTCTCAGTATAAACCATAATTGAACTGGAATCCTCCTAGGCAAACTATAAATGCATTAGTGCAGAATTAATTTTGATAGAGTGGCTACATGTGTCAAACATATGATAATTCTCTAAGTTCACTCCTCTCCAGACTCACACAATCAATTTCTTTCATTGCCATAGGTTCCCTTGGCACATTGCCTGTATTAGTCACCAACTGCTGCTGTAACAAATCACTGTAAACCCAGTAGTAGCCTAAAACAACACAGATGTATTATCTTACAGTCCCGGCATCAGATATCCAAAATGATTCTCTCTGAGCTAAAATCAAGATGTCAGCAGGACTGCAGCTGTTCTAGAGGCTTTCAAGGAGAATTCATTTCCTTTCCTATCCAGACATCTAGAGGCTGCCTTCATTCCTTGGCTCATGGCCCCTTCATTCCTTGGCTCATGGCCCCTTCCTCCATCTTCAAAGCCAGGACAGTAACATCTTCTCTCCTTTCTGAGCTCTGCTCCAGTCCTTGTATCTTCTCTCTTCCTGATCTTCTTGCCTCCCAATTGTAAGGATGTATGTGATTACACTGGAAGCACCCAGGTAATCCAGGATGATTTTACCCATCAAGAGACCCTTACCTTAATCATGTCTGTAAAGTCCCTTATGCCAGGTAAAATAATATATTCACAGTTTCTAAGAATTAGGAGGTGGACAAATTTGGAGAGGGGGGCTGCCACATTGCTCAACATAGAGTAAGAAATCAATAACAGTTCCTGGTGTTAATTTATTTAGTTAACATCCCTGCTAAGTGTGCTCATATTTTAAATCCTAAAGTGAACAAGAAATTCTGCATAAGCATTCCTTTTTCTTTTATTTCTAATACTTGAGTCTCTTACTAATTACCCGAAACTCATACTTGTGGCAGATATGAAAATGCACTTGATCAGTTGCGAAGTACAGAAATATGTGATTTCAGTTACCAGCTCAATCTCTTCTTATTAAACCTTGAATACTTGACATTTGAAAGAGAAAGACTGTGTAACAATTCCATTTTGTAAAATATTCTTCCAATTTAGCAACACAGGATTTTATAAGCTTCCAAATGTCTTCTAATCAAGCTTTAAAATAGGGAGTCAAACACACATACACACACACAAAGGGGGGGTTCTTGGAAAGAACAGTGACACGGGATTTCCAATTTTTTTTCATGCTCCTTGAGAAAATATTTAAACAGAAAAAAAAAACAAATCATGGCCTTTCTGAGTTAAAATGGTTCCAATTGCTTCAACAGATCACCGCACAAGAGTGAGCAGCTGCTTATTGAAATTCTGCCTCCTGGAAGGACCTCCAGTGCCCTCTTGTTCATGGAGAAGCCTGTGATATTAATCAGCTATGGTTTTACAAAAGCTGGACAAACACAAGAAGCTCCGTGCTGGGGGTACATGATGCTCATGTGAGATTTGCATGAGTGACTTCCCCTCATTGTTCAGGTGGCCCCAGAGACTCCAGTCTCACCACCACCCCCTCTTCAGCTTTTCTGCCTGCTGCCCTTGAACTACTGGCTTACAATGTTTTCCATGAACTTCTGTCCACCTGAAGTTGGTATCAAGTAGCTTGATATATTGTCATTGGTACATGTTCACCACCCTTTATTTGAAAATCTTGGGGCTCAATGTGCTCAAAAATTTTGGATTGTAGAAAAGAAATACCATATATTAAGTTTAACACCCTTTGTGGTGTCTGAATCAGTATCCTTAATATTTCTGCAGTAAAATATATAAATATCCTCATCAAGCAGAAGAAACTGAGATGATAAAGATTTTTTCAAATCCATTTAGGTCAGCTTTTGCTGCCAAATTAGTTTTAGAACTAAACTCACTAAAAAGGATTCATTATTCAGAGACTTGGATTTTAGAATTTCAGATAAGGAATTATGGACTTATAGTATGAGCTGATGGGTTATGTTTTCATTCTGTTTTTGAGTTTTCTGTGTGTGTGTGTGTGTGTGTGTTTTACCAAATGGAAGCTCAGTGAAAACTACAAACTCCTAGAATCATGGATTAAAATAGTGTACAGCATTGTGGTAATGGAGTGTTTCTACTTCATTTTACCAACAAGGCAACTGTAGCATAAATAATACAAGTCATTCTGTGAGGTTGTAAATGGGTTGAGAAAAGACACTAGGTTTTTGACATCAGATAGGGTTGAATCAGTCCTAATGAAACCTGTCATTTTAGCAGATTTATGCTCAGACCCAAGTTGCCATGATACCCTCTGGTTAGAGAATTCTCTCACTCATACGACTATTAGGAGCATTCAATCAACAAAAGCAGGTATAAAATAGGCGCAGTGAGTGTCTCATAGTACATCTCACTAAAAGCAACCTTTCCTGCCCTGAGAGTGATTTTTATGATTATTATTGACCTTATTTAATTAAATTCAGTAAATGATTACTGAATTCCTCCTGGAAAGGCACTGAACTAGGTCACAGGGATGAACAAGACAGAGTTATCTCCCATTATACCATAAGCAATTCAAGGGATTGTCATATCTTCGTTATGAGTATCAAGCACAACTGACACACATACAATTAATACATGATTGTTGAATTGAATGCAACTCATGTGTTCACAGTCTAACAGGGGATATGATAACACTGAGAGAGAAGAATGTGAGAAATACCCTAAGAGTTTTACAAAGTGCTATGAAAATAGAAAACAAGATTTCTTCTGTCTAGGAATAGGGGAAGATTTTTAAAAAGAGGAAACATTTGTGTTAGGTCTTAACAGGATGGTAGACATTCAGGGGGTATAACTGGGAGTTAAGAAAAGACCATTTCAGACAAAAGGAAGAACTTAAGAAAATTCTGACAAAGGTGGGAAATTATGTAGTATATTGAACAAGCTGTGGGGTGCAAGCTCAGGGAATTCATGGGTCATACACATGGGGGAATTGCAGCTTGTCATGAGTCAGGGATGTGTTAAGACTAAGTCAAATAAAACCCAGACTGATATGTGAAGGAGTATAGACTGTACAGTGAGGCTTGAGGTGACTAAATATATGTTTAGGTTGCTTTGTTTTTAGCAGGGATGATGTAAACCAAATGACTTGGGCCAAGCTTTAGAAAAATTGTTGTGGTAGTATTTTGTATAAAAAAAAATTAAAAGACAAAGAAAGAGAGTGAAGGTAGATAGACTTGTCAAGGATATATCAAAAAGTCCTTCATGAGAATGATAAACTCCTAAACTAGGGCAGAGGCAGAGAAGATGGCTAGGAGGGGAGAAGTTAAAGAGACATAAGTAGCATGGGTCACATTTGACAACCAACTGGATGAAAAGAGAAGATTCAAAGATAACTCTTAGTTTTTAGATCTGGGGGATAGGATAGTGCCAGAGAACAGAGAAGATACAGGTGATGGATTAAGAAGGTAGAAAAGTATGAATTCATTTTAAAACTGAAGAACAAATTAACTTTTGTTCAAAATAAAAAATAAAACTTGCTAGTGATGTCAAGAAAGAAGACATTCAACCAACAGCAGTTAGTCATAGGGCTAATGTCTTTAGAATAAAGCAATGAACCTGCTAATCTTATGTTTTTCCCATTGAGTAGAGGCTACTCTAAGGCCCTAGGTGACATGTGAGTCTATGAGCTGTGGTTCCATGTCATAAGGTAGAGATCCCACCTGACATAAAATGAGCATTGCAAGTGCACACAGCTCTCTAGAAATTGTTATCAGATGTTGTTCTTACTATGTACGGAATCAGATCACTCGCTCACACAGAACCTTTACTATCAGTGAAGGCTGGAAGTGTGCTGAGGCAAGCAGGTCCTTCCCTCAGGTGCCTGCAATTGCCCATCTTAAATGACTCCTGAAATTTTTCAACTTAGGCACCTCCCTTGCCTCACTTCCCTCCAACACTAGGAATAGTGTAAAATCTTTTCTAAGACAAAGTAGCAATAAAGGTTCTTTATTAAGAGGCCATTATGTTGTAGCACAGGGGTCACAAACTTTCACGTAAAGAACCAGATAGTAAACATTTTAGGCCCGTAGCCTAAATGCTTCAGCCCCAGCTGCTCGATTCTGCCACTGTGGTGGGAAAACAGCCATAGATAAGATGTAATGATTGGGTACGACTCTGTTGTGATACTTTATTGACAAGAATAGGTGGCAGGCCAAATTTGGCCCTCAGGTCATTGTTTGCCATCCCTGTTGTGTGGAAGGAGGTAAGAAGACCTTAGATTTAATTTCCAGACCCATCATTTGTAAAATATCTGGATTTGGATGTGTGCCTCTGTAAACTGTGATAAGTTTACCTTTCACAAAAAATGTATGATAAATGCCTCATAAATAACAGTCTCTCAAATAGGGTGCCATCCTTTGAATTACAAGGCAGAATACAAAAAATAGCTAACACTTCTCAAATGATTCTATGATATACCAGCAAGTGTAAGGACTACAAAGATTATTTTATTGAATTTTGCAACAACTCTTGAAGTAGGAACAACTGTAGTATCCCTTTCTACTTGTAGGGAAATGGAGGCACCAAGAGATGCCCAAGCGATGCTTACATAGATAGGAAGTGACGTATCTAGCTCTTAACCCTGGTGCATAGACTCCAGATGCCTTGGTGCTAGCCTCTGTGCTAGTTCATTAGCTCCATGAATTCAGCTTCTATAAAATGCTCAGAATCACCTTGAGTTTTCCAGGGCTTTTCCTAGCTCATCCCCATGCAATACAACTGAAACCAATGTATACACAACTCCTGAAAATTCACCTTCAAGTTAACACTCCAATAAGACCTTATGTAGATAAAGCACTTATTCCAACCCTCTTCCTGCCCATCTATTCCTTACCCCCTCCCAACAAAGATCTGCAGTTAAGGAAATCCAGAATATTATTGAGAAAGCTAATGCAAGCCCATTTCAAAAAATGTATCCCATAATCACTCCCAAAACTTGCAATTTCCAAGCTACACGGCAGAATAGCATACTGGATTAATTATGCCAGGCTGCAGCAATAACCTTGAATTAAAGCTGCAACCTTCTATTTTTAAGAAACACTTGCCTTTCTGGTTGATGAAACCTGTCGTCCCATCAGGTAACAGACGTGACCAGGAAAGAGAGAAGCGGTAATGAGTCAATCCAAGCTGTTTGATACATTTCAAATCTTCCTCCCACAGAGTGTAGCTGCCACAAGCTACATCGCCAGTCTGGTTCTTGAAAACTCTGTCTCCTCCCTGATGGGTGAATGTGTCCCAGACACTAGGGCCTTTTCCATCTGCATCCCAGCCTCCTGAGAAAAAGAAAATGAAACACTTACACTCTTGACATCCACGGGCATATGTGGAATGTAAATATTTGTCGCCACAAGAACATACCTCATTAACTCAATGTACCATATTTGTAACTTTAAAATACGCTTTTACAATAACATGCGCGAGCCGGTTATGTGTTCTGCTGTCCTTGATCCCTGAAGCGGACTGGTGGCAAATGAAAAATTATTGCATAGTGCTGCCACATAGAAGGATTTCATGGTTCATTATCTGAGGATCTCCTGGCTGGTCAAGTCAGGCAGGTGCTCGCTCAAAATGTCTGAGTTGAAAACATCTCCTTATGAACATTTCCTTTGGCCATGCCTGACACCTGACACGCCCTGTCCTTGATGTCCATGACCAAGTCCTGAGGTCTTATCTTTGGTCCTCTACACTGGAAGCCTATTCTCCTGTTATTTAACAATGGAGCTTGTGATGACCCAGTCAGTGATTTGTAGGTAAGTTGCTGAGATAACCCTGGTGCCGTACATTCACTCATGCATACAACGTTCTGTGTCAGGCACTGTGCTAAGCACAGGAGACAGGGGGGTGAACTCTGATTGCTTTCTGACCTTGGGGAATTTAGCTATAGGCAAGTGGGAAATAGTCAACCCGAAGGCCTCTGCCAGGTAACCAGGGAGTGACCTTTATCCAGATGTGGGATCAAGTCAGAAGTCTCTTACAGAAATGACTTAAGACTGAAGCATGAAAGAAATGCTGGATTATCAAGGTGGGGATGGCTGGAAGTTAGAGAAAAGGAGAGTTAGGATTTGACTAAACTCAGAGGTAAGAGAATGTTGCACATTAGAGGAACAGAAAGTAAAAATTAGGTTAGATTCATTAGGTTCATATAGAAATTTTGTTTAAAGAGGTAGTTAGAATACATTTTATAGTATAAAGAATTAATTCTTTTAAAAAATCCCATGACTCCCTAATTCCCCTTCAAAGTGGACACCCTGCAGACACACTCATATACTTTCACAGAGAGATTATATGAGGCAGAGAATCTATAATATATTGAGGCAGTATCGTCTATTATAGCAAAATCCTGGAAACAACTTACACCCTATCAACAGCAGGACAGATAATTAATTTAAGGTGTATCAATGGAGAGGAAACACTAATCAACACTGAAAATGGATGAATCAGAGAATAGATAATAACCTCCTGCTATGGTCTGAGTGTTCTCCTCCCACCCAAAATTTGTGTGTTGAAATCCCAATGCCTGATGTGATCAATTAAGAGGTAGGTCTTTGGGAGGTCATTAGGTCATGAGAGTAGAACCCTCAGGGATAGCATTAGTGCTTTTACAAAAGAGGCCACAGAGCTCCAGAGCCCCCTCTGCCATTTGAGGATACAAGTCTATCTGTGAGAGAAGGCCCTTACCCAGCCATGATGGCAATCTGACTTTGAACTTCCAGCATGCAGAACTGTGAGAAATAAATGGTTGTTGTTTATTAGCCACCTAGTCTGTGCTATTTTGTTATAGCAGATCAGATGGACTAAGCTACCCTGAAAATTATAATGTTCAAGAACAACAAAAGGGCAAAAAAATCAAGATTCAAAAGAATGCCCAGCCAGTCATAGACTTATGAACTGGGAAGTCATGGTTCCATTCCCCTTCAGAGCACATACCCAGGTTGCAGGCTCAATTCCCAGTAGGGGGTATTCAGGAGGCAGCTAGTCCATGATTCTCATTACAGATGTTTCTATATCTCTATCCCTTTCCCTTCCTCTCTCTCTAAAGTCAAGATATATATATATATTTCAAAAGAATGTATACAGGGGTGAATAAGTGGAGTAGAGATGTTTTCAGGGCAAAGAAACTATTCTGTGTAATACTGTAATGATGAATACATATCATTAGACCTTTGTCAAAACCATAAATGTGAACTTAGTTAATAATGTATGAATATTTCTTCAGGTTGCAACAAATGTCCCACACTAATGCAAGAGGTTAATGGTGGAGTAACTTAGACAACGGGTTATATGGTAACTCTCTAGACCAGCGGTTCTCAACCTGTAGGTCGCGACCCCTTCGGGGGTCAAATGACCCTTTCACAAGGGTCGCCTAAGACCATCTGAAAACACATATATAATTACATATTGTTTTTGTGATTAATCACTATGCTTTAATTATGTTCAATTTGTAACAATAAAACAGGGTTACCACAACATGAGGAACTGTATTAAAGGGTCAAGGCATTAGGAAGGTTGAGAACCACTGCTCGACCATCTGCTCTATTTTTCCACAAATCCAAAATTGCTCTAAGATAACAGATTTCAGTCTGTCATTTCAAAGAGTATAAATATATGATATGTTTATCATGTTTTGTATATTTAAAAATACATGACAATCCATGTATTTTTAACATATACATGTGAGACAAACATATAGCAACATGCCTGGGGATTATAAAATTAGGCTAGTGGTGACATTTGATTTCCAGATCCCACACTCTTAACTATTATGCCAGATGGGAAAAATATATATATATAAAAGAGAACAAGAGAATCAGAAAAAAACACACACACATATAAATGGTAAGAAAAATAAAAGCATAAAATAAGTTGGTTGGACAAGGTATAAATGATCACTTATAAGAATGCAAGTCAATGATCTAAATTCCTCAGATAAAAGAGAAATATAGTCATACTAGATTTTTTAAAAATTTTACTTCAGTGACATGTTGTTTACAAATTCACCTATATTTCTATAAAATATATATAAATTGGGAATCAAAACATGAATAAAAGATATCCCTGCCCACCAAAAAAAAAGCTATGGACTGCAAGGAATAAACCATTCGTGAAGATAATGCAGTCCCTACATAATGATAACACTGTTTTAATGTGCATGCATCTAGAATCTAGTTTCAAAATATCTGAAGCAAAAAGTGACAAAACTGAAAAGCAACATTGACAAACCCACCTCATCATGGGAGATTTTATTCAACATATGAGTTTTACCAAACATTACAAGTAAAAAAAAAAAATGTTATTCTTGCACAAATCATTCCAGAAAATAAAAAGGAAGAGTTCCTCAACTCATTTGATGTGGCTAGAATAACCTTGATGCCAAAACCTCTCTCAGTAACTGGGAAAGAGAGAATAAGGATGACATATATGAACGAGCTTGATCTAATGGATATAGATGACACTGCGCCATAACGAACACCACTACTGAAGAATACACTCCATTCTTCTCACGCAGACAAAACCATTATGAAAGTCGAGCACAAATTGATCCATAAATAAAGACTCCATAAATTTCAAAGTGTTGGAGAAATGACTATGACAATCTCTGATACACTGTGCAAGAGTTTACTAGTAATGTCTAAAGAACATTAGAAATCCCAAAAAGTTCAGCTACCTGGAAAGGTACATCTGAACAACTTAAAGAAGGCATTATAGTTGTCACCAGAAACCATAAAAAACTAACTAGCAAAAAAATAAGTATTAAAATATTGTGGGATCTAGTTTAAAATATTTAGAGAGAAAGTTTTAATGCGCATATTAGACCAGAAGCAAGCCTCAGAGTTAGTGAGCCGAGTATCTCACTTTAAAGATATAAAGAACAAACAGGAAGAGGGAGAAGAAATGGAGGAGGAGAAAAAGGAGGAGGAGAAAAAGGAGAACGGAAGGTGACATAAGTAGGAGAAACATAAGATAAGATCAGAAATAATAAAATAGAAAACAAACCAGGATAGAGATGATAATCAAAAGCAAATAGTAGTTTAAAAAAAAAAAAGTCTAACAAAATATAATAAACCCTACAAAATAAAATTTAAAAATGAGAAATAAAATTTTAAAGTATTAGTAATGCAAAGGAAAACACAGCTACAGAAACTACAGCAATTATACTGATAGAAGAGTGTATTGTTTCTAAAACTTTTAAAAACAAATGTGAAAAATTATATGGAAATGATAAATTCTAGATATTAAAACATCAAAATTGGCTCAACTAAAAGTAAAACAATTGAAAGATCTTTTTAAACTATTTAAAAATTAATCAGTACCTAATATGTTCCACAACAAAATGCCATGCCAATTGGTTCTACCAGTACAACTGAGTTCTAGTAAATAGAACTCTTGCCAAACAGTCCAGAAAATGAAAAAATACAAATAAAAAAGTATCTCAGCTCATTTTATGTGGTTAGAATGTCCTTGATTCTAAAATTTTAAAAAAATGGCCCTACCAAAAAAAAAAAAGCTATAAGCCAATCTCACTCATAAATACAAAAGCAAGTAGATAAATGGAAGACTTTTTAAATTAAAAAAAAATCAAAATGGAGCTGCAAGAGATAAAACTACAATGTCTAAGAGGAAAAATGCGCCAGATGGAATTAATGGTAGATTAAACATCACAGAAGAAAAGATTAGTACACTTGAAGACATAGCAATAGAAACTTTTGAAAATGAAACAGTATAAAAAAGACTCAATATAATAGAGGCTCAATGACTCATGGGACACTTTCAATCAGGTTAATATGCATGTAATTTGAATATCCAAAGGAAAAAAAAGAAGGACACAGAAAAAAAAAATGTTGGAAGATGAAAACTATAAACCCATAACTCCAAAATCAATGAGCCCCAAGCACAAAACAAATGAAGAAAAATGTGCCAAAGCACACCATAATCAAACTTGCTCAAAACTGGTCATGAAGAGAAAAATAACCAGAGGGAAAGGACATAATGTCTAGGAACAAAAATCAAAATACAGTAGATTGGTTGTCAAAAAAATAATGCAAGCATGGAAACAGTGGAGTAACATCCTTAACATAATGAAAGGGGAAAATCTGTCCAATTAGTCTAACCCTTGTAAAAATATGTTTCAAAAGTAAAGGCTAAATACTTTTCCTGACATACAAAAGCTCAAAGAGCTCCTCACCTGCAAACCTTCCCATAATAAATTTTAAAAAGTCCTCAGGCAGAGATACCAGATGGGAATATGGATCTACACAAAGAAGAGCACCAGAAATGGTAACTACATGGGTAAATATGTAAGATATTTATTATTTAAATCTCTTGCCGAAGCCGGTTTGGCTCAGTGGATGGAGTGTCGGCCTGCGGACTGAGGGGTCCCGGGTTCGATTCCGGTCGAGGGCATGTGCCTGGGTTGCGGGCATATCCCCAGTGGGGGATGTGCAGGAGGCAGCTGATCGATGTTTCTCTCTCATCGATGTTTTTGACTCTCTATCTCTCTCCCTTCCTCTCTGTGAAAAATCAATAAAATATATTTTAAAAAAAAAACACGTTACTATTATTTAAATCTCTTTAATAGATAATTTATTATTTTAAGAAAATTAATAATAATGTAGAATAGCATTGATAATATATGAACTAGTAAGTATAAAATGCATGGCAGCAGTAGCACAAGGCCAAGAGAGAAGTGGAAGTATGCTATTATAAGATTCTTTAATTATATCACAGGCTAGTAACATAGTGTTAAAACAATGTCTTTGATTACCCATGAAGTGGTATAATATCACTTGAACTTTGACCAATAATTTCATTAAATGTAAATGAGTCTATACAACCCAATTCAAAGAGATCATCAGATAGAATAAAAAAACTAAACTCAGCCATATACTACATACAAGAAACTCACTTCAAAAATAAAGACAAAAGGTTAAAAGTGACAGTTTGAAAAACATGTACCATGCTAACACTAATCAAAAAAAACTGTAGTTGTTCTGTTGATACAAGTGTAGATTTCTGAGCAAGAATATTATCTATATTCTAGAGGCCCAGTGCACGAATTCATGCACAGGTGGGGTCCCTTGGGGTGGCCTGCGGGGATCGAGTCCCCCGACTCCCCCCAACCCTCTTGGGATGGGAGCCAGATGCAGTTCTTGTGGCTGGTAAGCGCTGCTGTGGTGGTGCGAGCCTCTCCCAATCAGGACTGGGACAGGCACAGTGGGGCCAGGATGAGTGGGAGCAGAAGGCAGGAGCGACCGAAAACCTAACCTCCCAACAACCTGTGGACCAGTCGCTATAATGCACACTGAGCACCAGGAGGCAGACATTCAATGCAGGAGCTGCCCCCTGGTGGTCAGTGTTCTCCCACAGCGGGAGCGCCACTCAACTGACCTACGCTTCCAGGCAGCCTACCAGCCCTGCAGCAGCCACTCACTCCCTCAGTAGTCCTGCAGGTCCAATATCCAGAGAACTGGCCAGGTACCAAAGGACCGGTGCCACCAGCATGATCCTGACAGTGCCAATGGACTCCTGGAAGTCGGCCTCAGGTACCTTGAGGCCGCTTCCCCTTCCTAGAAGCTCCACAAGGAAGTAATGATATAGAAGCAGCCGCCAGGTGGCTCCCAACAACCACCGCAAATGTCAGTGGGAGGGATCCAGATCCTGAGCTGGCAAGGGCATCCTACCATCCACCCAGGGGGCTGATGGCATCCTGGCCCCCTCCTTACCCCCTTTGGGATGGGCACCAGACACAGGGCTCACGACTCATGAGTGCCACTGCAGTGGTGCGAGGCTGTCCTGATAGGGACTTACTGGGTGCAAGCCACAGCAGGTGCAGTAGGGCCAGGATGAGCGGGAACAGTAGGTAGGAGCAGCAGGTGGCGTTGGACTGCCAGTTTCAGTCCGATCCCCACAGGCCACACCGAGGGACCCCACCCATGCACGAATTCATTTACCGGGCATCTAGTCAGTGACAAGATATTAAAGGGATCAATTTATCAAGAGGATTACATTTTTTGAAGTCATTTTTCTGAATTTATGCTAAGTGAAATAAGGCAGACAAAGACAAGTATCACATGATCTCATTCGTATGTGGGATCGAATAACATACTAGTAATAAAATGTTGGATAAGATAGATCCAGAGACATAGAAGCATGGAACCGACTGTGGAATCTCAGAGGGAAGTGGGGTGGGGGTGGAAAGAGATCAACCAAAGTACTTGTATGCATGTATGCTTAACCCATGGACACAGACAATAGGGTGGTGAAGGCTTGGGTGGGGGCGGGGGGCTAGAAGGGGTCAATGGGGGGTAAGGGGCTCATACTTTCAACAATAAAGATTTTTTTAAAAAAAAATATTTATTGAATTTAGAGAATAAGAGGGAGGTAAGCACAGAGAGTGAAAGGGTGTGGGAGAAGGAGGAGAGAGAGAGAGGGAGAGAGAAATCAATTTGTTGTTCTACTTATTTATGTAATCATTGGTTGATTCTTGTATGGGCTCTGACCAGAGACAGCACCTGAAACCTTGGTGTATTGGGATGACACTCTAACCAACTGAGCTACCCGGCCAGGACAAGAGGATTACAATTTTAAGTGTTTATACACCTAATAAAAGACATTCAAAACACATGAACCACCTCATTCTTTCCCTTACAAAATAATACACAAATCCACAATTATATTTGGATATTTTGATTTAAAGACCAACAACACTATAGAAAAAATGGCCCAAAGAAGCGAATAGTTCCTTCACAGAAGGAGAAACACATGGCTAGCAAACATTTTTAAAAATGTAAGACATCATTAAAAAACTGGGAACTGCAAATGAAAACCACTATGAGATACCATTCTACACCCACACAGTTGGCATACATTTAAAAGTTGGGCAATATGAAGCATTAGAGAGATTATTGCATAGCAGGAATGTTTATACACCATTGGAAGGAGAACATTATGGAAATAGCTAGTAAAGTTGAAAGAACACATATATCAAAACCCAGTGACTCATGTACCACCATATACCCTGTTTCTACAATGTAGACCAGGAGATAGATAAATGTGTGTGTGTGTATATATATATTCGTGATGCAACAACAACAAAATCCATGCTGGAAACTGCCAATTTCCTTTGTCAGGACAATGAATCAGTGAAAGTATAAATAAACTAGAGCATAGTCATATACTGAAAGACTATACAGGAGCAAGAATGAATGAACAACATCTACACAGATCAACATGGATAAATCTCCGAAATAAATTATTGAAAGGGAAAAGCAAGTTACAAAAAATACACACAATATATTTCCACTTATACCATGTTCAAAACATGTAAAATTAAATAATACATTTTAGCTGTGGATTCTCATGTGCTAAAATCATAACAAAAAGCAAGGAATTGATAAATGCAAAATTCATACATTTGGGAAGAGGATTAAGGAGGAAATATTAGAGAAGGGTTCTAGAAATATGGTGACTAGATGAATATTAGTTTTATTTCTATACTATACACATAAAATATAACTTATTTTATCTATCTTTATGATACATTTCATTGTTTATAATAAGCACAATTTTTGAGTCTTAGCTCTCTGTCAGTTCTACACCAACAACTTATATCAACCACCTCATTCTTTCCCTTACAATAACGCTTAGAAGATGTCCTATTATAATTACTAATAAGAGCAAAAGGAAACTAAGACTCATAAAGATTAACTTTCCAAGATCAGATATCACATAGCTAATTACTGTGAATATCAAAATGTGATACACCAGTCCTACCCTGATTGACACCGAAACATAAACTCTATGAAGTCTGTTGTTGACAACTTAGGTGAGTCTCAGACTCAATGAAATATTTCTTTGTGAATTAGTGTTTTAGTCCACATTTATATATTTTACAAATAATAATTGCATATCATCTTTCCTTTGCGGACCTTACAATGTAGTTAATATTAGACAAATAAATCGTATACCACATCAAGATGAGTTTTATGAAGATTGTACAAAAATACTATGGGTGAATCAAGAAGCAAGCATTCAAGAGTTACTTCTGTCAGACAAACTTACCCAAGAGGAAAGATTCTAAGGCAAGTGTTGAAAGACAAGCAAGAGTTGTCACAGTGAACCCAATAAGGGCAGAAGCAAACCTGTCACTCAGTGGCAATGTTGGAGGTAAGTGGCAGAAAGAAGGCACTAGGGGCACAAAGACCAGTTGGCAGATTATTTCAATATTTTGGCAAGAAATGATAAGGTCCTATATTTTATTTTTTTGTAATTTTGGAAGAAAATTAAAATGTCTCTGAATTCTATGACATAGAAGGTATTCTCACAAAATTGTAAAATATTGGTATTAGTTACAAACCTAACTATTGAAGACTTCCAAGGCTGCAAAGCATTGTGGGAAGAGCACAGGCCACAGAGCTGAGCAGAGGTGAGTTCAGTCCTATCTCTGCCTCTTACCTAACTTCTTTGTATGTAAATATCAACTTCATGGGGTTCTGGAAAACACCATCTGAGCCACAGCAAAAGTGCCTAGTGGGGTGCATGGCAGATGCTATGCCCGTAATAAGTGTTCGTTTTCTCCTCTTCTCAACTCAATGCAACGACACTCATTGCACTTCCACAACTCAATGCAATGACACTCATTACACTTCCACAACAAGGGACCAATTTCTCTTTTCTTCTTCTCTCTGCAGCATGCAATTGATATGAGTACACATGTATTTCCTACATGTGTACTCATGTATCTCACTAAAAATACATGCAATCTTGCCTGTGGTGATGAATCTTGTCTGACTTGGTCCGTGGGGCCTCAGGCTTCCTGATTTAGAAGCCATCGCTACAAAGAGGGTCTTGTCCCTTTTACTTTTACCATGATAATGTCCTTTGAGAGGATGCAGGCCTAAATATACCTCAGTCCTCTGCATAAAGTAAATCATGTCTAGCCCTATATAATAAAAGGCTAATATGCAAATAGACCAAACGGCGGAACAACCAAACAACCGAATAACTGGTCGTTATGACGTGTGCTGACCACCAGGGGGCGTGTGTAGAACATGGCGGGTGTTGGCCATGGTGGGATGGTTCAGCAGGTGAGCAGGGGCACCAGACCAAGGCAGGGCGCCAGTTGCTGTCATCAGGGTGAGCTTCTGGTGGTTACTAAAAATTCTTTGCACCCACTGCCAGCACCGGCCCTGCTCGCACCCACAGCCGGCACTGGAGCCACGGCTTGCACCCACTGCTGGTGCCTGGTGCCAATCCCGATAACTCAGCACCATCAGTGGGTGTGAGCGGCAGTTGCTGGCCTTGATCACCTCTGAGGGTTTCTCTACTTCCCCCTGCTCCTGAGGGATGATTGGGGCAGCAGTCGCTGCTTGCACCCACGATGGCGCTGGCCCCACTCGCACCTGCTGCTGGCGCCAAACTCAATCACTCTGTGCTGTCAGCAGGTGTGAGCGGGGCCGGTGCTCTCAGTGCGTGGGAGTGGTGGTGGTGGGAGCAGGGCTGCAGGCAGACAGGGATGGGCGCCACGGTGGGAGGGCCTGGGTGGGGGTGTGGAGGATGGGCCAACACCTGCCCCTGTGTCTACCACAACCCCGTGGCCCACAGTTCCTTTCAAGGTGCACGAATTCGTGCACTGGGCCCCTAGTAATAAATAAATGTGTGTGTGGGTAAGTATGTGTGTATGTAGACTTCTTCTTCAAAGCCCAAAACAGACTTGCCACATCACCTATTTTTTAAAAATATATTTTTTATTAATTTCAGAGAGGAAGGGAGAGGGATAGAGGATAGAAATATCAATGATAAGATAAAATCATTGATCAGCTGCCTACTGCACACTCCACAATGGGGAATCTAGCCTGCAACCCAGACATGTGCCCTGACCAGGAATTGAACCGTGACCTTCTGGTTCATAGGTCAATGCTCAACCACTGAACCACACTAGCCAGGCCCACATCACTTCTCCAGTAGCATTTTCTGAGTCCCCACTGCAATCCTGCCCTCCTTGGTGCACCCACTACAAAACTAAGACACAGTGTTAGAGTCATCTTTTAAAATATCTTGGCACTCTGTAAGGCGGGGTCCAATCTGCACTCACTTATCTGTGTCTTTCCAGTAGCAAGATGGGATATGTAAATAGTAGGTGCTGACTAAAATCCTTGTGTGTTATGCTTCACATAAAATAGGAATAATAATGTTTGCTGGCTCACTGCCTCACAGAAATATGAGGAAGTTATCTTCATGCCTGTAAGTTATTGCAGTCTTCATTTGAAAGATGAAACGTGGCTAAAAATTCAAGTAATTGCCATTTGTAAGGCATGACAAAAGTATTTATTTTTATCACTACCATTCATTAAGTGTATTCGACATGACTATTCTTTGTGAAACCTTGAGGTTGGGTGAGCAGATACTCTGATCTAGAAGCAGTACTCAGCTTAAAGCTAATTCAAAAGATAAAAGGCCCCCAAATTGACAAGAAAACCACCACACTTCATGGAAACACATTTTACTATTGAGTCACATGAGGATGGTGGGTTCCAGAAGGAATGTCTTCAAGGGAAACAAACAAACAAACAAACACCAACTATGAAGTATCTGATGTGTTGGAACATGTCAAGAGGTAATTTACATTTCTGGCAGACAGTGTGGAGATGAATTAGTGAAAGAATCATAGAAGGGAGGCCAACCACAATAGACAAGTATTAACTCTCAGGCAAGATAAAGTCCGAGCAAGACTAAAAGGACGTAAGGTAGCTCAGCTCTGCACAATATTTACATAAAACAATGACATAAAAACTGAGTGATGATTTTAAATAAAACTTGTTAAATATCCAAAATAGAAAATAGAAAGTTGGCTTTGTGAGGATGATGCTTTAAGCATGCTTTAAAAAAAAGGCCTGCTTATCTTACATATAGGAAGTCAGTATGTTATATTTTCAACTAAAACATCAAATCATAGCTGTATATACATGCTATTTAGAAACATAGAAGTAAGTACTAGAAAAAAATAGTAAAGGGACTCAAAAGTGTTGGCTTTGGAGAAAATAAATAATAAGTACAGTGGAGTGACATAAAAAAATAACCTGTCTTTGTTGTTAAGTATTCTAATTCTCACAGCACTTGAGTTTTCAAACTATGGCCATGTTACTAAAATAAAATTTAAAATTAAGTTAGGAAAATAAAGATAACCACAAGAGAAGGGAAATTGTAGACCTAAGTCCCAAACTGGTAAGTTCTGGTTCAAGGTCAGAAGTGGTATGCCACCCAAAGGAGGATGTGGAAATGGGCAAGTATGCTTCAGTTATCCCAGAACTAGACACCATGGATATTTAGTGGCAGGGCCAGCAATGACGTCCTGCCAAGGGCTGAGCAGCCACACACAACTAAGAAATGGCCCTACCCAATGCCAACAGCACCTCCTATGGGGAACACTGTGCTAGATGGAAAAAAAGAGTAAAGAAATATATAATGTGGGTGGGGAGGTAAAAGGGCGAGGGAACAAAATGAAACACTGCATTAAAAATTAAAAAAACAGTGAAGTGGCAGGTTAAAACATGGGTATTCATAAGAATCATAAATCTTGGAGTAAACAGCAAATAGAAGCAGAATGATGTTAAGGAAGAATGTGTTATTAAAATTCTCTTAAGGAAAGGCATACACCTGAAACAAACATCATTAATGCAGCAAATGCTTTAAAATGAATGATTCTTTTGGCAGATGGAAGCTGAGGTCAATGGCTGGAGAGGGAAAGTGACCAGCTGAAGAAGACAGCCTGATATGTATCTGGGATGGTAGGATGCTCCCAGCAATGGAGAAGTCTCTGAAGAAGCCATAAGCATGTCCATGAGAAAGAGAATCAGCTCTAAATATCTGCCAAAATCAGACGTTGTGAAACCACCTTAAGAACTTTTTATGACCTTATCTTCAACCAGGTCAACCAGCTTCAACCAGGTCAGAAGCCATGGTAAACAGGAGGAACTATGAGAAGCAGGGAAAGAAAGAAGGTGACTCACACCCTGACCTCCACTAGAGCTATGAAAGAGACTTAACCCTACATCAGACTTGGAGTTGCAGTATTTCATAGATTAATTATTCTGAAGACCAAAAGTAAGACTGTGTTTTGCAACCAGAAGACGCCGTATGTATCAGCCAGGGTCCCAGCAGAAAACAGATGGCACTCATGCTGGGTAACTGAAGAGAGGTTCACAAAAGGACTGTTTACAATGGTGTAAGTAGGGCCTGAGGGTGGCGACCAGGGATGGTGCAGGACCTCAGGGCTTGCAGCAGCGAGAAGCCATTAGCACCCATAAAGAGGCTAGGAGCAGAATCTTTCTAAAACCTACAGCCAGGATTGGCTTGCTGAGTGCTGCCTGGCAGGAGGGAGACACCGCCAACCCACTGCAATCCAGCAGAGAAAGAACCAGAAGAACAAACACTTTGGTTTGTCTCTCCTCCCACCTGACTCTACTGTCTCCTGCTAATGCTTCCCATTGATCAATCCAAACCCAAGCCAAAGGGCGATGCTACCCAAATAGGCTGGCTGCCCAGGACCAAGAGGAGGAGAAGGTGGAAAGTGGATCCTGGTGGACAAACAGAAAATATCTAGTTAACAAGAAGACTGGAGGCCACCAGAGAAACAGACACCCCACACACACACATGTTTTCTCCTCAAGGAAGAGGAAGGGCTGACCCCACTAAGGAATGGGTAAACAAAAACAAACAGTACAGTGTTCTACTTGTGCACTGTACTGACATAATACATAACAGAATGTGACTATAATTTAAATGTGGATGTAGTAATTCATAGAGGTGATCAATTCTTTTAGGAATGGAGAGTGAGAGGAAATATTTCAACCTGGGTTCTGGGACTCAACCTCTTGGGCTCCAACCCTGTATTTGTGTCTTTTGTTCTCTGAGGACCATAATGTCTTTAACTACAAAGATTTCTCAGAGTCCCTCTGCATGGACCTCAGTCCCGTTTCACATCTGTGGCTTTTTGTCTTAACTGCCTCTGCCTCTGCTATTCTGCTGCAATTACTCTTTCATCTTGAGGTTAAGTCTCTTTGCATGCAGCCATTGATGCTTGGGACCACTCCCTCTAGTGAAAGACACTTGCCTCTTTCTTTGGCAGAGAATCTTTCCTCTCCTTTTCATCCATCAGAGCATTGCATGAATCTGAGCTAGCTTCAGCTTCTGATTGCCACTATGCCAATCTGAGCCCCACTTAAAAGGATGGAACAATATACTGGGGAAATGCATCATAATAGTAACAATATCTATCATTGCTTAAGACAGTGATGGCAAACCTATGACACGCGTGTCAGAGGTGACATGCGAACTCATTTTTTTGGTTGATTTTTCTTTGTTAAATGGTATTTAAATATATAAAATAAATATCAAAAATATACATCTTTGTTTTACTATGGTTGCAAATATAAAAAAATTTCTATATGTGACATGGCACCAGAGTTAAGTTAGGGTTTTTCAAAATGCTGACACGCCAAGCTCAAAAGGTTCGCCATCACTGGCTTAAGACCATGCAAGCATTTTACATGTGCAGGGAAGGAAAACGTTTTCCTTGACCCTCCTAGGGTTCCTGACTAGGTCTACAAATTAAACCAACAAAGACAGAGTGTCAGGTAAAAAGCATACAGATGCATTTAATATAAGAAAATGAAGACCTAAAGAAATAGTTAGACACCTGGATGGTGTGGCTCAGTGGTTGAGCATTGATCAAGGAATCATGGTCACTGGTTTGATTCCTAGTCAGGGCACATGCATGGGTTGCAGGCTCAATCTCCAGTGGGGGCGTGCAGGAGACAGCCAATCAATGAACCTCTCTCATCACTGATGTTTCTATCTCTGCGTCTCTCTTTCCCTTCCCCTCTCTCTAAAAATCAATAAAAAAAATACTAAAAAAGAAAAGGAAAGAAATAGTTAAACCTGGGTACCTTATGCCAGGTGTGATGAAGGGTGGACAGCTATGGAGGCATATTGTAGGTTAAGGAGTATGAAGTAAGTGTAATAAATTGGGGGGAAACTTAGTAAGGCCTATTTGTTCAGATTCTTCTCAGCATCCCTGTGTTTTCAGAGCTAAGGATGCTCCTTTCCTTCAGAAATAAAGAAGGTACCTCTCACACGAGTGTTTTATGGCCTGTTTCAAGGAAGAAGGATGGGGTGAAGGTCACGGTGATGTTCCTGTTACTGCTATTTTCTCAAACTCCTTCAGCTTCCAAGCTGCCTTATTTTGGGGTAGCATGTCCTGACCCCATTACATGCTTTATTCCTATTAATATCACCCCCATTTAGATATAAAGGAAGCTGAGGTTTCCTTAAGTTCAAGGATTTGGAAAAGTTCATAGAGCTGGTAACTGATGAAACTAACATTTAAGCTGCTATCACTGAACTAAGACTGTGCTCTTGACTACATCCTGTGGCCTTTTCCCCATATTAACTTATTTTGGGGCCGTACTATGCCTGTGGCTTCAAAAATCCACTCAACCTCTCTGTGCCTCAGTTTCTTCAATGGCAAAATGAAAATGATGACAATACCTGGGTTGTCCTCTTGGAAGAGTTGTTGAGAAAATGTATTGGATGCACTGCTGGCATTGATGCATTTTTTTAAATATATTTTATTGATTTTTTACAGAGAGGAAGGAGAGGGCTAGAGAGTTAGAAACATCGATAAGAGAGAAACATCGATCAGCTGCCTCCTGCACACCTCCTACTGGGGATGTGCCCACAACCAAGGTACATGCCCTTGACTGGAATCAAACCTGAGACCCTTCAGTCCACTGGCCGACGCTTTATCCATTGAGCCAAACTGGTTAGGGCAAGGCACTGATGCATTTAAAATTGACTCACCAGGAGGCAGTGTATAATTTTGATATACAGTTTGGGGGCTATCCTCTCTCCCCTAAGAAAAGATCCCAGAGGACTGGTCCTTTTAGGAACCCATTGTGTCTCCCTGGCCTCCGTGAGGACTCCAGTCCTGGTTCCTTTCCTGGCCCAGCTGGCTGCACTGGCTCTCTGAGCCAGAGACCACCCAGACCTGCTGGGTGTGCCCAGGGAAAGCCATCCACACAGCTCCGGGGTCCTCTGTTGCCTACATTCGGTAGTCACTCTGTTCTCAGCCCCTTGAGGAGGGCACGCTTCCTGTTCCAGAGCTTTGGGGCAGGAAGTCAGGGCTCCTGGACAAAATGCACTTTCAGAGCTGTCCCTTAGGGGCAAGAACTTTTCTCAGAGGCCTTTTTTCTATTTCCCTTGAAATAATAACAAAGTTTTCTAATTACATAACTATGAGACAAGAGATCAAACAGCAGTGCTTAAAATGCAAAAGACACCCTGCCTTCACACTGCTGTTGCCCAGAAGAAACACCCTCTGCAGCTCTTGCATCCGTTAACTCTTTCCTCCCTCTGCTGCAGGAAAATTACAGAGAGGCCCGTGCGATGCATCAGCTACTTCCTAGTGACCTCATGTGGGACATTAAATACTCCAAGAAACCGTGACTCCTGGGAATTTGCCTGGTCTGATTCCAGAAGCAAATGAACCCAAGAATTTTAGAAACGCTAATTTGATTTTCGTATCGACTCCAAATCACAGGTTTCTATTGTACAACACAACTAAACCAAAAAGTGGGTTCCCTAAATCTGTTCTATGAATTGGGCCAGGTAAATCAATTCTGCCTGTCAGTTAAATTCAAATGCCTTATTTTAATGAATTCCGTTTTGATATGTTTCCTAGGATTCCTATCTAAACCTGGCATTCGTGAAAATGGGCTCATGACATCCTTTCTTGACACATGAAAAGCACAGGCTTCACCCTCAGCTGGATCTTTCTTCCATCAGACCAACCACAGTCAGGGATCACGTATGCAGATACTGAGGCAGGGCTCTGGGGTTTGAACCCTTATCCCCATGTCCCAAGAGGAGTGAGAAGATCTGGGGATGGACAGACCAGGAGGGCTTGACCTGCAGAGAGGTGGGTCATATCCAGATATTCACACCTAGTGAATTCTGAGCCTGCCGACAAATAGGGCAAGAATTCCTGGCAACCTGCCTAATCAGGAATGTGGGGTTTTATTTTTTTTCTGCAGTTAAAAAATTTATAGAATTCCCATGTACTAATTCACCCTGGACAACTTTACTACTTTAAGTCTGTGTCCTCATCTATAAAAATGGGTTAATTATATAGAAAGTGTGTAAAATGTCTGGCACGGTGGCCAATACTAGTTCTTTAAAAAGGCAGCTATGATTGTTATTGGTATTAATCTTTGCATTCCTGTGATAGCAAGTTTTTTTCTATATGTATTTTTTTATATTTTCAATTATCTCATGAGACTTGCTAAGGTATATTTAGATTTATGCACTATACCCAAATGCATTTAATGACAGTCTATGTCATAAGGCAACAGTGACATAGTCTTTGTCTTTTAGAAAACTGTGCTCAGAATCAATGTGTCACATAAATTAGAAGCCCAGCTTGAGGTATTATTGAGTCAGAGTCCATCACTGGAGGACAGCAGAGCCATCCATCTCCAGAGACAGGTTCACACTGGGAACCCATGGATCTTACGTACCTGTATGGGATCTACATTTTGTTGTACTTGAAATGGTTAATTAGAAGAGGCAGGGGAATCTGAAATGCCACAGCAAGCTTCTCTTGGCCCACTGTCACGTTTCATGAATTCTCGAGCTGAACCCATTTGTATTAAGCAGTGACCCAATCCAAACAAATCGCTTCTGTGCCTCTTATCTTCTATCACTATTTACGTGCCAACACATCTGCATTGTATGGTGCAGGGAAGTCCATTAAGTTCCTGAGCAGTGTTGATGGCTAATGTTTTTTTATTATTACTTTGAGGCTCAGATTCCTCACAATAAAGTGATAGGAAACTAATGTGCAGTGAGTAAAATACTTTTAAAAAAGGGGGGGGGAGGAGTATTAGAGGCCCAGCCAGCATGGCTCAGTGGTTGAGGGTTGACCTATGAACCAGGAGGTTGAGCTATGAACCAGGAGGTCATGGTTTAATTCCTGGTCAGGGCACATGGTCAGGGCACATGCCGGGGTTTCTGGCTGATCCCCAGAATGGGGTGTGCAGGAGACAGCTGATTGATGTTGATGTTTCTCTTTCATCAATGTTTCTACCTCTCTCCCTTCCCTTCCTCTCTGAAATTAATAAAAATATTTCTTCCTCTCTGAAATCAATAAAAATATTTTTTTAAAAGAAGCATAAGGTGCATGATGTCAGTCTGGGAATCCTCAGAGCAACCCCATGGATGAGAGCTGATTTCTTGCAGCCTTTAGGTAAAGACCCAATTTACATTTCTTTGCAGACATCAAACTAAGAAAACATTCATTGCTGTCAATGCCTCTGGCTTTAAAAATATTTCTAAGATTGAAATAGTTACCTGGAGGCAGACATTTTATTTCAATGTCATAGGTCAGGCACATTGGCTAACACCCCAGATAATATTGATGGACCGTCCAAATTTAAAATAATGTTTATAGAATTGATTTATTCATTCTTATATAGAACACCCACCCTGAAGTATCTGGGACACTGAACAAGGTTTACATAAATCTGACTGTTTTTTTCCTCTGGGCCATTTGGCTCAGTCTGGTAGACCATAAATATTCAATAATACTTTACAATGACAAAGCATCTTTTATGCAAACATCTCTAAGCACATTATTCACCAATATTGCAATCTCCTTTTTAACCTACTGGTAAAGTCACAGAAACTAATTGACTTTCTTCAAGGTCCCACCACAAATTGTTTGCTCTGTACATTAGAGTTCAGGTGTCCTGATCTTAGCTATAACTAAAGGGAGAACCAAACAGACAAACGCATTTGTTAGGTGCTGAAGCTGATGACCTACACTAAATATTCCTAAATTGAATCTATTAGGCAAAACGTCCTCCTTAAAGATGTTAAATGTTGGGATGCATCCAATTGAATTTTATAACTTTTGTTCCAATTTGCCCAAAGGCCAGTGACAATTTTCAGAGCCCCAAGAATGACCTATTTTAATTGAATCCTGTTACGAACACTTAAACTTTTACTCTTTAATCAAATCAAGTTTCTAACTAGAAATTAAAGTAGGATCAAAAGAATAAAACTTTTCAGGGAAGTAATGGCACATCTGCACCCACATGTTTAAGTAAAGAGAAAAGCTGGGGATTACTGTGAGATCCGGGCAAGTCTCAAACAGTTTGGGTTAACCAAGAAAAAAGAATATATTTTGAAATCTTTATTTTACCTCTTCTCCCAAATGTTAAAGTAATGCAGATTAAATAGAACAAAATTAATAAAATCCCAAAATAATGAGAAGATTTTTGTAGATAACTGGCTGCAGGCCCAAACTGCTGAGCCCCGAAATCCATTACTTGTGCTGGGGTTTGCATTGAGGCCACACTTCCCTGGGCTGGTCCCAGCCAATGTCGAGTGTGACAAAACCACTATAACACCCTGGTCCCTGAAAGCTGTGAGACTCTTGACAGGTGACTATGGATCACCACAGACTAAATGCTTCTCTCAAGCTTCCCTTCTTCTTTTCCTCTCTCCTTCGCTCATCATGTCTGTATCCCAGCCTCTTCTGGTTCCCACTACAGGTTCTTTCATGGGCATTTCCCCTAATAAACTTGTGTGTTCAATACAATCCTGGCATCTGCTTCTTGGAGACACCTGATGGCCATGACTGCCGGGGTTCTTGTTCCAGCATTAAGAAGGGTTCAGCAATCTGGAAAAGGGGCTGTGTGTAACTTACGCAAGAGTCCAGAGATAAAATATAATTTTGAAAGGCATTTGGAGGTCAGAGGGGCCTAGCTTAAGAAACTAAGATATCCTTAGTATCAGGACCCCATGCTTTTTATTAACACAAATTGTCCTGAGGCAAGGCAGAGATATACACTTCAAAGGGTCAGGTTTGCATATACAGAAGCATTGTCAGAATGGGGAGAATTAGCCTAAGGTTGTTCAGGTGTTTGGCCAGTAGGAGGTAATAACATGTAGATTAAGATGCCCTGAGCTGTCTGGCAGCAAACAATCATCCCTTTTCAGGTTTGGGGAAATGCCATCAGCCATTCCCAACAGGTGATAACATATGTGACTCAGCCCTTGTTGAGTCCCCAAGTTCCATCAACCTTTCTTTTTTATTATTATTTATTTATTTATTTATTTATTTATTTATTTATTTATTGCTTAAAGTATTACAAAGGGTATTTAACCTTTCGATGAAACTCTTGCAATGATGACATGCTGGAATTGGCTTCCCGCACATGACAGTGATGATGATGATGGTGGTGGTAGTCATAATGGTGGTGAGGATAATGACAATAAGGTCTAACATGTATTGAGTTCTTTAAAAAAAAAATGTAGGTCCTCTGCTAAGAGATTGCCAGAATGACTTTATGTACTACTCCCAATAACCCCCAAAAGGTAGATGTTATTCACCTGAGGGAAGTAAGTAATAAAGAGGTTAAGTATCAACACCAAGACCAATTGCTTGTGAAAGTCAAATTAGAAGTCTTGTTTTTCCTAATCCAGTAGTTAGTAGGTGGCAGTACCTACTAGATTATATTACCACTATGTATTAATATTTTGCAGCATAATCTTCCAGTCCTTCTTCTGAATAATTATTACATAGTTATAATTAAACTTAAATTAATAAATGTCATAAGTTAAGGCTTTTTTGTAAAATAAAAATCAATTTTTACTTGAGTTTTTTTTATTCGTCTATGATTTGCAATTATCTATTTCACTTTGTTTGTATCAATGGGGTCCAGTCATTCAAATACTGTTAACTTAATTCAAATATTTTTGATATTTGTATCCAGTATATGAAGAACCACTATATCAACTCTTCTGAATTTGGAGAAATTTTTCCAAGCCCTTAAAACAAAGGTCAAACAAGCCAAAGCCAAGTAACTAGACAATGGGGACCATTAAAACGTCCAAGATAACAATACCCAGTCTCCAATTCTGGAATTTATTGACACTACTAAATAGACCACTTAATAACAACCTGATGGGCTTTTTTTTTTCCTAAAAGAAACAATTGGTACAATGAGATGCACTTTTAAAAGATTTATATCCCATAAGCATTTTTCTAAGAAAGAACACCAGCTTGGAACTTGCTGCAGCTTGCTAATTCAAGAGCCGAACCCTCTGAGCAGCAAACGCCATTTAGAATAATTTGAGATTCCTTTGATGCATAAATGAATTGACTTTCCTCAAGGTCCCCCAGGATTCACTGGGTCAGCCTTCAGTCTTGGCAGATTTCTGCTGATGTCTCAAAACAACTCCCTGAATACAGAGTTTTCTGTACTTTTCATGTTAAAGACTGACTGGTAGCTACCAATCATACCTACTGTATGCCAACTGGCAGAATAGAGGAGTCTTCCATCAACAAACCCCCTGAAACAGCCTTCTTAAATAAATATGCATATGCATTCTAATAAGCAGAGCATGCTGACTTTGCAAATATAACTTTAAGACAAGTTATGAAGACATCCATCACCACCCAAGCAAGTTGCCCCTCTGTAACCCCTCCCACGTGGAAAGGAAAGCTACTCTGCCCTTCACTCCGATTCTCCAGCTTACCCCATCTTTAAAGTTCCACTTCCAGGGGAATTTGGCTGGGGTTGAGCAATAATTGGGAAGCAATATATGTGACAACTTTATAGAAGTTGTCATTTTGTAGAGTTGGAGAGACTCACTTTCTTTGTCCAACCCAGCACAAACCTTTAGCTCTGACTTTTAGATGGACAAGAAACAGAATCCCTAAATGTTTTCTTGGCCTCTAAAATTAAGCACCCCTGCCATTCCTTCCGTGAATGTCACTACTCGGAATTAACCCCTCCCTTGGAACCACGCATTTTCTGCCCACTTGTTTTGGCTATGGGTTCCACGTTGCCCTTTGTTACTTTGTTTCTTAAGAGCCTTTTCACATCACATTCCCCTGTGTTGCTACTGATCATGCCAATTCATCTCTCTGGCCTCCATACAATAATGAGTGTACATAGAGGTTGATGTTGTAAAACCATCTTTTTTGGAGAGGAGTCAAGAATTGTCATGTGGGGAACAATCGATAAAGAGGGAAATGCTGGGTGGATAGGCACAGGTCCTCCCTTCCTCACCCCAACCAGAGAGGCTCCATCTGAATCTGTTTTATTACACATCTGAGTTATATTTTCCTTGAAAACCTAGATCTTCTGCATTAAAAAAAAAATGTTTTCAAATCACTGGACAGAAATGTTTCTAAAGACCTTTCTAGTCATTCTAATATTCTGAAAGAATGTTGATTTCACGTGGGTTCCTTTTGAGTCTTTTTGATTCTTTTCATCATTTAATCCAGAATTTGCAACTATTGCTCCTCTTTCATTACTTCTAGGGCCCTAGTTAAAGCATCCTCTTCCATTATGACTTCTACTATCAGATATAAATGGGTTACTACCAGCAAATTCAACCAGAAATGGATATAGGATTTTCTAGTTACCTCCAAGACATTCCCACTTAAATACCCTAAGGGAATAGCAAACTAAATTGAACCTAGTCACACCAACTCCAAACCTGCTCCATCTCCAGGGTATTTGATTTCTATTCATAGAACCGTCAGCCAGACAGTTACCTAAGTTATAATCACAAAAGTCAACTTAGTCTTCCTCCTAGTTCCTTCATTTCCTACATTGTTTTCATGAGCACATCCTTCTGGTTCTCTTAAGATATCTCTTAAGGCTTTTTCTCCCTTTTGTCCCCTTCAACCAAATGCAGGTCTTAATCATCATATGCATCATCTGCAATTGCCTAACAACTGTCCCCTAGCCTCCACGTCTCTATCTTTCAGTGCATTCTCCACATTGCAGGTAAACTCTAATATACAGATCTGATCATATTATTCTCTTTGCTTAAGAATATTTTATGGCTACCAAGAACCTATTCCACATGATCCTAATACCATGGACCTATTCTATCTTTCCAGCTTCAAATCCTGTCAGTCACCCTATCATCAGAAAACATTGCCTGTGGCAGGCTTTCTCAAAGCATGAGCAAGCTACAGCACAATCACACAGCTTTTGTTAAAAAAAAAAAAAAAAAAGTAAATTCCTGAGCCCCATCTGTAAACACTGCTATATATTATGATGCCCCCAAATCTATATTTGAACAAGAACTCCAGATGATTCTAATACATTTTAAAGTATTAGAATTCTAAACCATTTACCTACCATTCTGCTAATACAGCAGAAATATTCATACTTTTGTGCCTTGGCTCAAAATGTTTCTTATATGTTGGCTTATATGCCCTTCCTTATGTCTTTCTCTGAAAACAAAACATAACAAACTTCTTAAAAGCCCAACTTTGATGCCTATACAATAACACCCACCCTCCCAACCTACTCTCCAATAGCATTTTGTCTGTCTACTGTTAGAATTGTTACATCATATCAGAGTCTCCCTCACTAGAATATTGGATTCAAATGACCATATTATTTACTTGTTTATACCATCAGGATCCATTATCTACAGTAATAAATATCTAACAAGGATGACCCACATAGTAGTAATTCAAATAAACATTCATTTAATTGAACTTAATTATTAATTCATGCCAGAGAACCAAGGCCTCCCAATACAACATGGATACAGACCATATCCTGTACCTTACCTGAACACCGTAGGCAAGGCCAAAGACCTTCTATAACATTTCCCCCTGTGAAGCCGTCTCAGTCTCCCTCACTCTGTTACAGAGGGGCCGATGGGCATCCCTCCCTGTGCCTGGATAATAATGTATAAGATATATGATGTAATAGACCATCACGAGAAAATGTTACTCTTTCAAACATCCCCAAGTATGCATCTGTATGATGGACTACAATGACTCCAGAGTAAGATTATTGTTTTTAGAGTACATAATGCACTTTTTCTCCCAAGTCTCAAAGCCTGTATTTAAATGATTGTTCATGGGTGTTGGGGGGAACCTTAAGCTTTAGCTTGGTAATTCCCAATGTAAAAATGGGTAATGTTTCAAAACCTTATTTATGAATCAACTGCCCAGAAACTCACCATTGCCTCTTACGATATATTCTACATTCCCAAGCCAATCTCCCAAAGTCTATTTATGTCATTACACACTGAAGGGTATTCAGAGACACCCATCCCTATTTATAAGATTGTTTCTTAGAGAAAATGTCCTCTAAATTTCCAGTCAAGTGACATGTAAATGCATTTCTCCCTAAGGGGTGTATGGGGAAAGATGAGAGGATGAAAATGAGAAGAGAATGAGCTTGGATATTCCCAGGAATCAGGATCCTGTTAATCATATGCAAACATTCAAAAAATGCTCTTCTCTCCATGATGATTGCTCATTAGGGGCAAAGACTTATAGCCCCCCCTATCAAGAGACAGATTTTCAGAATTTGAAGTGACTCCCACTCTCTTCCTGCTACCTAGTTGAAACATAAACATGGTTATAAGAAGATTTGACATTGAATGTGAAACTGTCCAACCTCTCGTCTCTATTTAAAATTTTCCCCTACCTCTATTAAGTACACATTGTAATCGGTATACATTTTAAATAGGTTGTAAATGGTTGCATCATAGAAAATGTATTCCTACTTTGAATCAACTTAACAACCAAATACAGTTACAGTTTCAAAATATAAATTGGGCCCTTTTAGACTAAAAAAAAAAGAAGTCAACCAAGTTGGAGTTTTTTCCTATTATTAAAATGTAAAGGATTTTAAAAATCTCATTTATTTTGTCAATTGGTTCTGCTTAACATTCTTCAACCCAGTCCACTCTCAATTATCCATGCTAAGGAAGGGGGATCAGTGGCCTGGATAATCTAAAACAGCAGACAATTTTAAAAACCCTTGTGTTTGGCCCGGGCATACTTTACAATCAAACCCTGATTATTCACACTAATGAAAAGAAGAGCAGGCACCTTGAGAAAGGTCCAAAGCCAGCCTAGATCTGCTCAGCTGGTTCAGGGCACCTCAAACAGAGGCCCATGTAGCACAGCAGAAGGAAACAACAGAACCCCAGCTGCTGCCATAGTGATCACCCATGACTCTGAAATACCAACTCTCAGCTACAATATCCATATCAGCATCTTTCATGATAATAGTCATCTTTAGGAGCCTGGAGTTACAGCCAAATGCCCCCAAGTAAAAAGCCATAGTATGCATGTTTTTCCAAATATCTCTATATATGAAAGCTAATATGCTAAGTGTCCCTCCAACTGTCCAAAGGGTCACTATGATGCGCACTGACCACCATGGGCCAGACACTCAATGCAGGAGCTGCCATGACGCACACTGGCCATTTACAAAGAAACAGCCCCGGGGACCTGGCGCCAACAAAGCAACACTCAGTTTCCCCCTAGTGGGAACAGGCCCCGCCACCACCCCAAAGCGACACCCCTCCAAATTGCAGCCAATGCTGCCAAGACCCCGTGGCGCAAAATGCAGCCCACAGCCCAGCCCAGCCCAGAAATGATCGCTGTGGGCACCGGGTAATGATGTCACATAGCAACGCCCAGCTTCCTCTCCCTAGCAACTAGCCTCCTTGCAGTTTCTTCAACCCAGGAACACAAATTGCTTTATAGCCAGGTGGAAACATTTTACACTTTAACCAAATGTCTGTGAAGCATTTTCCCATGCCTCATCTCATTTGATCCTCACAGAAGTCCTGGAGTAGGTAGAGAGAAGACTCAGTGGAATCCTATTTTCTTTTCATTAGCTGGAAAACTGAGATTTAGAAAGCTTAGATACTTCACCCAACTGAAAAGAAGTAAGAAATGATGGACCTTGAAAATGACTTCAGGTTTTCTCACTGCACAGAATATAGTCAAACACTGCTGCAGATAAATATTTTACCCTTTGTTCTCTCTGCGTGATCTGCAATAATAATCTGCTTCGTGTTTATATTTACTGCTGTGTTGCTGACAATTATCTGAAAGAGAAGTTGGGGTGCTTCACTGGGAGGGAAAAAGTTTAGCTAAATCAGAAAGCAGGTCTAATTAAATAAGTTGATCTATATATATAAAGTTCTCGCTGGTGCCAATCACACATGTGTGTTTTGACCTGCCATTGTCAATTGTGAATTTGGTTGACACTTCTATTATAGAGAAAGGGTGAATAGTAATATTAAAATATTTCTTCTAATTAACTTTCTTTCAATATGCATGAAGTCGTGCACTGGGCCACTAGTTTAATATAAGAATAGATTTTTCACATGTACTAAATGCTGCTTTGGGGGTTCCCTTTATCCCACCTCATCACCATCACCTAGCACCTTCACCAAGCTCACAGGAACACACCAGCCCCCAGTACCTCTACCATGCTCATAGGAACACACTCAGGAGAGTAGCATAAAGGATGAATATGAAAGAGAAAGTATGTTGGATTAGGAGGAGACGTAGTCTGGGAATTACATGGCCTGGATCTCTGTCCCCTGCTGGTCTCTGCTCATGCCAATAGCCAGGTATGCAATCAGAGGGAACAGTGTGTGCGATGGCATCAGAAGGTCACGGCACATTTAAACAATCATATGCATGTCACTTTGGTCAAAGAATAAGGTAAAAATGAAGAAGAAGCAAGAGATGCATTAGGGATGAAGTCAGAGGTAAAACACAGAGGTGTTGTTTTTTTTAATATATACTTTTTATTGACTTCAGAGAGGAAATGAGAGGGAGAGAGATAGAAACATCAATGATGAGAAATAATCATTGATTAGCTACCTCCTGCACACCTCGCACTAGGGATCAAGCCAGCAACTTGGCAGAAATGTTTTTTATTAATGCCGTGCAAGAAGATCAAAAAGTATTCTGTAGAAGACACTGCATTTTTTAATTAATTTTTAGCATGTATATTTGAACCCATATAGTTTGCCCACCACTATTCTAGGCAGTTGATGTTCACAAACAAATTTAATATTTATAACAACCATGAGATAGGCAGTGTTACTTTCCCATTTTACAAATGAGGAAACTGAGGCATACAAAGCTCAGATATCTCCCAAGATCACACAACTCATTGGTAAGTGGAGGAGTCAGGGTTCAAACCTAGTCTGTTTGATTTCAAGGCTCATGCTATCTCTCAAAAATTAGAATGATGTGGTCAGAATTTTTCAAGACCATGATAGCAGCAATATGCCGGAAAGGTTGGAGCAGAGTGGAGGGGAGGGAAGCAGGCTTTAAGAAGACTTAAAGGAACTTTAGGAATGGTAAGTTTCAGAACTAAGGGAAAGGTAATAGTAATGGTGAGGAGGGATGAAATCAAGAGTTTTAGAGAATACAGAATAAAAATTAGTTGGTTAAATAAAGGAGAGAATAAGAGGAAAAGTCTAACAAGAGTCTATATTTCTGGCTTGGGCATTGTGTGACAGTGTAATAATTTTTAAAGAATCACTCAACCATGTGCATCAGTGAACTTACCTGGAAAGCAATCCCTACCAGATGGGCAGGCCCAGGAAGGAACAGCACAAGTAATGCCTTTTGTTTTCCAGTATAATGTCGCCACATATTCATCCAAATAGACAAATGTCTTAGTTTAACCGATGAAATTAGTGGTGACAAAAAATCGTCATGTACAAATATGTAGGACAATATATAGAACCTTGAATCCATACAAATCATTGAGAAGCAGCAGATTTGTTCTTGTTTTACAAGGTTAAATGTATTGACTGACATGTGCAACTATAGACAGATAGGTAAGGGAGAAAGGACACCAGAAGAGTAGAAAAGCTTATCAAGATATTTATACGTATCTCAAAGAAACCATTTACAGAATGTTCCTATTAGGATGAAAAAATCTATATATATAAAAGCCTAAGCAACCGGAATGCTGGACCTACCAGAACAACCAGAATAACTGGTCGCTATGATGTGCACTGACCACCAGGGGGAAGACACTCAATGCAGGAGCTTCCCCTTGGTGGTCAGTGTGCTCTCACAGCCAAACTCCCATGGCCAGCCAACTTCCCCTCGTCCCTCCCCCCGTCCAGCAGGACTGAATGGACGGCAGTTGGTGGCCGTCAGGAAGGCAGGGCCGGCCGGGGGGAGGGGCTGAGGGAGGGAAGGCTCCAGTCATCAGCCAGAAGAAGGCCCCAATCGGCCCTGATTGCCAACCATGCCTAGGGACCTCACCCATGCACGAAATTTGTGCACCGGGTCTCTAACGAATAAATAAAATCGTATGTGTGCCTAAAAGTCTGTGAATGTATAAAGACTGGAAGTACATACTCAAAATTTGAAAGTTCCTCTCTAGTTAATTTTTTAAATTTTACTTCTTCCTTGTTTATATGTTTTTAATGTTCCACAATTATCTTACTTTTATAATACAATCATTTTGTTTTGCTCTAAACATACGTGATTAATATCCATTCTGTCCTCACAACTTTACTGATACAAAAGAACAAACAGCAGGGAGGCCCTTACTGACAAATAACCGACATAAAATTATAGTGCTGGCAGCAGATACCTTTCAGCACTGCTCTTGAAGCCAACAGAAAAACTGGAAAATCTGTAACATGGAGAATTCGTGTATTGAGAATAAAGGGAGGTAAGACATAATGGAAAGTGAAGGTGGCCTGGAGGAGCTGACCTAGATGCAGATGCCTAGACACACCTTCTTTCTTGGTCACAGTAGCCCTCCTTCACTGTGGCTTCCCTCTCGTTGAATATCTCACTTTCTCTTGTGTGGTTGTCTGAAATTCCATGTTACCTATCTTCTAAAAGCATAGGGCAAGAAAATTCAGATCTACAGGTTGGATGTGTTAAAGATGATGAGGAGGGTGATAATGGTAAGAGGATAAGGGCAAATTCATCTGTTAACTTTCAATAATATTTCATGGTCTATGGAGCACTTTCATATATTAATGCATATTAATAAAGACTTCCAGTTTAAGATGAGGAGTGGAGTATACATATTCAATTCTTCCCCTTCTCACATCCCCAATAGAAACAACAATATTTTTTTTTAAAAAAAAAGAACCCACAACAGAGCTGAAAACAAAAAGTAAAGTTCTAATAGACTATCATATTTACTAAGTAATTTCTAGATAATTGAAAAAAATAGGACTGAATTGTCTGAGAAACTAAAACAAAGAATTACAATATAAACTCACACACTGGAGATGGCTGATAAGGAGTCCCCTAGGGCAGCGGTCTTGGTGGTCCTCAGACCACTGGTGGTCCTTGAGGTCGGAAAGGTTGCTGCCCTAGGGAATCTGTGGGTGGAACAATGTAGAGATCAGAGCAGGCCTCAGAGCAACCATTACAGTAATTAACACAAAGGTTATCTGTCCTATCCTACTGCTGGCCAGATTGGCTCCTCTCCTCATGAACCGGCCAGATTGGCTCCTCTCCTCATGAACTGGGGGGTAGGAAACGTGCAGCCCCAGGGTTTTATAATGCCTGAAAAATCATGTGGTCTGGCCCTACCAAGGAATTAGGGATAAGTTAATTAAATGTTTGACCAAAATAGCAGGCTATTTTTTAAGTCAATAATTTGTATGGCCTGTGAATGATGTTATAAATATCCAAATGTCCCTTGGCAAAAAAAAAGGTTCCCCACCTCTGCTATAAACAGAGCAGTCAGTGCTGCCTTTACCCCATGTTCAAGTCCAAAGAAATGCTTAATAAAAGTGACTGGAAAATCTTCCTAAAAACTGTAGAAGCGTACTGAGCTGGTCAAGAAAAGTCAAACTCTAGAGCTAAACATGAACTTGAAGGGCAGTGGAGAAAAAACAAAACAAAACCATAAAACAAAAAGCATACACATCCTTCCTTAAAGTCCTCGCCATATGGCAGTTATTGGGGTCTAAATCTTGCTGTTCTCCCCTCACTCACATTGTCCTTCATGAGGACACTGCCTTTCAATAGATTCCAACCCACTTACACAGAACCCTGCTTCTTCTAGAGCAAAGTCAAGTCGTGGCCCACAACGAATATTTTTGTGGCCCAGCCAATATAACAGTATGTAAGAAAAGTCTTAATAAAAATTTTGTAACTTAATTTTTATAATATCCTGTTATACATAATTGTTATTAATGAACTACAACATTCGCTAATGACTGATTGCTATAATCGTGTTGCATTCATTTCCCTTACACACCACCTTACGCACCACCTTAAGCGCAGGCGCACCATTTCTCGCCACTAATACTAGCAGTAAATATTTTAGCAGCCGATTGCCACGTCATTAGTCTTGTACTGACTTGTTTGGTGTGCACAACAGGAAATATTTTGCTTTCAGAGACAAGAAAAATAGGTTTATTTGCATTACGCTTATTAATTTGTGTAGTTATTCAGTGTCTGGTAAGTTAATGTTCAAGAAAAATATTACTTTTTATTAAAATGTTCTATTATTTTATGTTAATGATTACTCATTTATTTCAGCCCTTTGCATTCATGTCTCTATCAAAATAAACCTACATTTCTATGAAAATTGAAGCTTTTGGTTTTTTGTGGCCCACATAAACTTAAACCTTGTTTATTTGGCCCGTGTTAGCCTTTGAGGTTGACATCTTGTCCTAGAGTGAGCCCTGTTTCCATTAAATAGAATTACCTAACTTCAAAGGAAACTTACCTCTCTTATGGATAGCAATCGACCTATTCTTTCATTCACAAGCATGAACAGGCACTCAAGGATGGCCATACATTCGCCAAAAAAAAAAACATGAAAGGTAAAGACGAAAATAAACAAATAACCCAAAGATCTCAAAGAAATATCAGGAAAAAAAAGGAATTATAAAAAGGGAACTTAATTTTTTAAACTAGCATTCTTAAGAATATTTGAAGGGTGACTACATCCAGAAAACAAAACATGGCTTCCTAAAAATGAAGCAATCAGAGAGTAAGAATGAGTTCCTAAAACCTAAAATTATGATGGTCACCATTAAATACTCAATAGAGGGGTTGAAAAAAATAGAATGAATAAAGCTAAAGTCCAAATTAGTAACCTGGAAGAAAAAGCTGAGGGAATGAAATTTCAAAAAAACACAAAAATGTAAGAAAAAGTTCTCCAATATTCATCCAATGACATTTTGAGAGAAAAAAAGGGATCAGCATTAGGAATATTGCAGGTGAGAAATCGGAGGCTTGGAGAAGGTAAGTCACTTAACTCTCCAGTAGTCCACAAACAGAGTTGGAATACCCCAGAGGTACTCCACTCAAAAGCCCCAGGCTGAAATTCAAACAAGATATAGAAGTGTGGTCCCAGTGGTTGTTTATAGCTGACACCCACACACTGATTAGTTATATGGGCACCAGCCTTGTCCAAAGCAGTTGTTGACAGTTGGCATCCACTCTTATTAATCAATGCAGGTGTCAATCTAGTCTACACCTATTGTCTGTGGATGACATCTGATTGGTAATATCAGTTGATGAATATCGAATATCATTCCTGCATAAGCCCATTCTCTATCAATGATGCCCATATAATTTCACTGTACGATAAAAATGGGGAGGCAATATTTAAGATTTTTATGGATCTCAAATTTGAAACTGGAGGAAAGAAATGAGAGTGGTTCCCATCACATCAACGTTTAAGCTATGAGAAATTTTAAGGAAAAGTGTTCATCCCTCTTCTTTCTTTTTCCCTGTGCACTATGCTTGCTTTCCCTCCTTCTTTTGTAAGTGGCCCAGACAAAGAATAGGTGAGTCATGTTCTAGTATAAGGCTACCTAGGATGGCCAAAAGATCAGGTCCCAAACTGGGATGTTTAATCCAAGGGGTTTAAGAGAATGTAGGAATCAAGATACACAGCCCAAACTGGCTGAAGAAAGCAAACAGGAAGTGGTCTAAAGAAGTATGGGACCAGCCCTAGCTGTTTTGGTTCAGTGGACAGAGCGTCAGCCTGTGGACTGAGTCCTGGGTTCGATTCTGATAAAAGGCACAGGTCCAAGTTGTGGGCTCGATCCCCAGTGGAGGGCGAGGTGCGGGGGAGGGGGGGTGCCGTAGGCAGCCAATCAATGATTCTCTCTCATCATTGATGTTTCTCTCTCCGCCTCTCCTTTCCCCTCTGAAATCAATAAAAAATGAAAAATAAAATAAATAAATATAAGATCTGTGCTAACAGCTACGGCAGGTAGATTAAGTATGCCTCTAGCTTGGGTTTGTGTGGACCAATTACATTTTAAAAGGTACCGGAGAAGAAACAGCCTTGATAGAAGCACCACAAACTGTACCTAAAGCCAACTAATTCAGCTGTCCTGTTTCTTCTCCCATATTTTTAGTGTAAAATTAACCCCAAATTTCTCAACTATAGAATTTCACCTTCAACACACCAAGGCAGATAAGTGGCCAAAGTTTGATGCCAGCCCCAATTTCTGCCAACATAAGGGCAAAGTCAAAGTTAAATCAAACTCAAACATTATCTTGGTATCCAGTGCAGTATCGAGATGAATAATGACATTCATAAAACTGAGGCCTTTGCCTCCTCAGGAACCACAAACCCAGATCCCACAAGGAGGCGTTAAAGGAGTAGTTTAGACTTTGTTTAGGGTTTGTGGGAGTTTGCAAAGTACATTCACCCTTAAGGAGCCCTCCCTGAAACCACTGGGAGTTATAAGCCAGCGAGGGCTGTAACGTTGGGTCTTAAATGTCATTTTCACACTCCTCCACAGCTTACCAGGAGAACGTAAATGAAATGCCACTGAGCTACCTGCTGTTTGTGCGTCCTATTCCCTCCAGGCAGGAACAGAAGCAAGTCATCTTCCCAAAGGGTTAACAGTCCTGGAAATGTTTCTATGCTTTGAAATATTACATGAGACTCACTGCCGTAAAACGATGATTATCTGCATTTTATCCCCTGCCTCTTCATCTAACAAATAATTTTTACAGGTTTTACAACGTTCTTTACAACCCACCTAAAACACATCATTTTCCTCCTGCTTATACCACTTGTTTAATATTTATTAGGTTTAGATTGTGCTTTCCTCCAAAAGGCGTGAGGCACCACACAGCCAACTCCCTTATAATAAACGCGACATTAAACTAATCTTTAAAACCCTAAACAGGGAGGTCATGAGTGGCGGCAGAAAGGAAATGAACAAGGTGAGGAGGAAGGAAGAGCCAGGGGTCTGGTGAAATATGCAACCAAGGAGACAGTATGTTAGGAGATCCCGTGATCAGAAGCTACTGTCCTGCCCTTCAGTCAGCCCCGCCTGCAGGGACCCTGACAGCGCCTTGTCTTCCAAACAACCAAAGCTCCATTTCTGTGCAGGGGTGCGGTACATGCATACAGGTGAGTGGGGAGGTGGTGGAGTCTGAGAATTATAACTCAGGGCTCTCGAGAGGGTATCTGAAAACAAAGAAAGCTACACAGACAATTGTGTTTTGAACATCAGTGGAAAGAGATACATGGTAATGTCTTATAACACATCGTTATAACAAATCACGGAAACATTAGTTTTCTTTTCTTAACAAGCACACTTCACGTTCAGTCCTCCTTTTGGCTGAGTGTCTGGGATCTCCAATGGCTCTGCAGATTTTCAGAGGGCAAGGAGGCCCTGCAGTTCAGATTCTCAAAAATCAAAAAGTGACAGGGTGGCCTCAGCTCCTAAACCCCAGGCCACATGGATTTAACAAAGCCACAGGTTGACGGCCTGCACATGTGGTCTGGACAATGGGGACAGGGTATTTAAATAGCAACTCCCAAAGCAGCTGCTGGTAGAATGAGCAAGGAGGGAGCATATTCTAATGTGCTCGCCAAAGTGGAAATGAGCATCTTCACTAAACAGAGCAGAAAAGTAACTTACCTGTCACTACAGAGTAGGAGAGAATCCAGCCAGGAAAAATAACAACAATAATAATACTATCTTTACTTATAGTAATAGCACCAGTATTATTAATAGTGTTATTGCTGTTATTTTCTGGGTGCTATGTACCAGGCACGCTTGTCCATTGACATATGCCAACTAGTTTAATTATAGAACAAACCTAGAAGGTGGGCATGACCATTTCCCTAATTCTACAAATAAGGAAACTGAGATGACTATGTTATTTGCCCAGAGTCACTCAGCACAAGAGGGAAGGTAAGAGGTGGGAAACAAGCAAACATATAGAAGTCATTGTGTGAGTTTAACAAAGAGAGCAGTCACATTGGATCAAGTTCCCCGCCCTGAAAGCTGTTGATAGAGAGTAAACAGCACAAGAGCAGTGTGAGGCCACAAATAAAGACCTTAAAATCAGGCTGTAGCCAGCACAAAAGAGCAGGGGACAAATGGCCTCCAGAAGAAGAAATCCGTGCAGTGACACTGAGATCCTGAGACCCTGTGAGGAGAGGGCCTCTGAATGGACAAGCAATGTTATTATTCCTGCGGCCTAAGCAAGCAGGGCCTAGAAACTGGTACCCAAAACCCACCACCTTGTCTTGTATAACTGACTGGATATTCCTGTCAATTTAACTGTAGAATCCTACAGTGAGTCGTTCTCAGGAATCCCTTTGTGATCCCACTGAATATAGTAAATGCCATGCACTGAGCATTACTCAGCCCCAAGCAGCTACTATACATCATCTTACTTAACTCACAGCAACATTATAGTTATCTCCAGCTTACAGATGAGGAGGCACAGAGAAGTTGAGTAACTTGTCCAAAGAAACACTGAGCTGGTAAAATGTAGAGATAGTGGAGGCTCCTCAAAAAATTAAGAATAGAGTTACTATATGAGCCAGCAACCCCTCTTCTAAGTACCTGCCAGAAAAAAATTGAAAATATTTATTCACAAAGACATATGCACCCTGTGTTCATTGCAGCATTGTTCATGGGGGCCAACACATGTAAATAACTGGAATGACCTTGGATAGATGATTGGATAAAGAAGACATGGTACATATATACTATGGGATACTACTCAGCCATAAGAAAAGACAAAAAAAAATACTGCTATTTGTGACAACATGGCTGGACCTTGAGACTATCATGTTAAATGAAATAAGTCAGACAGAAAAAGTTAAGAAACCATATGATTTCACTCATATGTGGCACATAAAACTGAAAACAACATATGAACAAACAAGAAAAACAAACAAATAAAACTTCATAGACACAGACAACAGTATGCTGGCTCCCAGAGGGAAGAGGGGTGAGAGGGTAGAAAAGGGTGAAGAGGGTCAGACAGATGGTGATAGAAGAAGATTTGACTTTGGGTGGTACGCACACAATGCAATATACAGATGATATATCATAAAACTGTATATTTGAAACCTATATAATTTTATTAACCAATGCCACCCCAATAAATTTAATTTAAAAACAATGTAGAGATAGACCCCCAAGTCTAGGGGGTCTGGCTCCAGACCCCATTGTCACCATTCTTGCTGCTGCCAGACCTGATTCCATTCACTTCATTCAGCTCTCCTTCTACTCCTCTCTCTGACCACGCCTTTGGTCTGTCTGACCTCTCTCCTGACAAGGAAACTAACCAAGGTTGTCTTGCTTTCATTCCTGGAGGGCCAGCCTATTTAGTAACCCAATATTTTTCCAGTCAATAGGAAACATTGTTATTTTTAGGGGTGTTGGGGCAAATGTGTTCAAGAAACCAATGACCAATTTCAAAAGCAGCTGGTCCAATGTAAACTGATGTGAGAGGTAAGGTTGGACGGACCAAAAATACAGCTGCAGCTTGGTGCTCAGCTCTCCCACTGTCCCCCTTGTGCCTCAGGAAAGGACCATGGAATGTGAGCCTCTTCTGCGTGCAAGGGGGCACAGTCCATTTATATAGTTATAGACTCTGCAATCCATTTCCTTCTTTTTCTCACCCCATCCTTTTCCCTAGATATACAGAACCCACCAGGAGTAATTCATCCCAGCCCTAGCCAAGGGAAAGGAGCGTCTCCTACCTTCCACTTGATAAGCCGCGGTGGCTGCCCCCCATCCAAATCCCGCAGGGAAAGCCATGGTTCCAGGGAGACAGCTGGCCACCTGGACACTCAGCCCACAGGAGCACTGCGGCCTATTGCCAGAGCAGCCCAGCAATTGTGCAAATAGTAAGTAAACTCTCACCCCTGACAAGGGTCACAGAGAGCCACTGTGTATGCAAATGAGCAAGGGGACAGATTAAAGATTAAAGTGACTTGATAAAATGCCAGGCACTTTGTACCAGGTGAACATTTGGACTTTTCTCTCCAGGCACTCCCTGATTCTTAACGAACTTGGATCAGCTTGGGTGCTGACCTAGTCCCTGCTTTGGCGGGTCACCCATTCATCTGATCTTTTGCCTTTTCATGAAATACATGGACATTGTTTTTTAAAGCCACATAATCCTACTAGAATTTTCCCTTAAGCAATTCCTCCCAATTCCAATTCCCTACTTCTTAGAGGTAACTATTTTCAACTGTTTCTTCTAGTACAGTAACACGCCCCTCCCCCCCACCCTTATTTGAAGGGGATATGTTCCAAGATCCCCAGTAGATATTTAAAACCATGGGTAATACGAAACCATATCCTATCTAATAAAAGAGCAATATGCAAATTGACCATCACTCCAACACACAAGATGGCTGCCCCCATGTGGTCAAAGATGGCCGCCCCCATGTGGACACAATATGGCCGCCACAAGATGACCGGCAGGGGAGGCAGTTAGGGGTGACCAGGCCTGCAGGGGAGGGCAGTTGGGGGCGACCAGGCTGGCAGGGGAGGGCAGTTAGGGACAATCGGGCTGGCAGGGGAGTGGTTAGGGGGTGATCAGGCTGGCAGGCAGAAGTGGATAAGAGCAATCAGGCAGGCAGGCAGGCGAGTGGTTGGGAGCCAGCAGTCCTGGATTGTGAGAGGGATCAGGCCTAAACGGGCAGTCAGACATCCCTCAAGGGGTCCCAGATTAGAGAGGGTACAGGCTGGGCTGAGGGACACACACCCCCCAGGCATGAATTTTGTGCACCAAGCCTCTAGTCTATAATACTAAAAGCATAATTAGACCAAACAGCCAAACAACCTTCTGGACATCCTTCCTGATAAAGCCATGGCAGCGGGGTCCAAGGCAGAGGCAGTTAGGGGTGATCAGGCAGGCAGTAGAGTGGTTAGGGGTAATCAGGCAGGCAGAGTGGTTAGGAGCAATCAGGCAGGAACACAGGTAAGCAGCTAGAAGCCAGCAGTCCCAGATTGCGAGAGGGTACAGGCCGGGCTGAAGGACCCCCCTCCCCTGGCATGCATGAATTTCATGCACCAGGCCTCTAGTCTATAATAATAAAAGCATAATATGTTAATTAGATTGGACATCCTTCCGAATGACTTTCCAGATGAAGCCGGGGCTGTGAGGGAAGCCCAGGTCCCAGGTGCCAGAGGGAAGCCAGTGCTGGCAGCCAGGAGAAGGAAGGCCTATTCTTGCACAAATTTCCTGCATCGGCCTCTAGTATATATATGAAGTTTAAATTCTAAATTAGGCCCAGTAAGAGATTAACAACAAAAACTAATAAATAGAACAATTTTCACAATATACTATAATAAAAGTTATGTGTGTGTGGTCTCTCTGTATCAACGTATCTTCTTGTGCTGTGCTCACCCTTCTTGTGATGAGGTGAAGGGAGGTGAATGACACAGGCACTGTGACATAGCATTAAGCTACTCTTGCCTCTGGGGCCACTTTTAAGTACAATAAGGTTTCCTTGAAAACAGCACTTTGATGCCATGTCAGTCAATCTCATCACCTACTAACACAACACATGGGGAGTGTCTACAGCGTGGAGCTGCAGGACAGAGGGATGACTCAGGTCTTGGGCAGGGCAGAGCCTGACATAAGATTTCTTCATGCTACTCAGAAAGGTATGCATTTTCAAACTTAGAAATTATTTATTTCTGGAGTTTTTCACTTAATATTTTCAGACCACAGCTGACCATAGGTAACTGCAACCTCAGAAAGTGAAACTGGATAAAAAGAAAAGACTGCATGTGCTTCCATGTGGTTAAAATAATAGGCTGATACTGGTGCTTCGGAATTTGTTTTTAGATTTTAGAGACTGATCATTGACTTCTGGATACAGTAGAAAATCCTACTTCTCTTTCTCTCTCTCTCACTCTTTCTCCCCCTCCCCCCCGCCCCTCATCTAAACAGGATAAGATTACCTGTTCTGTTTAAATAAGTATTTGACATTTACATTACTATGACTACATACAGTTCAAAATTGAGCCATGTGGTATACCATGATTATATGCAACTTTTTATTTCCTCTGGGGTTAATCAGTTGTCTGAGTTTTATATTTATTTTTTTCTATCCCTATAACTAATTCATCCCCAAACACCCTGACAGAACCATAAATCTCCTCGTTGTTCAAACACCTCTGTTTTCCTGCTCCATTGTGCACTGTTTGTTTTTAGGCGGCCGCTGAGCTAAGTTATATCATCTGCTACCTGCTCCCCTGTCTCCTGGGCTTTCTCCCTGTTTCTTCTTCCTTTTTTAGAGAAGCAAACCCATGAATAACTTCCTGACAAAAGGGGGTGGAAGGTACATCTTTTGAAACCTTGTAGTTCTAGAATTGTCTTTATTATAACATCACACTTGCTATGTGGTTTATACACTATAGGATTTTCTGATGAAAATAATTTTCACTCAGAATTTTGAACGCATAGGTCTGCAGCTTTCTTGCTTCTATAGGTGACCTGTTTTGCGGTCCAGCCCAACCTCCCTGCTCCCCAAGCTTCTATTTCTGCAACCTCACAGTCTCGTGCCTCAATGTGGGTCATCTCACCCAGGTGCCCAGCGTGTTCCACAGGCATGTGGAATGTTGACAACAGGGGAAAGTGGCTGAAGAGGACACGGGGTCTCACTGGACTGTCTTTGAAGCCTTTCTGTATCTCTAAAATAGATCCACAAGGAAAAGGTCATTCATTTTTAAATGCCCATGGAGAGAGGAGTTAGTTTAAATGCCCAAAGTGAAAAAAGTTACTTTTTTAGTTCCCCAAAGACAGCACTAAATCAGGAACACAGATTGGAATGAAGTATATCCCACCCTACCGGGTTATCCTAACCCCAAGAGGAAGCATTAATATAGAAGGAAATGAAGGGAGACATTTAAAGGTACATATTTGGTGATCTAAACATCGGAAATACAGGGCATTAAACAACTATTAACTGAGTCCCTACAGTCCTTCAATTCTGAAGCAATCATTGTAACTCCAATGAAAAAATATATTAAATTATTTTCATTATGGACCACTAGATGGCAGTATTGCAACTTTTTTTAGGTTTACAAGTTAATGTATGGAGTGTTACTGAAATTTAGTTATCCCACCAGTGGCCACCTACCCCAGCAACCCGTAGCTAACTACAACTGCTCTTTGACTGATTTTCTCCAGAAAGAATATTCTACCTTCTCAGCAATCCACATTCTCTGAATTAATTTGACCACAAATGGTCAAATTTAATTTTCCTCAGCTCTGATGGGATTCTCTAGCATAGGATTCTCAAGTGTTTGGAATAAGGACATCTTTACACGCTTAAAAATAATTGAGGCCCTTAAGGAGCTTTTAAAATTGTGGGTTATATTTATCAACATTTACTCTATTCAAAACTAAAACCAAGATTTAAAAATAATATTTACTGATGACTTCTTTTAAATAGCCTTAAAAGCATGTGAACATAGTAAATAGCATGTTTTAGGAAAAATAATCATGTACTCAGAAAGAAAAAATACTTAGTGAGAAAGAGTTTTATATTTTGAAAATCTCTTTTATGCCTGACTTCATAGTGGACAGTCGGAAGTTCATATCTGTTTCTGCTTCCATGTGCTGCCTCTGGAAAATTCCACTGCAAACTCAGGACAAGAGCTGAGACTGAAAGAGGCAAACCATGTCTTAGTATCATCACGACAAGAGTTTTGATCTCCTGGGTTCCCAGAAAGGTCTGGAGAACCCCTGGGGAACCTTAGCTGTCCCGGCACTCTGCACTCTCTCCAGAATCTCCCTTTGCTACGCACACCTCTCTGCATCTTCTCACCTCTCAGAGATCTGATTCTACCAATATGCCCTCCATGAAAGTCTTTATGGCTGTAAGACACATGTATTTGCAGAATTTACACACTATCTTGGGTTAAAAGCATTATTTTTATTTATTTATTTATTTATTTATTTATTTATTTATTTATTTATTTATTATCTTTATACAAAAAGAATTCTGATATCATGGTCCTATCTAGCAAGACTAGCTGGTAACTTAACTTGTCATTCTCTCAGTCCCCTTCATTCCATGTTACAGCCATACAGTAACGTAAAAGTCCTACAGAAAAAGTAGGACTTATATTAAATGAAGACTACACATAAGAAACGATGCCTGGCTCCCCCATTCTCTCCGCTCACAGCTTTGGTCCATAGTGATGAATGCTGAGACGCACACTCTCCAACCTCCAGGCCAGCCATGGTCCTTCCAAGTCCACTCAGGGACTCTCTGCTTTGGAGGCACAGGGTGTAAATCTGAGGCCTTAGGTTCAACCCCTCCTCCAACTACTCAGTAATCTCTGTGAGATCCTGCCGCCTTCCCAGGGTACTGCCTTGGAACAGCACACCGAACACTAGTATTCAGGACAGGTACCAAGTCCTGTCCACAGTCCAAGCTGGAGGGGAACATGAGACCTTGCATTAAGGTCTTCGCTACAGATGTGCTCTCTCTAGAAGTCCTAGGAGTGGTGAAGGACTATAAATACAGTGTCCTCCTGGGGAAAAATTTATATTTTTTTCTTTGTTAGCTGCAAAACAAGCTGTTATTCAGGAAGGATTCAGCCCCATTAGTCATGACTTTGAACCTCCCAATTTGAAATGCGGAGATTCAGAAATCCTGGCATTCGAATGTTCCTGAGAACCCCTGTCAGGAGGAAAGTCTGGGTCTAAATGGGTGTTTTCCCATCTGCAGCAAAGACAGCAAAGAGCCAAGCCCTACTGCCTATTCCCTCTGGGCACACAGTCAGACCACATTTTTCAACCCCCCAACCCCCCTGCCTTAGATGTGGCCATGCGAGACTGAGTCCTGGCCAGGGGAGTGTGGGCAGAAATGAGGCCCACCACTTCCAAGCGAGGTCGCTGGGATCTGCCCACACAGTCACTCGTGCCATCCACATGTCACTGGTCCCCTCTCATCCACTGACTGGACACAGAGGCGCAACTGGAAAACTGGAGGCCCTCAGAACTCCTTGGATGGAAGGAGCTGTTTCCCGTATCCCCCGTGGGGAGCAGGGCCCAGTACCAAACCCAGAGGCAACCCCCTTCGGACTATGGGTTGCATGTTTACTTTGCTAAACCACTGAACTTAGGGAGGTACTGAAAAAAGACACTCTCTAAATAATGACTACATTTTGAAAAAAAGGCCATGGAAAAAAATTTCATAACTTCAAAGAACTTTTCTCCAGCAAGGGGAGCCTCTTTGGTGATATCAACCACAGGGGTGGAGGGGTGGGGGAGTGGGGGGTGGAGGGTAGGGAGAAAGTAAAAGAGAAGTGAAGGGGGCCAGGTGGGAGAGGCACACCAAAGGCCAAATCCACACGAGGTTGGTTTCACAATGGATTATTCATCTGGACTTCCCTCATTTGTCAACCAGATCCAGCCAAATCTCGACCACAGATGCACACTCTAAGAAGTGCTTTGTGAACAGGCCCCCTCGCTCCTGAGAGCCATCAGGCTGTTTTTAATATTTCAATAATTCTAATTGCAATTATAAATTCACTTCCTATCAGCTCTCCCAGGCTATCTACAGCATCCATATTATTGCTCTTGACTGAATTATACAAACTCATTGTGCTAATACCAGCTTCCCATGCATGAAAATGCAGAAATGAATTAGTTATGACAATGCTCTTGCTTTCGTTGTAGCAGAATCTGTCAAAACAGGAATTCCAGAAAGTACACTAGTGATAAGAGAAATCTTTCATTGTGTGAATTCTGACAACCTGTGTGTGTGTGTGTGTGTGTGTGTGTGTGTGTGTGTGTGTGTGTGTGATGGGGACCCTGGGGGGAGGGACATGTATTCATGGGAGCCACCCAGGATTCAGGCAACTCTCAGGGCTCTCTTGCCAACAGAATCTAAATTCCTTTGGGTACCTGCCTTGCTCCTATGCAGCTTATATGCTCCTGGGGAAACCCATGCTCCACCCACCCAGTAATCCACCAGCTCCAGGGATTAATTCAGGGTCATCTGCACATCTCATCTCATTGACAGGGATTGGATTAGAGGTGGGCTGGAGACCCCACTGAACAATGTGATGAGAAAATGTACCTTGGGTTTCTGAGGAAGCAGCTTTTGCCCTCTTCCATAGAACTATCTAGAAAGATTTACCCTCCTACCACCCAGGAATGTGGACGTTTGGGGCAGTCATTTCCTAGATGTAAAGAGAACTAGCTATGGGATATGGAGGAAGGGTGGAAGGAACTGAACCTTTGAGAACCAATAAATTTCCTGTATGATTTAAGCCTATTTGGGTTGCTTTTCCTATTACTTGCTACCAAAAGATTCATATATGGTATCATATATATGTGGGATATGTGTATCAGCATTATATCTATATTTACATATACATATGCACACATGTATACATAAATGTGTACATATGGAAGTTACATTATGTTATGTTTATTTATACATGTGGCTTGATATAGATGTACATGTATATAAATGACTACAGAAATAGGCATATAAAAGTAGATGTATGTTATTGTGTGTCATACACATGATTCCCATGCATTTCCACATATCCTAAACCCCCTCTACATACAGGTACTTTACCAGATACTTTCCTAGCTAACTTAAATGTTGCCCCATATCACCAGCCCAGGAATGAAGATATATGCAAGATCATTAATGGCCGGCTCGAGTGAAATTCAATTACATTATTTGCATTAACTTACTGAAGGCCATCCACCCCATAAGATACATCATGAAAGCAATATACAACAACATCCGTGCATCACTCAATATTTCAAAAAGCCACACTGCCACTCAATTAAGGATTTACTATTGAGTCATTTTCAAAACAAACTCCCAAATGTTCTGCCCTTCAATGTGTTGACAGGCTGCTACTAACAGTGGCATAGAAGGAGTCACAAAAACCACTCAATACCACTCAGCGCTCTAAGAATAAAAGGCAGGCAGTAGAGGTAGAGCCCTCAGAATGCCTCTCTGGAGCCTCCCAGCCCAGGCCCATGGTGTGGCATCAGATTCCAGCAGTAACACGTTTCAGGACGTTATTCTGTGGACCTCAGTTAGCTACTCAGGGCATCCTCCACCAACACAACCAAAACTCCCCTGCGTTTCTGGGGAGTATCTGGAGAAGTGATGAACTGAGCTGAAATTAGGGTGCAGCAAGTGAGGCACGCAGGCTACAAAATTAAAGCAGGCACTCTGCCTCAGCCCTGGCCCCTGGTGGTAGTGACCAGAAAGAACACGCTCAAGTTCAAAGGCCTGGCTAGTTTTACCTGTAAACTGTCTGTGCCAGCACACAGGTGTGCCACATGCCCCGGGACTAGACTGTAGCGAATCCCCTAAATCCCCCGAGTGTTTGCACCTTTGAGAGTATCTTTGATTGTTAATCTCACTCCAGAAATGGGGTTTGGAACTTCAAACGCCTTTTCCTCCCACAGTGAATAAAGCAAGGGCTTGGAGGCCCACAATCAGAAAAGCAAGTAAAAAGGAGTGGAATGGAGCCAAATAAAATATAAACCCAGAGTGAAAAAGAGCAATTTCAGGGATCACACAATGACTGTAGATGAACTGTAATGGAACAGCCAGCAGGGTTTTCTGTACAGCCCATGGCAATCTATGGGAGGCCACCCTGATCTTTCTCTCTTGGATCCTCAATCCAAGGCCACTACACACCCTGGACACTGCTCTGAGCCCTTCCCTGACCTCCACCCACTTCCTGCCACATGCAGCCCACCTCTGAGCACTGCTGACACTAAAACCTTGACATCTCTTCCCTAGGTCAGTTTACCTTCATCCCTGTGGCCTCTTCTCTGTACAAAGGCAATAAAAATCATCTCAAGCCTGGAACGTTCTAAATAGATGCGCAACTTCCAGGTGTTTTTTCCCCATCCCATAGATTCTACTGCAGCCTGACCCATCTTTCTAAAACACATAGTTCAGAGATTGCCCCTGCCCCTCAAATTCAAACATCTTTTTTTAAAAAAAATTATTGATTTTAGAGAGGAAGGGGGAGAGAAAGAGAGAGGGAAACATCAGTGATGAGAGAGTCACTGACTGGCTGCATCTGGCACACACCACACTGGGGATTGAGCCTGCAACCCAGACATATGCTCTCATCAGGAATCAAACCGTGACCTCCTGGTTCATAGGTCAATGCTCAACCACTGAGCAACACTGGCTGGGCATCAAGTTCAAACATCTTGATCTATGCAAAGCCCACATGGCCTAGATCCCGCCTCCTTCTGTTCATATATACACAGTGTTCCCTCTCAGAAGCTCTTCTCACTTTTTTCAGCTTTTCAAACCTACCATTCTCCATGCTCTTCCTCAACACTGATTCTTGACAAATGATGCTCCCTCTGCCTAGGACTTTCTCTGCCTTTTCTGGACTATCTCCCTTATCTTCCATTGGCCAGCTTAGGTGACTTTTTAAGGGACACAACACATTCCCCAAGATGAGTTAAGTCTCCCTTTTGCATGCTCTCACTGTGCCTTGTGTGCCCCTCATAACACTAGTGGCATTTTATTTAAAAATGTGTTTAGTTGTCTGACTTCCCTATCAATTGATCGCTTTTCTGAGAATAGAGATGGCCTTAACTGGCAAGCTCAAAATGAAAGTCTGATTTGATATACTTCCCCCCACATTAATTAATTCATTTACTAAATGAATAGAGAGCAATTACTATGAGCCAGGCACCATATTAAATCCTAGGAAGAAAGTGGTCAAGCAGTCTGACTAAGTCAATCTCTCATCCATCAGGGTTGGAATCAACTTCTAATATTCTACTTGCAGTTCCCCAACTCTGTTTTAATATCATCCTGTTTTACCCCAAGTTGCCAAGGGAGAAAGTGAAGAGTAAATAGAGTTACTTATAGTTTTCCTAATGTATTACTGACAATCCTTCCCCCAATACCTTACATATTCAGAGTAGAGAATGGGGAAGTATAGGAAGGAGGAAACAGTGTACAAAAATGAAGGGATGCTCTGCTCTGTTGCACCCAAGAGATCGATGGAGAGGGGAACCCTCTGGAACCAGTGGCTGAAATGGATTGAGGATTTAAGCTCAGAGAGCTGAAAATAAGGATGTTTAAATCCGAAAAGTTGTCTGTGAAGCTACTCAGTCTTAGGGTCGTTGACATAAAGATCCATCTGCCCAATTTGGTGTGCTGATGGTAGGAGGTGTCTCACGACCCCTGTATCAAGCCAAGAAGCTCGTCCTCCCTGTCTCCCAGAAGGCAACACTATCAGGTACTCACAATCTTTTTATTTGGGAATCCCTGCACTGAATACATTAGCACAGCACAAGCCCTCAGCTTACATTTCTGTTCATACCATTTAGAACAGGGGTCCTCAAACTACGGCCCACGGGCCACATGCAGCCCGCCGAAAACATTTATCCGGCCCGCCGGGTGTTTTTGCTGCCGCTGTGTGCATAGGAATTTGTTCATAGTTGTTTTTTTAAACTATAGTCCGGCCCTCCAACGGTCTGAGGGACAGTGATATGGCCCCCTGTTTAAAAAGTTTGAGGACCCCTTATTTAGAACTATAGCATACTCTGCCCATTTTAGTGATTACAGAAGATAACTACATTCGAATTTCATGTGTGAGTTTTATGTGGTTACATTATGACTAATTACTTCTTTTTTTTAATATAGTTATTGATTTTTTTACAGAGAGAAGAAGGGAGAAAGATAGTTAGAAACATCAGTGAGAGAGAAACATTGATCAGCTGCCTCCTGCACACCCCCTACTGGGGATGTGCCTGCCGGGAGCCGGTCCATCCTTGCTGTTTCAAGGGACCTGGCATATATGGCATACTGTTCTTAATATGTTTGCTCCCCTTAGCACTGTGTGTTTTAACCAAGGTCACCTCTCCTAGAAAGGTTGTTTCCCCAGGTAGGAATTTTTCCCTGAAGTCAGGGAGGGGATGAAACTCCTTAACTAAGTGCCAGGTGGGTAGTTAATCACTACAAACAATCATGCTTAAGCTACATAATCTTTTCTCCCTGGAATGGAGATAAGAAACGCCCTAACCTTTGTAATAGAGATTGATAGGATTGAATCAACTGGTATAAATACAGTTGTAACAAGACAGAAACACACAGAACTTAGAACAGAATCAAGAAGACAGAATCTACACGGAGCCTAGAGACAGAAGAACTTTGCTGGAGAGAGCATGCCGGAGGATCCTGGACAGGGACTGGCCTCGGAGCTTTGAGGCAAAGCCTGGCGAGAGAGCATGGCAGAGGATCCTGGACTGAACCTGACTGCGGAGATTGGCAGGAGAGCCTGACTAGAACCTGGTGACTGGACCTGCCTGGAGAACCTGGACAGAACCTGGCTGGAGATCCTAAGCAGAACCTCTCTGGAGATCGAGACCAGAACTTGGCTGGAGATCCTGGCTAGGCTGCTGATCAACTGAACGCTGATCTCCGTGTCATTCCTTCTTCGCCGACTCCGTCCACACCTTTGGGGAACCCCTGGACCCGCTGGGGCAGGACCCCGGCATGTGCCCACAACCAAGGTACATGCACTTGACCGGAATCGAACCTGCGACCCTTCAGTCCGCAGGCCGACGCTGTATCCACTGAGCCAAACCAGTTAGGGCGACTAATTACTTCTTGATTGTAATCTTTATATATAATAATCAAATTGCATAAAGAATGAGTGATATATTAATATGATTCATGAAGTACAGGTGAGGCTATTAAAATATACCAAGACAGTTAAAATCAGTGGGAAGGAGCTTGTGCCAAATGAGAATTTTTCCCTGAAAACCTTTTTTTAACATTCTCTCCATGTGCTTAACATTTCATTGAAGAGACCAACATTACATACACACAAAAACCCCCCACGAAAATCTAATCATAATGGTGATAAAAACAGAAGTTCTAGCTTCTGATAATGGCAGAGTAGTTTGAATCAGAATGATCCTTTTGCCAATTTCAACTGCAAACTCTAAGCATAACACCAAAGACAACTTCTGAGGAACTGAAGATGATGCAAAGTGAGTAGAAACTGGGGAAGAATCAAACCACAAGAGAAGGGAAGTGCACGAGAGTGCCATCCATGTCTAAAGGTGTGTACCCTGGAGATACTCCTCTTAGAACTCAGCAGGAAACCTCTGGAGGGAGAGAGGAAATGGAGTTTAAGGGAGGAGAGAGGGCTGAAAACTGAGGAGGAGCCCTAAAAAAGTAGCTAAAATTTAGTAAAATTACCATGTTTTAACCATATATGTTTTCTTTCTGGTTACCTTTTACTTAAAACACATAACACTGGATTATTAACTTCACCTCCAGCGCCTCTCTCCTCTGCAGAGAATGGGAGATGGGACTAACAGTTCCAAGGTTCCCATCATGTGTTTGTCTTTCTGGATCCACCAAAAGGCACCTCATTGGAACCAAAGATGCTCCAGTCACACAGAAAAGTATAAGGGTCTTAGGAACTCTGTGTCAGGAATCAGGAATATATACTCACATCTGTATAACCTTTAAAAAATGCCATGGAATCTTTGGGGTCATCATTTCCATATTCCAAGAAATATTTGCTATACTCGCTATAATTGAATTTCAGTCCAACAATACAATTTGACAAGTTTTTTTATGTAGTTTTGTCATGGGTTGCCCTTATATTCTTTAGAGCAGCAATCAACATATAAAAATGAGAGAAGAAATGGGGGATATTAAGAATGAGTTCTGGTCCCTTCTATGTTAGCACATGTGGATATTACTTTTGTTAGGACAAATACCAGTGTGTATCACCACATCCATTGCTAGAACACATTCCCCATCTTGTAGCTTTTGTTTTACTTCTGTCTCTGTTATTTAGAAGCCAGGAGACTTTAGCTAAAAATAAGAACTTTGTTTTACGGTATAATGGTTAATGCACATGGCAAATATTTAATTTGGGTTGGGTTTCTTCCTCAAACTAATTGACCTCTTAATCAATAATTGTTGTTGTTTTAATTGGACTGCTAATAATTAAATGTCAAATATTGTTAAATTCCCCCAAATTGCCTTCATTTCCCTACAGTGTTAATTTATTCCATGTTGAGTCTGATCTGTTGAGCTATGTCTATCCTAATTTTTTTTCTCATTTTCTCATGTGGTGTACTTTTCTCTTCCTCCCATATATAAAGATCTGAGTTTCCAAAAACTTCAGTGACTGGAATTTTGTGGCAATAGAAAGAAAGATATTTACCAAAGATCCTTTTTCCTTTGTGGCAATCACCCAAATGCATCCCCACTAAGAATAATAATAATAAAAATTACCCACTTAAAAGAAGTGTGATTCTTCATTCTACCTATTTTTTGATGCCTTAAGCATAACTGTCAATTTTGCAGATTATGGAAGCAAACATTTTTACTTGCAATAATTTCCACAAATGTGCTATGTATGGCGCCTAGTTAAAAACGCATCATCTCCTCCAAGTGTAAATATTTTCTTGGGATGAGAAATCTTTCAAAACCACAGGTTCCTGGCCTTTGTGGTTGGTATAAACAAGCTCTGCTTGTAGAGCTTTCAGTCTCAAGATGTGACCATCACAGTGTTATTTTAAAGCCTATACTTAGCATTTTTTTCAAAAGTCTTTGCAAGATTTATTCACATGTGGTTCAGTGTTTCCACATCTCTGAAGTCACCTGCTAGGATCAGCCCGGCTTTACATATGGGAAATCATTTATGGGAAGTGAACAATATTGTCTTTGTATCTAACTACAAGCTGGCTCGGCCTCACCTTCACAATTAACTGAGTTTCCAAAATTCTTTTCCTGGCACGCACTGTGATTCTTTTCTTCTCTCAGACACAGAGAACAAAATTGCCTTATCCCCAAGTCCTTGCTCCAGCTTTTGAATGTCAGCAATGCTTTCGCTCATCTGAAATGTTCGCCAAGCCCCTGAGGACATGTGTACAGTGTCCAGAATCTGGACCTGCTGCAAAGGCTACTTAACTTCTCCAGGCCTCTTTCCCAAGGAGCATGTATGTGTTTCCTACCGCGCATGTCACTTGGGCTTTTTATTAATATACTAGGGGCCCAGTGCACGAATTCATGCACCTTGAAGGAACTGTGGGCTGTGAGGCTGTGGTAGGCACAGGGGCGGGTCTCAGCCCATCCTCTGTGCCCCCGCTTGGGCCCTCCCTCTGTGGCCTCCTCTTCCTCCTCCCTCCCCCTGGTCCCCTGTCTGCCAGCAGCCCCACTCACACCTGCTGCTGGTGCCGAACCCAATCACTCTGAGCCATCAGTGGGTGCAAGCAGTGGCTGCTGCCCCAATGGCTCCTCAGGAGCAGGGGGAGGTGGAGAAGCCCTCAGGGGTGATCAGGACCAGCAGCTGCCCTCACACCCACTGATGGAGCTGAGTGATCAGGACTGGCGCCAGGCACTGGCAATGGGTGGGAGCCGGGGCCAGCGCTGGCAGTGGGTGCGAGTGCTGGGTGGGACCACAGTGCATGAGAGCAAAGAATTTTCAGTAACCAACAGAGGCTTGCCCTGATGATAGCAACCAGCGCCCTGTCTTAGTCTGGCATCCCCGCTCACCTGCTCCACCATCCCATGCAGCCATGTTCCATGCATGCCCCCTGGTGGCCAGCGCACATCATAGGGACTGGTTGTTCCAGTTGTTCTGCTGTTCGGTCTATTTGCATATTTGCCTATTATTATATAGGATTTCTTTAAAGTTTTGTTTGCAAAATGTGCCCATGTCTTGGTGTGGGGATTCTGATATTGATTTTCAGCTTCATTGGTATTTTTACTGATGTATGATAATAGTATATGTTATATGTCAGAGCAAGGAAAACAATTTTCTTAAAATGAGAACAAATGAGGAACAGATAAATTGTACTGAGCATCAACCAGCCCTGATTCTCACCACTAAGATTCTTCAAAGCAGCTTGTGCATGAATTCCACTCTACCACGTTCGAAGAGAGGAAACATAGAGCCACACAGCCCCACTGTTCTCATTTGAGCACTTCCAACAACTGTTTTTGAATGGCAACATGGATACATTGAGTAATAATGCCACAACTGGCTGCCAATCATTTGGGGCTAAATAAAGCGAACATTCCAGAAGCTGTTGACCTTCCACACTGCTTGGTTTTTCTTTGTCCACTTCAGCACATCTTTTTTAGGAAGCAGAAATGCCTGGAATACAGCTGTTCTCTGTGCCATATGGTAGAGCAGTTAACGACCTACAGCCCCTTTCCAGACCTTTCCTCTCTTTCTATAGTGGTCAAGTGTAAGCAAGGCCTTCATTCAAACATTATAAAACATAGAACTAAAAAGGCCCTATTCATGGAGTTTGGAGAGGAATATTCAGTAAGACTCACTGAGTCTTGTGAGCTAAAAATGAGTTAAAGGTCACCGAGTAAGGTGCAATCATTTATAAAAAGGAAAGGGGCCAAAGAAGTGCCTGGAAAAGCACTGTTACAAATCAGCAGAGCCAGAACTACAGTCCAAGTGTCTCCATTCCAAGGCCTGTCTTTCCAGTATTTTTATTCCATTTGAAGAGACAGTCTATTACTATTCTAGAAGGCTGGACATATTTCTACCCGAGTGTCCATGCAAAAACATTTCCCAAATTTTCTTTTTCTTTTCTTTTCTTTTTTTTTTTTAGCTTGCTAGGACATCAGAGAATTATATATTCCTTTTTACAAGCACTTATTTTTTACTTGGTAGTTCTACTTTTCAACAGCCCTGTAGCTAACAATACCCAAAAGGACCGTGAATATTCCACTCCTGGCCAAAGTTTCTTCGCTCCATGCCTTTAAAAAAAAATCACCTCCTCTCTACTCTTTCCCTTTCTCTGCCTCGTATAAAAGTAAAAATAGCAAAGGGAGCAACAAGTCTGGAAATATGTGTTGATATATGCTTGGCACTGGTTTTCACTTCACTAGAAGAGAGGAGACTGGTGATATTGTGGCACATAGACTAGAAAACAGTGAACCAGGTTTCTAAACCAAGAGAAAGATTCCAAGCTATCAGCATATTTTGGACAGATTATCTCTGGCCAGGATCAGCATAGCCAGAATTCTGTCGCGCCATTTATTTATTTATTTATTTATTTATTTGGATTGACACTATCGTTTTTAAAAATGCTTTTGTTTGTATTTTTTCATGATTGCCATCAGTCTATAAAAAGAAACAAAGAACCTACTTGGGTGAGTTTATGTAAATTAGAATACTATTTTCCTGTGACAAAGAGGAAAACCATCATGTTTCCCAGAGTCAGATCAGATGAGCCCTAGCCCTGTAAGTTTCCACTTCGGCTTGGAACTCATCTTCCAAACACAGCCTGATTCTAGACAACCATACTACGAGACCAGGCTTGCGTAAGGGAGCATGGTGGGTTTCCCAAGCCAAGAACTGACTGAAGGGATTTAGAACAGGCCTCCCCTTGGGCCTGGGGATTACTCTGACCTGAAGGCAATCGAGAAACTTCTGCTCCACCCTCACTACCTGGAAGAATCTGAACTGGGGTCCTTGCCCATAATGAAAGTTATTACCAGAAATAACTTTTCCATGACCTATCTATATGGCAAGGCAAACATCTAATTACTGAAAATCTGCTTTTTACTGTCTTGCGTATGACCTTCCTCCCCTCTAAAGCCCCTGGTGCCTTACCTCATCCTTAGCTCACAGTGTGATATATACCTCATTTTAATTTCCTGTCTCTGAACCTCTACTCTAATGTGGAGCGGGGATGCCTTTTACTCTCTCATCTACATAGGGTTCCCATACATAAATATGTATTTAAATGTATTTATTTTCTTTTGTTTATCTGTGTCATATAGATTTAATAACTAGACCAGCCAAAAACAAACAAACAAACAAACAAAACTGTGAACAGTAAGATGTCTCTCTCCCAGGCTTGAACATTTACCTCACCTCTCCTTTCTCTCTTCACAAATACCTAATGCAAAGGCAAATGGATCATTGATGAATGACAGATGTTTTGGGGAACAGGGAGTGGTTGGAATAGCAGACATGGTATCCTCTTAATGACTGTTGGGGATATGCATGGGAATTGGGTTCACGTTGCTGACAACTTTAACCACTTTGGTTTGTCTTAAAGCTTTTCCCATTCTTCATAGTGAAACTGGGTATTTATGAGGGAGAGTGAAGGGAATCAACAAGTGTAGACCAAGGATCATCCTATTCACTTTGCCATGCAGACTTAGCTCATAATCATCCTGAAGGCCAAGAAGTCTGATTCCCTTTTTAAAGATTTAGAAATGGAGGGCTAGCAAGTTGAGCAACTTTGCTTAATTCAAAACTAGAGAAAAAAAGGTTTGGGGATTTATTGGACAATAAAACCTAGTGGCTTTGCCCTAAATCATGACACCCAAGTTTGAAGAGCATGTGAAGACGTTAACTATTCACTCTTAGGCAAGAGGACCAGCCTGGAGGCCACCCCCACACTTCCTATATATGAATCTGAGACCCTACAATACCACCATTTTCCATTTGGACAAAATCCCATAATCCTCTAAACCAGCTGTGGGCAAACTACGGCCCGCGGGCCGGATCCGGCCCGTTTGACATGAATAAAACTAAAAAAGAAGAAGACCGTACCCTTTTATGTAATGATGTTTACTTTGAATTTATATTAGTTCACACAAACACGCCATCCATGCTTTTGTTCTGGCCCTCCGGTCCAGTTTAAGAACCCATTGTGGCCCTCAAGTCAAAAAGTTTGCCCACCCCTGCATTTTAAATACATGGTAGCTGGGAAAGAGCAGGCTTAGTCCCTGGAGTAGGACTGTGTATTCATGTTGATACATGAAAAAAGCCATGTGGAGTGTGGGGACCCTGCCTGATTCACACAGGAGTCACTGGGGACACAAGCCCCAGAAGGCCCTCCTCCCTTTTTATTGGGAACCTGCTGCTGCACAGATCACCTCTATTTGGGGCTCTCTGACTTCTGACTTTGTGGATGACAAACACTTTAATTAACATGCTCTATCTCCAGGGTCTGCTTCCTTTGTATAACTGAGGCTTGCCCTCCCTTCTTCAAGGTAGATTTTAAACTCGTTATACCAGCCCTGACTCAAGTATTTTGACATATACAGAGAACCTGAACTTGCACTCTGGTCGTTCTCCTGAATAAGGCAGCAGGGGAGGAAGGGGGTAGAGGGGAAGTGATAAGATTTGGTTAATGCTCCCCTACCCCCCACCCCACCTCCAAAAAGCTGCTATTTTCCAAGCTCTGCCACATTTTTTCAAATCCATTTCCATGAATCATCTTGGTCATTCTCTTTCTCGTCTTGATGCCTCCCTTTATCTATTTTTAAATCATAAATTAGATAGACGACCACTCAAATGTATGTCATCGGCAAAATTTAATTTTCTGTTGGTGGACAAGCCCAGACTCTAAAATCTCATGATTTGTGACCTGTCCCTGATGTAAATAAGTCACTCCAGGAAAGCAGCTCAACAAGCTGGATCTGGTGCCCACGGCAAGTACCGCAGCAGTGGGTGGATGTACTCTACTGGTAAAATAATGTGGAGAGAACCCTCAAAGACAGGAAGAACGCCAGGTGTTCTTACTTATGATGAGGACGTTTCTTAGAAATTACTTCTGCTTGCCTTATTTTATGAAGGAGGAACTTAAGACACTTGCTGACAGCCACTCAGACCAACGGGAGTCAGTCCTGTCACTCATTGCTTTCTATGTGCTCTCACTGTTCATAACTCTAGGTCGGCTAGCGGGGCCCATAAAGGGACCAGAATGCGATGGGGAAACCTATACATCTGAAATCTTCCTTGCAAATAAATCACTGTATAGATTTATACTGTGATCGCTATTACAAAGCATCGCTACGGATATGCAGTCAAGCCAGAAATATTTTTGTCGTCTTAAAAATACTTCTTATTTTGTATTTACATTAATAAACTCCTCCAAAATTTTTTGTTCTTGGAAAAATAGTAAGATGCAGTGGTGACAAGGTTACGCCCTTGTGCCCTGTTCTAAGCCTTCAAATCCAGGCTCCATCACGGAATAGCTGCAACTACCTGGCACCAACTGTGTCTCAATTTCCTTACCCGTGAAATGCAACTGGTACCTGTTTTAGGTGGTTGTTCTGATTATTTTAGCTCACTCATTCACAGGGAACATTTACAGTGGTGCCAAATATACAATGAACATTAATATTAACGATCATATTCATGCGAAAGAGACATCTCAGACTTTTATCAATTTCATTGTGGGAAGAAAAACAAGATGGATGGTGTAAAGAGGAAAACAAGGAAATATTAAGATTCCAATACCTACCATGAGGATACTTGGAAAATTGTGATCCTGGAGTCAGAAGACTTGAAGGCACCCTGTCAGCCAGAACAGGGTGGGTTTGGGAACGTCTCATAAAAATCTCTGTTTCTGATGGTTCTCATCTGTCTGCCTCCAAGCTTGTTTCAGGACCAAGTGAATCCTCCGCTGGAACCTGTTACAACCCGAGAAACATGCTACACAAGTCAGTTTGGTTATCTGTCTTAGTGTTGATTTTTACCAAGATTATTCTGACAATAATTCTTATTAAAGTCTGTTAAATTCTGTGTCTACTTCCAGCTTCTTAAAGCACAGTTTTAATCCTGTCTTTCCATTGATGGCTTCCACAAGTAAAATCAAATTTGTTCACAGACTTAATGTTCACACATTCCTTTTCTAATGCTACTTCTGCCACGTGGAATGTTTTTCTGTCTCCATCTCATCTGTCCAATAATCAGTCATCCTTCAAGGTCCTAGTGCCACTCCTAGGAGACCTTTCTGGGTTTCCTAGAGTCAGCCTCATTTTCTTCCTTCTCTGAACTCTGTTGGTGCTTTGGTTGTAGAGCCATGGGAAATCAGAGCTCATCTGGCATGCCACTGCATGCCAACAGCCATGGCTAATGATGTGTTCTTCCCCAAGTCAACGCTGCTTCTCTCTCCTGGGAATCTTTGTACACACAGGCTCTACAATCTGAGAAGCCCTCCATCCTCTCACTCACTTAGTGGACTTCTAATCCTGCAAACCTTAGTCCAAGTGCTATCTTGTCACCAGGATTCTCCAAGGCATGATTAAGTAAACCCTTCCCACCATCTCAGACTCTGAGCACTTTAAGGGCAGTGGAAAGTATAGTTTATAAAACTGATAATTTTTATTAAGTCAGTTAAACTTACTCTAAAATCCAGTTTCCTCCACCAAAAATTGAGAAAATGTTTGAGAGAGAAGAGAGAGAAGAGAGAGAGAGAGAGAGAGAGAGAGAGAGAGAGAGAGAGAGAGAGAGAACATTAATGTTGGGAAGAAACTACTATAACAGTTTACAAAGTCTTGAGAATTTGCACCACTATTTGCAGCATTGTGGATAAAGTACACTATAGAATATATAAGTTAAATATTTTCAAATAACTCTATTTTAGCACCTACTATAATATATCTCAATTATTTTATTGATGTTCCCTCTCTACCATGAGCCCCTGGCAGGCAGCTATCATGGAGCATAAGAGTCTTAGAACTTGACAAACACCTGGGTTTGAATGCCAAGCCTGTTACTTAAGAGCTGTGGGTCATTGAGCAAGCTCTTTCCTCTCCTGATGCCTCAGCCCCACTCCCTGTAGTTGCAGGGAACATTAGCACTTGGGAGGATTGTTGGGAGGATCCCAGTGAGTATGAATAAGAGGCTCAGAAGAAAATACAAGACTTAGTGAGTGCTCAACATATGACAGTTATTTATTTGTAAAACCAGTGGCTAAATATAGAACATAGCAGATGCTAAATAAACATGTCTTAAATAAAGAAATGGCCCTAGTCTAGCTCATTTGGTTCAGTGGATCGACCATCGACCTGCAGACTGAAGGGTCCTGGGTTCTAATCTGGTCAAAGGCACATGCCCGGGTTGTGGGCTCAATCCCCGGTAGGGGGCATGCAGGAGGCAGCCAATCAATGATTCTATGTCATCATTGATGTTTCTATCTCTCTCTCCCTCTCCCTTCCATTCTGAAATCAATAATTAAAAACATATTTAAAACTACCACTATTCTTTAATTTCTTCTAGGACGCTAAGGTCCTCAGCACCTTGCTGACAAAGTATGAGACATGTTCCCTTCCTTCAAAGCACACCTAAAATCCCAGTGCTAATATTTTTAAATAAAATAAAGATTATAAAGGAGCCACCGGTTAGAAGCAGAGCCCATTGGTTCTCAGTTTAAGGTTAACAACATGACATATTCTTATTCTGGGCCACTGTTTTCCGCTATGGCCAGAATCTGCTGATTCCAGTATTGTAAGCATTGCAATTGGGCTCTTTCAACACCAAGTTTTACAGAGAGATCTTTTCAAAGGGCCATCCCCGGGCTGCTTCTTGCTTGTCTCATGTATGTCCCCTTCAGCCTAACAGAGGGGGCCACCTTTGTGACATGTTTCACTTTTTGCAGATTCTAATGTCTTTCCCAGCATCCACCTTACCTTGAACACTTGTCTGTTCACCTCAAATATAGCAGCTCTTAAAGGTGACCATGAACTTTGGTGTTAACAATAGACACATAAAGCACCATATTATTATTTTTGACTCTATTGGAAGAGCCTTAAGACACTTCATTTAGTTTTAAATTTTTGAACTGCAGGAGTTGCCTATTTTGTAACATTTATGCTAGTATGCCTTCCTTAAATTTTTTAAAATAACTGATTCTTTGCAGCCATTGCATATGTATTATTTTTCACTTGTATAATGTTTTGCTAACTATTAAATGATTTGTATCTTTTTCCTAGTTCCCCTGACAATAGCCATTAGTTTGAAGTGCTTAATATGTATCAGACCCTGCCCTATGTCAGTGAGTCCATACAACAACTATATAAAAAAGGTATTATTATTTTGGTGCCATCTTACATCTGAGAAATGGCTTATTAAAGGTATATAATTTTTCCCAAATGCCTAAGCCAGGAAGTAAAAAAGCAAGATGGAAACACAGTTTTCTGACTCCAAATGCTAAATCTTCAATTACTATGTCTTAGCATCTCCCAGACCCCAGGGAGCATTTCTTTAGAATAGAAACAGTGTATGGCTCTGATCTCTGTATCTCTCCCTAATACCTAGCACAGAGCCTCTTTCCTAGTAGCTTCTTAATAAATATTTGTGAAGAAGAAGGAGGAGGAGGAGGGAGAGGAGGAGGGAGAGACGGGGGGCGAGATGGGAGAAGGAAGGAATAAGTCCCAAGACTGGTGTAGCAACTGCACTAAGCTTGCTTCTTTCTCAAAGGCATCCCTAAGCCTCTCTCAAAGCCTTGGGCTCCAGCCAACCATGCCCACTCACAGTGAGGGGGGTGAGGGTGGGAGGTGGGCGGGCAATGCATTTCTAATTTTCTGCATGGATACCTTAGTTACTATTAAGATATTGTCAAAGGGAAGTAATTTCAAAGAGGAGAAGCTAGCTAGCCTGATTAAGAAGATCGATTGAAATTAACTTTTGAGAGAATATTAAAAGCTCAAAGGAAAAAGAAAAGATGAAGAGTAGGAGGCATTAAAGGGAGCCTTCAGATACTGGAGTGGCAGGAGACAGCTACTCATTGGCATAGCAGAGTCTTTATAGAAACAACGCCTTCTATGATAGCAATCCCAGCACAAGGGTGCATGGTCAGCCTGCTCACGGCCACGCACACCCATGGGAGCTGTGGTTCTAGTAAGCTGGCGTCTCCATTCAGAGCTCAGAGGTCCTCAGTTTAGTCATCATATACCCTCCAGGCTTACTTCTCCTGTTGGGCAGATCTGGGCTTAGACCCTAATCATAGTACATGGACTTGAACTTAATCCCACACCTTAGATTCTGTGAATCATTTTTTTTCTCTTCTTAGAGATTTGCTAAGACCAAGGTAACCATGCCAATTACTTCTCATTTAAACAAGTGATTGATTAGTTTTAAATAAGAGTATTACCATATGTCAAGCTCCTAGTCTGTGGCATCCTTGGCAGACAGGCTGGATTCCTGTAAACACTCTTCCCTTCTGGCCAGGGCTGCCCTGGAGCTGCTGACCTGGCATTTGGCCTCCTGAGTGTAGCCAAGAAAGGATACTGATGACTAGTCCTCTGGGGGATCTCAGGAATGGGGCCTCTCGGGCCAGCTGACACAGAGGTCCACACTCCTTGACCTCTGTGAAGCCGACCTGTCTCCATGTCTGGGTTTTATATCTTTGGCAGCATTTGAAAGCTGTCACTCAAAATGGACTCTGGTCACTCATTCTCTGGTCAGGCCAAATGTACTGGAATTAAGTGCTCTTAACACAAACAAGTAAGGAGACAATGGTCAAGTTGGCCATCGTGGGAACTGTAGCCAGTAGGCAATGCCTAGAAACTCTATTACAATTAAAACATCGGGCATCCCTAGGAGGGACCAGGCTAGGAAACTGGACTTACCAGAAGACTAAAGAGGTTCTTTATATTTTATTTTCCCGAAATTTCTTTAGTATAAGAAGTGAGACCCTGAATTTCGAAATCACACACTTTCACAGAAAAAGGGGTCAGTGGTATTGCCACCCCAGGAGTTTGTAAGGACAAGTGGAAAGCTTTTGCGTTACTGTAATGCACGCGTGCTCAACCTTTACGGAGTAGCTAACTTGATGAGACACAGCAGTAACGTCTTCCTCAATTACTCAGGAAATGTGAAATTAAAGGTGACAACAGCTTACAACTTTCCACTTACCTCCACGATTCATGTAATAATAGTCTACTTTTAGAAACCCAATGAGTGGGTATGTTTGAGGAATGAGGCAACCGGCCAGAAATACATGACATGCCTTGAAAGTAGACATTAGAATCAGGTTATGTTCTAATGTTACATCTATCTGCCTCAACACAGTGAACCACCAAATAATTCTAGGCTAATGCTTTGTGTGTGTGTGTGTGTGTGTGGCTTTAGTCAACTTAAAATAACTTTCACTTTTTTCTAACTTCTAAAAAATAAGTAATCATTGTAGGCACATTAGAAAAAGCAAGGGAGCAAAAATAAGAAGAAAAAAATCCCACTCACAGAGGTAGCTAGAATATAACATCTTAGAGTACATCCTGTCAGTTAATGTTACACTTTGCTATTTTAAACACATGCACCACATTTCATTACATCTTTCTTCACAGTGCTCTTCAATAGAACAAGAAATGAGTGTCTTTAACCAATTTTTACTATCTCCAGAATAGATCTGAGGGAGCAAAAAGAAGGGATACATCTGTTTGTATTCTCATGTGCACAGAGAATCAAAGAGAACATTTTAAAACTAAAGGGGACTTCTTAACTTAGGAATAAACTTAACCAAGAAGGTAAAAAACCTGTACTCAGAAAACTATAGGACATTGAAGAAAGAAATAGAGAAAGTTACAAATGAGTGGAAGCATATACCATTTTCATGGATTGGAAGAGTTAACACCATTTCAATTCAGACAATGGTTCTCAGGTGAGATCGGAGACTGATAACTGACTAGAGGCCGCTCCAATATCTAGATTTTTTTCCTGAGACTCTGGGACTCACGCACGGGTCTGTTCCCTACATTTGCAGAATGCAAGACAAGAATACATGTGCAGGCCCACCTATGCTATGGCTGAATATTAGAAGTTGTAAAAAATGGTTAATTAACTCTTAAATATGTTCTGCTCTCTCATCTAGAAAAGAATATTTCTTTGTAACACCTGAATAGGGCCATGCAAACTCACAAGTCTGGGATGTCTTATTTTGTTGCAGGAGGTGAGGATGCAGGGACTGCCAACCGGCCCCAGTTCCCAGCGGTGAAGTGGTCCCGTTTTCTTTCCTTCTCTAGCTTCATCCCATAAGGAAAGGGCCTCATGCTGATGTGTGCAGACCCCACAGCCCACACATTCAAGCCTCATCTACACCCCCACACAGCCCCCATGTCTTCCTCTTTGACCTAAACACAGAGACTGACTATACCAAAGGACAATCGCCAGAGCAGACAAAAGTAAAACTCTGACCCACAACCTGCAGCCAAGTGCCCAGGAGACCAATCCCTGTATCTACGGTAAACAACCCAGGAAGCGGCTGCTCTAAGACCTACAGAAAGCAGACAGCTCAGGAAGCTAAATCAAATCTCCTCTAACAAGTGGCCCCAGTGGACAGGACAGCCTCCCTAATTTTGGTCCTTGCTTCCAACTTTATCCGAAGACAACTTCACCAGCAGTGCAGGCCGGTAACTGGAGTCAGGGCCAGGTCTGGGTGCCAGGAGCTGCAGGGGCCTGGGTCATTCCAGCTGAGCCGTCAGGGTGCGCATGTGCGGCTGTAGGGTTAGCCTCAGGCACACACCTGGCCGTGGCTCTGGCCCTGGGGGCCTGGACTGGCCTTGTGCGCACACACAGCTGCAGAGTCTGGAGCTGCTCTTGGCAGGGGGCATGGGTATTGGGGTCCAGAACCTGGGTCACCCAGAGCCATGCTGGCTGAGGGTGGGGGTGGAGAGGAACTCAGGAAGCAAATGCAGAAACCCATGGAGCCTTCAGGGGAGACAGATGCAGGGTCCGTGGTGGCTTTGCTGGCCATTGGTCTCCTCAGTGGGGAAAGCTGCTGGGGTCCTCATTGTGCAGCCTCCTGGGGTCCATGGCGTAGTGCACAGTGATAAAGTATGCAGAGACCACAGCGTCCACAGGGGCTTCTGAAGTCCTCGGTGGCAAGGGACACTGGGGTCCTCTGCTGAGCAACCACAGGGGCCTGCTGTCACCTCCAGGGCGGGGCTGATACTGGCAGCCCCTGACCCTCCTTGTTCCTGTCCGTCTCTAGTTGTATCAGCTGTGCCAGTCGTTGGGTGGGACGCAGGCAAAATGAAACTGTTCTTCCTTCTGTTTCTGTGTGATTGTTCCTAGGGGTTTTGCTCCATGGTGTTGCTGAGGCTTATTAAGTTATGAATGAGCTCTCCCACAGCTGTCTGCACTCAGGGATCGTTGTCTGTTATTCTTTGTGGGGCAGTGAAAGCTGGGTCTCCTGCTCCATCCTCTTGGTGGGTCACCCAGCACCCCTCTTCCTTCTTGTTCTGCATTAGATTGTGGGCCCACCCAGGAGCCACTGATGCCAGAGGCAACTCTCCCCCCTCATTTCTACAGTGTCGGGGGGAGGGGCAGGCATAGGGCTTGGAGGCAGTGAGACCAGAGTTTGAATCTGAGGTCCACTACTTACAGCTGTAGGGTCTTCTGCAAATCATTTGTCCTTGCTTAAATCACTTATCCTTATTTATACACTAGAACAGTGGTTCTCAACCTTCCTAATGCTGTGACCCTTTAATACAGTTCCTCATGTTGTGGTGACCCCAATTTCATTGTTACAAATTGAATATAATTAAAGCATAGTGATTAATCACAAAAACAATATGTAATTATATATGTGTTTTCCGATGGTCTTAGGCGACCCCTGTGAAAGGGTCATTCGACCCCCAAAGGGTCGCGAACCACAGGTTGAGAACCACTGCACTAGAGGCTCAGTGCACAAATTCGTGCATGGGTGGGGTCCAGCCGGCCTGCCCCATTGGGGGCCCATTGGGCTGGACCAGTGGGGGGCAGGGGCTGTGGGCAGTTGGCTGGCCATCCCCGCCCCTGATTGGGGTATTGGGGGCTGATCGAGGGCCGGGCTGGCCAGGGGGGCCGGGGGGTGGGCAATTGAGGCCAGGATCAAGCTGGTTGGCTGCTTCAGTGCACATCATTCTGGTCATTCTGCCATTCTGGTTGCTGGGCTTTTATATATATAGATTTTCTCAGCTATAAAATGGAGATAATAATGGATTAGAACAATGGATGTTTACATTAGAGATGGTTATGCTATGGTGTCTGGCTTATAGTTGCTGTTATAAAATATTTACTGCTGCTGCTGCTGCTACTATTGATGTTATTGTCCATCCTTTCACTTAATATTCTATCTGATTTGGGGTAATGCTTGGTTCCTATCAAATTTTGCTAAATAATTGTAACAAATCATGTATTTCTGTAGCTAAGAGAGAATTCACACACACACACACACACGCACACACTGCATGACAAAAAATAATCTTGCATTGACAGGAAGAAGGCTAATGATACCCAGTGGGTCTTTTCCATTTCCAATTTCAGTCACTTTATGTCCCTGCGATTGCTATAGCTGACTAATCAACTAAGCGTAATTACGCATGATTCCAAACATATTATAAAGTAATAAGGCCTTTATTTTTCATTGTGCCATGATGCTTGTATCATCAAAGAAGCAAAAACAGAATTTAATTTGGGCCACAGAATGGAAAGTCAAAGGAATGGAAGAGAAGAAGGCCTAGTTGTTTTCCTTTGTAGCTTTAAAATATCTAAGCACCTGCATCAAATTCTAAAAGTGGGCTAGTACCCTCACAGCTGCCAGGTCACCTGGGGGAAACTCACCTTGTTCATGTCAATACTGTAAGAATCTTATCCTTGAATCCTTTGAGGGCACCTGTAAGTGCCAGAAGTCTCTGATGAAATACAAATGATTGGAAGTATGCCGGAACAACTAAACACATCTGTACCAGGATCACTGGGGCATGTCTTGATTGTCCCACAGCCTGCAAACATGTCTACTTCCACAGTGTTCAAAGTTCAGACTGTGTGTATAAGTGGAAAAAATTAATTTCAGAAGCATATTCATGAAAAGCAAGTTCGAGCATAGGTTTTCACCAAGTAGTTGTGCTTTAACTCCTGTAGCATATCATTAAATGAAATAATGAATGCCGCCCTGTTCTATAATCTATAATATGGTGGATTGAGTTGAGTCATTATTATTGCTCGTGATGAAACCTAATAAAATGCTCATCATGAGAACAGGACTAAGATAAGCATCTTATCCAGCATCTTCCATACATAGCCTGGTATAGTAGCTACCAGTAAACACGTTGTGGAGAAAATGTAACAAAACCACGCATGCACTTTCAAAATGAAAAGAACAGAAAATCCCACAATTAATTTGAGATGATTTAACAATTCTTTCTGCATTAGAAGCTGAAAGTCCTAAGTTCTATCTCCAAAAATTAACAAAACCAGAGGTCCTTTGGAATTCTGGATGCATTAAATCCTAGTTACCCTGCAACCTGATCTGATTTGCATCAGCACAACACAAAACTACACTATGTCCTCTCAGGTCTCTTTCTTCATTTGTTATTTAAATTTCCATGCAGAACACTGAGCATAGCTAAACATTCATCATTCTCTAGGCAAAACCATGTATGAATGTGGATTCCAAATTGTGTCCCTTCTGTTTTTACCCTGTATGGGCATACATTAATTCTGACTGACTTCATCAGGTCCTGTCATGAATGAGACAGAAAAAAAAATAGAACTGTTTAAATCCAACTAGCTGGGGCTTATATTTCAGGATCCAGAGGGGAAATCCGTTGTATTTTTCCCTACTTCTTTATTCGTGTGTACTCCTGTTCCTTTAGAAGTTAGAAGGAGAATGTTGAGCTTAACATCAAAGATAGATTACTCTTAAAAAGGAACATTTACCAGAGAAAATATTAATTGGTTGGTGGGAAGCAAAGCTACGAGAATACAAGAATCTGGGTTGAAATGAGAGATAAAAGCCAAAAAATGTCACTCACAAAGAATGGAATTTCCTTTTATGCATGTGGGAGCTTGCGAGCCTGTGTTCATTTTCCCCCCATATCTAAGCTGTTTAGATGAGCAACAATATGTCATTAGCTTTGCCAGGCGAGTTTTAACCTTATGTCTTCTGGTTTGTGCTATGAGACTTCTCCCTCTTACCCTCCCATGGAATCACTATAATTCTGTTCTGTGTTGGGAAATGTCCACACTGATGCCAGTCCTTTGACCACTGCAAGCTCGGGACACAGAGGAGGTCCACCCCTACATGTGATCTGGGCTAAGATGCACTGGAGAGAAGCAAAATGCAAGGAGACCAGTTCGTATCCTGGCAGGTATGTAGGTAATTCAGAATATGTGGGTGTTTCAGCAGCGTTTGCCCAACCCCAATCTGACACATCAGCAATCTCAGCATAATGGCACCCAGGTAAAAGTGGGGATGGTGGGGGGTGCATACAGATGGCAGGGCGATGGCCTGCTGGGAGTTCTCAGGAAGGTGGAGCAGAAAGATGAGTGTCACAATCCTTCCCACCTATGAACTTCTTTGCCTAATAAAACCCAAGAAAGAGGTTAGGGGTCAAAGACCCAGACATAATAGGAGGGAGTGAGGTAAGTGACTTTCTTTGCATCACCTTCTCGCCTCATGCCTTCTTCAACTCCCCAAAAAACACACATGCACAATAATCGAGGTTGGGGATATGAAATCATTCATGAGAGATTTACCTTGCCAGCTCATCTGTCTACTTTCTGGCATTCCTCTCATCTGCATTTTAGAGCTTTCATGCCCCCAAAGTCTTACTTAGCCCCAATATCAACAATAATATGGATAGTTAATGTTTATTGAACATATATTATACATCAGGCACTATTCTTACTGTCCTTTATCCTATCAAACCATCCCCATTTTATAGATGAGAAAACTGAGGCTAAGAGCTTTTAAGCATCTTGCCTATGGTAATACAGCTTATATAGCATGGAGCAAAGATTTGAGCCTTGATCTTCTACTCCGGATTGCACAATTTTAATCACTACTTACATTATCTCTTTTTTTACCCCCTTTTCTCCTCATCAAATGGAAAGACCAATTAGCATTATCATGAATGAAATTAAAGTTATGTAAAGTTCTTAGGAAATGGCTGGCTATGCTCTATTAATATCTCTTCCCCTATTTTCAATAGTAAATTATACAAACCAGTCTAGATATCTTGCTCAACTCTAACTGTCCACCCCCCATAAGGCAATGCCCTAGATCGCCAAGGAACAAAAAAGACACTGAGGCTCTCAGACATCCTGGGAGATGAAAGGAGAATTCTTTCAGCACCTCAGCCTAGACCTGGTTATAGATTTCAGTGGACGGGTGCACACTGAAGCCAGGCAGGCCACATCAAAGATGTGTAGCTACACATCTGTTAGGGAGGAGTGCCACTGTCATACTCAAAGCTTCATTCAGGGCCTTTATCTAATCGTGACTGGGGTTTACGAATGAATATAAAACAGTATCTTGACTCCAGTGAGTTCTCAGGATTGCTAGACACGTAAAGAGGTCATTACTGGGTCATAATAATGAAAAAAAATAAAAATAAAAAATAAGCCACTTCTCATAACCTACATTAATAGGTCTCATCATTGATGTCAGTTTTATATGAATTAAAATTAAGAAAAAAGGTAATTGTTAGGATCAGCCAAGTAAAGAGAAGAGGAAGGAATTTTTAGAATAGGAGGGAAAAAATGCTCAAATATGGGGGTGGGAGAAAGGATGGCATGTCTAGAAATGAGGAAAAAATCCAATGAGATTAGTGTGTGAAAGCAAGTGGTAGGTGGGGGCCAGGGGGATGGGATGGCCTGGAATAGGTTAAAGGGGGAAAAGGAGGACCTATGTAAACTTCCAACAAAAAATAAAAAGTAAGTGCTAGATGGTTCAAGGATTTTGTTGTTTTAGGAGTTTGAATTCTTAGCTCTTTATTTTCGATACTCATATTTACTGGGCTTCATTACAAACGTGGCCCCAGCCTTGGAGCTCACATATATCTGACTCATGGCCAGTGTCTCCGGGAAGAGATTCACATGAAACATTTTTGACTAAAGAGGATTTGGCTCATGTGCTCCAAATAAAAGGTGGAGGAAAGGACATTGCAGAATGGAACTGAAATGACTTGGACTTGTCCCTTAGACTCGTGCCTGGAGAGAACAGCTGCAGAGGAAGCTAAGAAACTATTATTAAAAGGACTGGAGTCTGGATGCCCTGAACATATGCAGGTTTTGTAAAAAAGTGACTCCAGGTACAAGAGCTAAAATAACTTGGCTCCTCCACCTATGGGATATTCATGAAGCAAGAACTGCTCTTTCTTCCTCCCTACTCATATTCTGGCAAGTCAAATAATATATGGCCTTTTATTCATGGGAAAAGTACATATCAGTGGAAACAAGGATTTGGAGAAGTTCCAAAAGCATGAGTCTCCTTGGAAAATTGGCAATAAATAAGGAAGTCAGTACAGGCTTAGACTTGAGTGAGAGGGACATCTCTCCTGGGCTCCCTGCTTTCAAGGGGCCCTCAGGGCTAAACTTACCCTCCCAGCAATGTCTAAAGATCCAATGGGTCATCAAGAAAGAAGGTTCTCCTGCCCTACCCGGTTTCTCAGTGGATAGAATGTCAGCCTGTGGACTGAAAGGGCCTAGGTTTGATTCTGGTCAAGGGCACATACCTTGATTGCAGGCTCCTCCCCATGGAAGAGGCAACCAATTGATATATTTCTCCCACATGGATGTTGCTCTCTGTCTTTCCCTTTCTCTTCCTCTCTCTCTAAAAATCAATGAAAAAATATCCTGGGGTAAGGATTTTTAAAAAAATTAATAAAAAGAGAAGAGAAGGTTCTCCCTATTATAAGGTATCATTAAACAAATTTAAAAAGTCAGACTGGTAGAGAATATGAACAATACATACATCAGACAAAGGATTTGCATCCAAAATACATAAAGAATTCCTACAGATCAACAGTAAAAGACAAATAGCTCAACTGTTTTTAAATGGGCAGAAGGCATGTACAAATACTTCACCAAAGAAAATGTACAAATGGGCAATAGGCACATGATAAGGTCCTTAATGACATTCATCATCAAGGAAATGAATATTAAAAGCAAAATAAAAGGTAAGGGTTAGGGTTAACGTTAGGGAAAATTTTAAAAAATTAAAAGCAAAATAAAATACTATTTCACACCCAGGAGAATGGCCAACATTTTAAAAAGCTTGAAATTCCAAGTGTTGACAAAAATGAGGTGAAGAGCAATTTGAAGACTCATACAAAAATGATGTATCCACTTTGAGAAACTGGAAGTTTCTTATAAAGTTAAACACATTCCGACAGTATGTCCCCAAAATTCTATTCCTAGGTATTTACCAAAAGGAAATGAAAACCTCTGTCCATAAAAAGAGTTTGTTATGCCCAGAATTCAAGATCCCCAAGAAACCACGCCAGGGAGCCAGTCCGATGCAAAAGCAGAGGATCTCTTATACAAGCTCGCTTGGTGCCCCCCTTGCCTCCATTACTGGGTGCAAGAGAGAGCCCCGAATCCCAAGAGAACAAAGAATTTATAGGGCTTGGGGTCGGGGGTTGGGGCAGGGTGCAGCTAGGGTCTGGTTACACAAAGACAGTGGGGGGTGGCCAGCATACTTTTGGCCTTGGGCTAGTTTCCCCCGCTTTCCCATTGGCCGAGATAAGGGCAGGCTGAGTAACTTATACACCCTGCGGCTTCCATCAGTCCTGCTCTGTCCTTTCAGAGTTGTATAAAGATGTTTATACCAGCTTTATTCATAACAGCCCCAAACTGGAAACAACCAAATGTTCACCAACAAGAGAACCGATAAATAAGTATACATATGTGTATATATAATTGTATGTATTTATATGTACATATAACTATATACTTATTTATATAACTTTATATATATATTTATTATGTGATGATAAATAAATTTTAACTATAATTTTAGCAATAAAATCCTCTACACACTACACAAAATAAAATGGGTTAACCTCAAAAACATTACATTGAGCAAAAGAAATCAGGCCCCAAATTGCATGCAGCATACATTTTCACAGTTATGAAGTGCTCAAACAAGGAAACAGAATCTCTGGCAGTGGAGGCTGGAGCCATGGTTGCCTCTGGTCTGTGTAAGGATTCACTGAAAAGGGGCAGACATCCATTCTGCAATGATGGGAAGTTTCATATTTTGAATGAGGTGGTGGTTAAATAGTGTATACATCTATCAAAAGTCATCGAATTTTATATCTACAATCTACAATTTTATTATAGTAAAGTATGCTATAATAAAAATACAAGTTTGGTATTTTTTTAAAAGTATTTTCTCGGGAAAAAAAAGGATCCAAATTCAGTTACCTGATTAAAAGCATTTCTCTCCTAAAACAATGAGTGTCAAAGTCATTCAGGAGCTAATGCTCAGCACTGAGAAGGTGAACACATTCTCTCTGTAGGGAAGGTAAAACTTCCCTCTACCCTCTTAGGTTTGGTGACTGGAGCCTGCAAATTAAACTGATGAAAGACTAACAGGAGAAAAAGCTCATCTGTGTACACACACAAGCCAACAAAAAAAGCAGCTCACTCATTAAATGGTTGAAGTTAGAGGCTTACACATACATAACTTAGTAAAAGAAAGTTACTTTAGATCATTACTGTCAAAAGAACAAAGCTTATGTATAATTTTGATTATGACAACATAATTAGTGATTTTGCTGAAATGCAGACGAGAAAAATAAATTTTATAAATAGTCTATAAATTAAATTCTTATTATTTATTCATAAATCTTTGCTCCATCAACAGAGCAGCCAGCCAGGTCCAAAAATAATAAAATCAGTCATCCCTAATACATTTTGCCAACTTCCAGTCATCTGAAATTAACAACTTTACACACATTTTCCGATTTTGTCATCCTAAAGGCACTTTTTTTCTAAGGTAGAAAATATTACATACTTTATTTAATAATTTGTTATTTGATGTATGCCTTTTGAATATCTAGACAATAGTATGTGGTTCTCCATTTTTACTCCTGCTCTGAGCTCTGTAAATGGAAGGAGAGAAAAAGGTGAGTGCTCTTATAGGCCCGTAACCCAAAGACCTGCCTCTCCTCCACAGGAATCACTTGGCTGGAAGTGTGTGGGACAATCTTGTGATTCCTTGGAGAGGATAGGTCTTGGGCTCTTTGATGTGTCTGGACCAGTCTGGGGTGAGATAACCCCTTTATCTTAGTGTGGTCTTCTAGCATCCTGTTGGCATTAGCAAATACATCCTAAGTGGGAGAGGAAATGGGGCTTCTGAGAAGGAGACCTTCCCCCCCCCCCCCACTTTATGGCTTTTGGCACTCCATAAAGCAAGTAAACTAATTGTTATACAGAAGGAGAATTACTTACAGAGCAAGTAAACCTCCAAAGGCTTCCCAGCCCACAATGGAGATAATGTTCTCCTTCATTACACAGAGAATTTTAGTTTCCCTCTCTTCCTTCTTCTCCAACTGAAACAGAGATTTTCCTACACATAAGAAATCTGGACCATTCCAATAATTCCCACTCTACCCTTCCTCACCATTCTTAATTCTGTGAAATCTCAACAGAAGCTTGAAAATTCATTTAGATCCAATTCCTAGTCAGGGTTTCTACCTACTAATATTCTTTCCAACCAGAAAAAAAAAAAGATAGTACAAAGATTTTTTCCCCCCTCAAGTGTTAGAGTAAATCATTATGAATTTTCTCCAATTTTCCAGAATTTTATAATCTGATCAAATATGAGGAACAGACCTGGCTGGTGTCTCTAAGTGGTTAGAGCATTGGCCTGTGCACTGGAGGATCATGGGTTCAATTCCTGGTCAAGAGCACATACCTATGTTGCAGGTTCATCCCAGCCCAGTCGGGGTGTGTGCGGAGGCAACCAATCATTGTGTCTCTCTCACATCCATGTTTCTGTCTCTCCTTCCCTCCTTCCCTCCTTCCCTGCCCCTCCCTCCCTCCCTCCTACCCACCCTCCCTCCCTCCCTCCCTCCCTCTCTTCCTTCATTCTCTTTAAAAAGCAATGGAAAATATATCCTTCAGAGAGGATTAATAGCAACAACAAAAGACAAAAGAATAAGGAATAGTTTTTTTTTCCTCTCTTGCTATTTCCATCCTCCCACCCTGCGCCCACCTATGCACACTGCTGACCTAATATTGCTTTAAGCTGGCAAAGTCACCTTTTCTTGAGGACATTGCCAGGGTAGAGTGGGTGTCAGCACATGTTGGATTTACTGTGAAGCAAGGATGCTCACTTTAGGACTTCTGGCTTGCACACGTCCATTCAAAGCTCTGGAAGAGACCCTAGTGATATGTTCTCATGGTCATGTATTTTTGTGAAATTTACAAAAATGAGGCCACTTCCTCTCTCCATTGCATGTGCAATTATAAGTGATGTTGAAATGGCTATGGGCATGTTTTTTCAAATCTAGCTAAGAGAAAGTTGACTTGGTATCCAAGTTATTGTCCTTGCTCCAGATTTCCCCATCTGCAAAATGAGGATAGTAATACTACTTTGCAGGAATACTACTTGGTTAGTGGAACATTGTCATATGATTTGCAATCACCTCCATCTATAATTAGGCTGATGCTAATTTCTAGTGAACAAATCCTCCCTTCGCTCATGCGCAGACTCACCCAGCATGATCATCTGAAGGTCAGGATTAGAGACTGCATTGTCTATGAGGGTGTCATAATCTGTTATGATTTTTTCTCATTCATAATTAGTTACATACATATCTAATTTTACATGTACGAATTTGTATGTTTTACCCCAAAGATCTTCAAAATTATATAAGATTCTGGTCCTATAAAACCCAAATATGTTCCTAATGGATGTTTGGTGCAGGAGAGAATGACCCTCCACGGTCAGATAAGTTGAAATTTATCTTCTATAGCACCTTAATTTTAAAAAAAAAAATAAAGGCAGTAAATTAAACGCCTAAATCTTTAAATACTTCGTATATTGGGAAAAAGTTGGAAAAAGCATATGCTTTAGAGTCATATTGAAATGAGTTTACAACCTTACTCTTAGTAATGTAGACTTGATCAAGTTATTGCCCTTGCTCCTCATTTCCCCATCTGCAAAATGAGGCTAGTAACACTACTTTGCAGAATTAATGTGGGGATGAAACAACAGAATACATGTATAGCAGGAAATTAGAGTGCTGAGCATGCAAAAGTCATTTTTAAAATGTTGGAGGCATGGTGGAGGGTTTGAGCACACACAGCCTGGGACAAATTATTTTACGTCTCTGTGCCTCTGTGTCCTCATCGTTAAAATGGGAACAAAAATGGTAGCTAGCCCTGGCCAGTGTGACTCAGTTGGCTGATCATCTTCCCATGCACCAAGAGGTCGAAGGCTCAATTCCCAGTCAGGGCACCTGCCCAAGTTGCAGGCTGGATCCTCAGTAGGGAGCCTGCAGGGAACAGCCAATCAATGTTTCTCTCTCTCCCTTTTCCTTCCTCTCTCTCTGAAATCAATAAAAAAATATGCATTTTTTTAAAAATAGTACCTATATAATAAGGTGATTATGAAGATGAAATGAGATAGTATTTCTAAAGCACTTAGAATGGTGTCTTTGGCACAAAGTATCCTATATAAGTATATATTAAATTAGAGGCCCGGTGCACAAAATTCATGCGGGGGGGGGGGGGGGGGGGTCGCTCAGCCCAGCCTGTACCCTCTTGCAGTCCAGGACCTTTTGGGGGATGTCAGACTGCTGGTGTAGGCCCGATCCGCAGCGGGATCGGGCCTATATCAGCAGTTGGACATCCCTCTCGCAATCCGGGACTGCTGACTCCTAACCGCTCACCTGCCTGCTTGATCGCCCCTAATCACTCGCCTGCCTGCCTTACTTCACCCCTAAAACTCAAGCTTCTTCTTTTTTTATTTTTAATATTTATATTTCTTCTTTATCTTTTATTTTAAAAGTCAAGCTTTTGAGAACATGAGGCGTTTAACATTATTCCATATACTTACAGAGAGCTAAGCATGGTAAACACTGCAAATATTTAATATTTATGGGATTCTATACACTTTCCAACCAGAAATGTTTTAATAGGCAGTCTCCAAAAACTTGAACTGGAAAACCTAAAAGTAGAGTGCTCAGATTTCAGGAATCTGGTGCTATTAGCAGGATTTCTATCCCACTTAAACTCTAATTCTTAGCTCTCAACAGTCTGGACAAACTGCCCTTCACTGTCTCCAAAGTTTCTTATTCATCACTATCCCATTTTCCTCCACTTCACACAAGGTAACAAACAAAAACTTTAATTCCGATCTTCCTTGCCACAAGGGAACAGCAAACCTCAATCGAAATAATTTCCTGCCAATAGTAACGTCCAAATACTATGAGACTGAGGACTATAGGGCTGAATATGTACATGCGCAATAATAGGCTCATAGTCTAGTGGTAGGCGCCCAGGTATCCTCCACAATCACATAATCCTCTGGTCAAATTCTTTTGGTTTTTCTAGCTCCTCCTTAAGTGGTGTTTCCTTCAGTCGAGTTGCAATGATCAGGGCCTCTTGTTGGAGAGGATTTTTCCGTTCTTTGACATTGATAGCTGCTTATTATTTGGAATCAGTGAGGTTTTGGGAGTACTGCCACTGCCATGAACATGTTGGTCCCAAGCTTACTCATGAAACAACCACCCCTTCAGTCCACGGCTGGCGCCATCCTGGTCTGCAATGAGAAAGGTACTGTGCTGAGCTGTTTTCCAATTGGATCTTCCTCTTCCTTCCCCAGCACATGCCAAACCTACTCTGGGCCAAGCACCCCAACCCTGCAGACCCTTAAGACCTCCCCCCCTATTTCTTTGACTTTCCCCCATCAAACTTGCACCCTATAATGCTGCCTAGGGTTGCCCCTAACCACTCCCTGGGGGGAGGGGGCCAGCCTGGGAGAGGGGCCATGGTGTGCTGGTCTTTGGTCATTCCGGTCGTTAGGGTGTTCCTGTCACTGGCTTCTTATATATATAGACTAAAGGCCTTGTGTATGAAATCCTGTGGGTAGGGTCCCTAAGTCTAGCCTGCTATCAGGGCCATCTTCTGCCTGTTTGCCAGTCCCCAGGCTGAATGCCACCTCTGTCGCAGGCGCACCCTGCAGCCTCCAGCAGCGCTTCAAACCCCAGCAGCAGCAGCAGCAGCAGACTGGTGTGAGCAGCCATGAGCAGGCAGCGCATTCCATCAGTGGCTGGCCCAGAGCACGTGCATGGAGGTGAAGTCGCTGGCACCCGCTTTCCCGCTGGCCTGAGCCCGGGAGCAGCTGGGGATCCCAACAGCCTGACAGCCAGCCTGGTCCTCCTGCCACCCACCCCATTCAGCATGGCTGATCCATCAGAGTCTGCGGGCTGGGGGGAAGGGACCAAGAGGTCAGCTGCTCACAGTCCCCAGTCCTGCCCCGCCACCACCCACCTGCTTCCCTGTGGTTCCCCGTTAGCCTGAGGGTAGGGGTGGGGGTGGGGAAAGTGGGGGGGGGGGTTGGCGGGGGAGGGACCTAGAGGTGGTCAATGTAACTCATGGTGACTGGTCAAGCAGTCATTCTGGTCGTTATGCTTATGGTCCCTGGCCTTTTATTATATAGGATTGTCAGCTATTTATTTACTGTAAATCTTTATTCCACTAGACCCGTGGTTGGCAAACCGCAGCTCCTGAGCCACATGTGGCTCTTTGGCACCTTGAGTGCCAGCTCTTCCACAAAATACCACGTGCGGGCGCGCACGTACAGTGCGATTGAAACTTCGTGGCCCATGCGCAGAAGTCCGTATTTTGTGGAAGAGCCGGTATTTTGTGGAAGAGCCACACTCGAGGGGCCAAAGGGCCGCATGTGGCTCACGAGCCGTGGTTTGCCGAGCCACAGTTTGTCGACCACTGCACTAGACCATAACTATTCTATTAGTACATGCTATAGAATAATCATAACATCATCTCTGAAAATGTGGGAAGTTTATTCTAATTAAATACACAATTCATTGTTCAGGTATCTTATAGTTACAGATTCACAGACAACTTTTAAAAAGCCAAGGTTTTGAATCTATGGCATTATGTCCTACCTCATTATATACATAAAGACCCCAATTATACTACTTGGTTTCTGTCTTCAAAAGTATTTTTGGTAACAGGTTTAAAAAAAGAGTTCCAACACAAAAAAACTATTGTCTTCTCTGGGATCCAAGAAAGTTTAATTAAAATGCCAACATGATCAAGCAGGCTAAGAATGTTTTCTCATTACTCCAATTAAGAGTCAGTAGGATTTGATTAATATTATTCTGACTGCTTTGGGCCCTGGCAGATCTGTATGTTTTCATTTAGTTATTCAACTCTAGTATCTCCTATTAATTATTCTCTCTTTCTCTCTGCCTTTCTTTACTTCAATATAATCCTTTTTTTTTCTAGTGGCCTTAGGAGATTTTTCCTTAAAATACTAAGAACTATTTTAAGTGTTACAGTTAATTTTAGTCAAAACTTTAAATATCATTTTGAGTTAATTCATATTTCAGAATCTTCATTTAAAAAGAAATTGTAAGTTAAAAAAAACAACTTTCCCAGGCTTGATATAACTCATTATGTAATTCAGTGTCGAGCAGAGAATTAAAATGATTATTTGTGTTCCTCAGACTCAGAGAATTAGGGAAATATTGAACTGTGCTGACTTTTTAAAACACAGTTGGAATTGTTTAGTAATGCTTCATTTGTATGCCAAGCGCCCAACACATCAAAATAGGTGCACACTTTTGTGTTGGTTTCAAGAAAATGAAGGTGAGCCAGTTTATCATCAAAGCTTGTATATTCAATAGCCACCCCCAAATTACATAAATGCAGTGGCATGTTTGAAATATTAAATGAATAGAAGTCTAAAATCCAAAGTTATGATTCCCAAGGAAATGATAACTCATTCTTTTATATATCTGCAATATTAAATTCTTGGCTTACTGTATAATTCTGAGTAGGTGTGTGAAATGGTTTTCTATGGGGAAAATGCCTACTTAGTGCTCTTTTTTCGGTCTGGTAATTTTGCTGGTGTTTTTAAATATGTTATGATACTCTGAGGTTTTGGAAATGATCACATGTTTTATAAAAACATGAAGAAATGTGAGGGAATTAGGCTGCAATTTCTCTGAAAACCATAATTCTGAATTGATTGCCTTTCATGTTTTTAAACCTCACCTGCATAAACATGAAAATAAAATGTGAATTTTAAAGGGAAAAGCATCCATAATTATATTCCAGTTTTTTTGTGTTAGTTTCACGCTTTTGTGTGTGTGTGTGTGTGTGTGTGTGTGTGTGTGTGTGTGTGAATGGGTGCACACAAGTTTTGGTTCCTGCTCTGTGCAAACAAAATCCTCCCACAATTACATTGATATCAAGACATAATCTATTAAACATGATAGCATAAAGAGTGCCTCCTTTTAATACTTAGTTTAGCTTGATTTTGTATGTATTTGTCTCCTTACTGAAGAATTAGAAAGAGAAAACACAACACATTTACCCTTAACCCCATTTGCCCACTATCATCACACCTGGGAGCTGTCATGCCTAGCTCATTTCGTCCCCAGGTTGCACTATGCCCCAGGAAGGCACCACTCTCGATGGTGACTTTATATATACAAAATGCTCTGCTCATTAAGTAATGGGTGGAAAGAATTATTATGATTTTACTTATTATCATTTCACATAAAAATGCCTTAATTTATCCAGCTCTTTATTGATGGATTAAAGAAAAGGATTCTAAACGGATAAGTATGTCTTTAAAAAATGAAAATGAGTGCCATTGGGTGGCCCTGGTGGCTAGGATTCTACCATGAAGAGACCTGAATGCAGCACCTATTTTGCTCTTTGAGGGCCAAGAGCAAAATGAGAGCCAGTTACTAACTGTGTTGTAACCTAATTTGGTCTCTCTGCTGTGCCTTTTTTTTTTTTAGCCTCAGGTTTCAGGTTTAAAGTAAAATGAAGAAAACAGACTCCTGTCTGTGTTGATGACAGACTTCAGTGAAGTAATTCACATGAAATAGTTAATGCCTGTTGTATGTGGGTGCTTAAGCAATGCAAATTCCTATTCTAAAGCCAGATTTCAAAAAAGTACTATTTTTTTTACCATCTTTAATAACTGATATATTTTCTCTTTTAAAGTTCATACCTTACTCCCATGTTTATAATGTACAGCAGTGTTATTATAATAAAATCTTTACCATTGTTTTTCTATAATTCCTTTTAATTTTGCTATTTATTTGTTCTTAAATTTGCAACTATAAAAAGCACTCCTTTATTTTTATTCCAAACTTGTGTGTTCAGATTTTTATTCATTAAATGTGTTTTGAAACCAAATTCCTCTCCTCTGTGCATTAATGAAAACATAACGAGTTTCATAATTGAATTATCTTTAGCGATTCTTCAATTCTGTGGATAAGAAATAAGCAACGCCCACTACCCTGGCCTCTTGAACTCTTAACAATTAAACTAAAACTGAAACTTAGACATTTTGAAAAGAAAATGCAATTGTGTTTAAACTTCAAAGTTGGAATTAAGAAGATGAGGAGGAAAAATCCTAAATAACAATTTGTACACTACCCAACCATATGTTATCTACAAGAAAACCGCTTTAAATGTAAAGATACATCTAGTTTAAAAGAAAAAAGGTAAAGAAAAAATATACCAGGAAAGTAACAATGTGTTAGAGTTTAACTTAAAAGTGGCCCTTTGTCCAGGTGGTGATTTTAACCATGTAAATTGCATTCAGGATGCGTGGTGCTCCTTCCTGGAACCACAGGCTGCCGGAGTCTGTTGAGGTGGGCACCTGGGTTAATATGCATATTATGGTTCCTCGGTTTGGAAAATGAAGCTTCGGACAGAATCCATTACTCATGTTTGTTGGTTTGCCTCAGCAATTGTTTCCCAAATGCACGTTAACTGCAATTTTTCTTATTTTTAGTTTTGATCTACCTAGGTCTTTGTGCCCTGAGCCCTTGAAAAACAACTGTAACAAGTTAAGGGAAGCTGAGAAATGGGTCCAGAGTGCCTCAGACTGTGTGACTCTCGGAGACCTTGACCATTCTGAGAGCATCTCTTCCTCCCAGTGAGGATCCCGGGCAGCCATCACCAAAGGCATTCCAAATGTCCCTTCATGATCCTCAGTGAGGCATAAGGAACAAGAGTTCCCCAAATGCCAAGAAATTCATGGTCAAACACTGGGAAAACTGTATAGTATAAAGCATAGAGAGCCAGCCTGTGCAGTGTGGACATAGCAAGGCTCTCAGAAGCGATTATAAAAATCTTCAACTTTGTTTAACTCAGATCTTCCCAAATGTGCTTGAGTACAGAACCCTTGAAACCAAGCAGCCATAAAGACTTTCCCGTTTTTACGTTTACCTGTTCTCCAAGTTTTCTGCTGTGAACAGCTATTACTAGAGGGAAAAAAGCAACAGGTGTATGGAAAATAAAACAGAGTTGCCACCTGAATAAAGCAGAATTTCTCCCACGTATAACGCACAACTGAACTCACGCTCTCTGACCCCATTTATTGTTCAGAGCAACATTTCTCAAAACATGTCCTACAGACCATTAGTTCCCAGAGATGCTAATGAATGCTTCACAGAAAGGAGTTTCAAGGTCAAAAACTTGGCATGGACAAAGTTGTGCTTGGACTTTCCAGAAACTTTAATATTCTAATGCACCTTGTACTTTCCTAAAGAGGTGGATTTGTTGTGTTTCACTAAATTTATTTGACCATAGGTCACCTCTTTGTTAGTCCTATCCTGAAGGGCTTTTTTTCTACCAAATTTACTTTGGATAACACTATTTAAAATGTTAGCTTAGGAAGGGTTTGAAGCCCAGAGAGGGCAAGGGTTAAAATGGTTTTCAGTACCTCACTCAAGTCCCTCTCTGAGCTCCAAGAGGTTTGCCTAATAATTGTCAGGAGCAGCTTGAAAACAAAAGGACTTGGTTTTTATGTGTCAAGGAAAGAAAAGTGACATTGACATAAGGATGATACGTTATATATATACTAAATATATTTCCCTAACTGAATAAAAGACTGTGTGTGTGTGTGGGGGGGGGGGATAACTTTTTCTTTTACCAGGTCAATCAATTCAGTGCCAATTCTGTTCTGAAAACAGGTATAGTGCTAAAGATACAAAAGTGCTTAGGTGAGTTCATGACCTCTGAGTTTGCAGTTTTATTGATGAGTCAGCCACGCAAATAAACCCAACCCGATGGAAACCTTAGGGACAAGGTGACCTCTAGACAGCCATAGAGCAGAGAAAGGGGCCCAGGGGGAGCAGATCCCTTCAGGAACGGCTAGCAGAGTAGGTTGCTGAGCTAAGGCCCAGACCCCATATCACCCGCTCCCTAGCCCTGCCCGCCTTGAAGATCTTCTAAAGCATGAAATTGCATCTGCAAAATTACCTTATTTTTGTACCTCTGACAACAGCCGCAATCTCTTCAAAATTTGAATTGAAAGCCATGTTTACCCAGTGGTAATAAAATAGTGTCATTAAGATAATAAATGTGACCTCCAGTGCTTTATATAGAACAAGAAATTATCACTAATGAAGACTGAAAAACAGAATGGGCTCGAGGAATGAGGTGGGACTATCACTCAGACCATCCATGGTGAAGAAACACTGAAAATCCGCTTTCTGCTGACTGCAATCGGCTGCCAAATTGAACCTTTGAACCATTGAATCATTAATTTCAAAAAAATTGCATTCTGCCAGCCAATTATTCAGCATTCCGTGACATGATCAATGATGTTAAAGGTTTTCAGTTCATTGTATTAATCAATTAAGCACAGAATATGTACAAAAAAACAACTGTCAGCTGATCTGGGCCCACTGCTGATGAACTGCTGTGTAAAACAATTAATAATGAAATAACGCTGGAAAACTAAGGGCAAAGGCCTAATTGATTTTTCAAAAGTAAGAACACTCTAAATGCTCAATTAGTTAATAACTTGCCTACTAATTGATTTCTTCAAGGTGTCTGGCTGGCAAAATTGAGAACGGTTCTATAATCACTATCCTTCTACAAAAACCTCGTTTCTGGGCGTCTAGGAAGGTTAGATCAATTTAGACTCCCGTTAATAGTGGAGGAAATTTTCTCCCAGGATGAAAAAAAGCAACTATCAAAAACAAAGAAATCACCAACTAATAAAACTCTGGGGAACACTGTATGAAATGAACCAATTTCATGAAGAATATCAATATACTAAATAGGGAAAAATAATAAGATGATGCAAATAGCTATGAGAAAAAAACAGACATTTGCCAAATATGAAAGGACAATGTTGAGAGTCAGAGACTTGTGGTTAAAATGCTTTTAATTGTAGGTAATGAATGAAATAAAGATAAGTGAGCAAATGACGAGGCTAAAAATTCTTCTAATGATTTCTTATTCCCCAATTCTATATTTTCACTGTATTGGGCCGGCTACATGACTTTCTGCTAATGGAGCTTTATGAATGGTCTGTAAATGATGTAACAGAGATTATAAGTGTTAACAAAATTCAAAAAGCATCCTGAAGGTAGATTATCATTGTACCAGTATGAATAGTTAGTGGCTAAATTTATTAAATATTTACTATGGGTCAACCACTTTTTAAGCACTTTATATGTAGATTAACTCATTGAACCCTCAGAAACTCCCATGAGAAGTTGTCTTTCCAAAGGATAAAGACTATTCCAAGAATTTGAACACAGATAATAGACAATCTGGTTGTAGGGTCCACACCTTACCTTCCTGTTCTACTTTATGGAAGGAAGCATGCTCTGCTTTAGTCCTTGACAGCGGTTTTCTTGTTTACTCTCACAGCAACCCTATATCTTTGGTACTAATTTATCTATTTTTACAAACTAAGATTTTTGATCACATAATTTTCTCAAAGGCCATGGCCCAAATATATAAGTGTCTTAGGAACTTAGAGGAGTAATATCAGAAAACCTGGTGTTGGAGCACGAGTTTGAACAAACAAGCTGAGCATCTCCAACTGAGTAGCTGGTGACCTTAGATTTTTAATGGAGGGGTTACTGGTATATGCAAACTCTTTACCTCTTCATTTCTTTCTCCTCTCTTCCCATGCTTAATACAACCATCTACATTATTTCTTTTTCAGGAGTACTTTGAAAATATGTTCAACAAATACAAACTGTGTGTAAAAATGATAAAATAGAAAGATATTTGCATGAGTAAGAATATAGAGGGCTATGTTGCTCAGTAGTTGAACATCAACCTATGAACCAGGAGATCATAGTTGGATTCCTGGTAAAGGCACATGCCTGGGTTGCAGGCTCAAACCCCAATAGGGGGAGTGCAAGAGGCAGCCAATCAATGATTCTCTCTCATCATTGATGTTTCTATCTCTCTCTCCCTCTCCCTTCCTCTCCAAAATCAATAAACACATATTTTTAAAAAGAATATGGAGGCTTGGAGAAACCAAGATGGCGGCATAGGTTAACGCCGGAGATTGCTGCCTCGAACAACCACTTCAGAGATATAACTAAAGGACAGAACAGACATCATCCAGAACCACAGGAAGGCTGGCTAAGTGGAAATTCTACAACTAGGAGGAAAGAGAATATCATACCCAGACTCAGAGGAGGCGCAGTGCTGAAGTGAAATACGCAGGTGCAGAGTACGCGCACAGAGCGGGCTGGCGGCAGAGGGCGTGGTTGTTGTTTTCAATCGGGAGGGAGTTTCAGACTCTGAGCTCCAGGCCCGGGCGAGTCTCTGGGGACCCAGACTCAAAAGGGAGAAGCGGGACTGTCTGGCTTCGGTCGGAACTCGAAGGCAGCTTTCTCTCTGAGGTTTGCAGCGGTTGCTGGGACTCTGAGAGGCAGAGCCCCTAGGGACGGAACTGAGAGCAGCCATAACTGCTTGCTCCGCCCACCCTGTAGATCCCCAGGGACCCGCCCCGCCCAAGCCCTGCGCAGAACCATTTGCCGGATAGCCTCAGGCAAAGGCTAGATTAGCACCGCCCTAGAGATCCAGCACAGAAGCTCTCCCACTGCAGACACAACTGACTCTCATAGCCAGTTAGCCTGGAGGTCAAATCACCCCTGGTATTACCGACAACAATCAAGGCTTAACTACAAGACTGCGCACAAAGACCACTAGGGGGTGGACCAAGAAAAGATAAAAAAATGTGGAGACAAAGAAACAGGACGCAAATATCAGAAATGGAAGATATAGAGATCAAAACCACACTTTTAAGGTCTCTCAAGAACTGTCTAGAAGCTGCCGATAAACTTAGTAAGGCCCTCGAAAAGACTGGTGAGACCGCCGATAAATGTAGTGAGATCCTCAAGAAATCTAATGAGACCCTCGATGTTGTGATAAAGAACCAACTAGAAATTAAGCATACATTGACTGAAATAAAGAATATTATACAGACACCCAACAGCAGACCAGAGGAGCGCAAGAATCAAGTCAAAGATTCAAAATGCGAAGAAGCAAAAAACACCCAACTGGAAAAGCAAAATGAAAAAAGAATCCGAAAATACGAAGATAGTGTAAGGAGCCTCTGGGACAGCTTCAAGAGTACCAACATCAGAATTACGGGGGTGCCAGAAGATGAGAGAGAGCAAGATATTGAAAACCTATTTGAAGAAATAATGACAGAAAACTTCCCCCACCTGGTGAAAGAAATAGACTTACAGGTCCAGGAAGCGCAGAGAACCCCAAACAAAAGGAACCCAAAGAGGACCACACCAAGACACATCATAATTAAAATGCCAAGAGCAAAAGACAAAGAGAGAATCTTAAAAGCAGCAAGAGAAAGAAACCCAGTTACCTACAAGGTAATACCCATACGACTGTCAGCTGATTTCTCAACAGAAACTTTGCAGGCCAGAAGGGAATGGCAAGAAATATTCAAAGTGATGAATACCAAGAACCTACAACCAAGATTACTTTATCCAGCAAAGCTATCATTCAGAATGTAAGGTCAGATAAAGAGCTTCACAGATAAGGAAAAGCTAAAGGAGTTCATCACCACCAAACCAGTATTATATGAAATGCTGAAAGGTATCCTTTAAGAAGAGGGAGAAGAAGAAAAAGGTAAAGATACAAATTATGAACAACAAATATGCATCTATCAACAAGTGAATCTAAGAATCAAGTGAATAAATAATCTGGTGATCATAATAGAATCAGGGACATAGAAAGGGAATGGACTGACTATTCTTGGGGGTGAAAGGGGTGTGGGAGATGCGGAAAGAGACTGGACAAAAATCGTGCACCTATGGAAGAGAACAGTGGGTGGGGAGTGAGGGCAGAGGGTGGGGCGGGAACTGGGAGGAGGGGAGTTGTGGGGGGGAAAAAGAGGAACAAATGTAATAATCTGAACAATAAAGATTTAATTTAAAAAAATAAAATAAAAAATAAGAATATGGAGGCTTATGTGTATAAATAGTCTTAAGTTCAATACTGCAAATTACCTTACATGATGGTCAAAAAACAAGGTTAGCTAAAACATACATTACTTGCTGAAATTAATGTCATCCTTAAGAACACAGGTCAAGGGAGAGATGCAGAGGACCAAGAAACTGGAGGGAATATGCAGATGGGAGGCCTTCAGGAGTAGTGGAGTAGCAGGCTTTGGGCTCTAACTTTATAGCCACCCACCATAGGGGGCAGCAGCTTCACCAGTTGCCACCAAAAGATCTGAGGCCCCAAAGAAAGGTTATGAGTATCCCCCCTCCATCCCTTCCTGTCTCTTTGTTTATCCTCTGGGTGAATAGAGATGTAAAAGGACCAAAGCAATTCAGTACTTGATTTTAAAGAATTGGGAACATCCACCTTTCTTCCTGCTTTATTTCTGAATACCTTGGGTTGGAACTGTCTGCTATAATGAAAATATAAGAACCCTTAATTAGGGTTTTAAGATTCTAACCCAGCATCTTCTTTTACGTTATACTGTCTAGTGTGGTTGTGAGGATTAACCAGATAATGTATTCAATGTGCCTGCACATTGTAGGTATTCATTGCATGTTATTCAGCCTCTTCCCTCTCTTTATACACACACATACACACACCCCGCCTTCCCAGTTACATCCTCATTGCATTGAGAAGACAATTGCTGTACCCAAATATTGAATTGATCATCCTTCCTCAGCTCCATGTCCTAGTCAACCAAGTCAAATCCTCCAGGCTGCACACTCACCATCTCCGCTCCACTCCGAATGTTTATCTGTGGGTCTTCCTGCCTGAGTGAAAACCTAGGATCCACTTTCCCTTTTCCTGGACATATGTACTGTCTGAGGGCAGGGATTACATGGAATATAGAGAACAAAGAGTTATCCTCGTTTTTGAGTTCTAAAACATGCTCCTGAATCTCATAGTTTTTAAACAATAGCCTTGAAATTAAGTTATTTTAATTTATGTGTCAGGATTTTTTTCTTCTCTCTCTCTCTCTCTCTCTCTCTCTCTCTCTCTCTCTCTCTCTCTCTCTCGTGTTTCTTTGTCTCTCTCTCTAAAATACAAAAGTCTGGTTTTATATGTTGGAATTCAAGCAACAAAGGCTTTGGGTCACAAATTACATATCTGACACTGGATTGAAAAACATGTACTTGAGGGCCAGAGTCCAATCTGGATAACTAGATGAGGGTTTTCTTCGGAGAGAAGGAAAATAGCATCCCTTGCTGGTACATAATTCTAAGAAGGTGGGGCAGGCAATGATGGGAAGGTAGATGGGAGGTGAGGAAGAAACCACAGGTGGGTTTAGAGGGTACAGAGTAAAGGGATCTCAGCCAAGGAAGTGCCCTTGGTGGAGAATCTTACAAAGATTTCACCAGGACGACCAGTGGCAACACTGGTGTGAAGAGTGAGCATCAGAAACGGTTGCCCTGTGGACTTGAGAGAGTACCTGAGCCCACCCACTAGGCTTTCTTTAGCTCCAGGGAACATGAGAAAGCATCCAGAAGTGTCTCATGATCTTGAGAGAATGAGAGATGTCATGAGAGGGGACCTCATTCCAGAAGGGAACTGTCATCAGGACAGGGCAGGTCTTGAGAGAGTGCCTTACTCTGTTATTAGCAACAACATGGGGAACTTCATTGGTGATGATGATAAAGGGAGGCCTTCATATATAGTTACTTCTTCTGTTAAAATGTATATATTTTGTGTCCTAATACTATTATGCCCCTAACAAAGGAAGGCGTTTATTTCAAGAGTTGTCTAAGACTCTTTAGGTTCACCAACATGTATTCAAAGTTTTGAAAAATGGTTTTGCAGACTAAGAACAATGCCTGTTTGCATATTTTTAACTTGCCACAGATAAAAATACTTAATGGGGTATGCCCATGTTCATAGCACCACTATTCTCAGTGGCCAAAAGGTGAAAACAACCCAAGTGTCCATGAATGGATAAACATCTTGTGGTATATACATGAAATGGAATATTACTCAGCTTTAAAAAGGAAGGGATTGTTGACTCATGCTACAGGAATAAACTTTGAGGACAGTATGCTAAAAGAAATGCCAGTCACGAAAGGACAAATACTATATGATTCCATTTATAATGAGGTGTCTAGAACGGTCAGATTCAGAGACAGAAATTGAATAGTGGTTGCCAGTGGCTGGGGAAAAAGGGAATGAGGAGCTATCATGCAATGGGTAGAGTGTTGGCTTTTCAAGATAAAGTGTTCTGTGGATGGATGATGGTGATGGTAGCTCAACAGTGTGAATGTACTTAATGTCATTGAACAATGCACTTAAAAATAGTTAAGATAGTAAATTTTACCTTATATGTATTTTAACACAATTTTTTTAAAAATTTAAGATTAAGGTAAAAACAAAACAAAAGACAAGGAAACTCTGTTTGTATGCACACAGCTCCTTTCAGAAATTCTTTGCAATGCAACGCACCTCCATACAAGGAATTTATGTGACTGCGCATGGCTATAGAACTGCCAGCTTCACACTGACAGCTCCAAAATCCAAATCTAGTATTCTTTACATCAACTCTAACAAGTGTACATTCGAGTATATTTGAGCAAATAGCATATACACAGTCATACAAGTACAGTTGTGTGTGGTTATTATTAGGAAACAAAATAATAAATTCACTTTGCTGCTCATTTTAATGTTACCTTTGATTTGTGAATTTCATGCCAATTTATTTTTAAACAAAATGTATTTTAGAATGTCTTTGGAGCCCAATAATTCTACTAAGTCTACTTACAGACTTTGTTCTTTGAAATCATAAATCAGGTTTACTAAGTATATAATACTAAATGGTTCATTTTCATTGTCTCTAACACCAAACCAAGAAAAATGTATCCATGTCCATTTCTTTAAGTGTATCTGAATTTTATGTGCTGCCTGTTCTAATTGAAGTCCAATAAAAATCTATTTATAGAATGTACATATATATTTGCAATAGGAAATAGATGGCTGCCATTAAAATTGAGAATTATTTTCATATTGTTCAATGCTTAGACATCATTAAGAAGAAAGCACAGTTCCAACAGACTAAAAGCTTACATTTAAAGTGAGAAAAAGAACAAACATATATTATATGTTTAAGAGCTGATTTTATGACATGCTGTATTCATCTCGAGTTTTATTTTGATGTGGATTTTAAAAGAAATTGGATTTGCTACATAGTCATACTTGGAAGGGTCGCCGCATTTTCTGGTAGAAGGCCATTAGCATGGGAATCAGGCATCCAAGCCCTTCTGTTGTGCAACCTTAAACAAGTAATTCCACTTCCCTGGAGCTCACTTTTCTCCCCAATAAAAAGCGTGAGAGAAGTTGGACTCAAGCATCTTTCCATCCTATATAACAAAAACCTAATATGCTAAGTGTCAGGTGGTCTGGTGGGCCATTCAACCAATCAAAGCGTAATATGCCAATGATATGCAACGGCTGCTCAACCACTCCCTATGACATGCACTGACCACCAGGGGGAAGACAGTCAACCAGCCAACCAGTTGCTATGACGTGCACTGACCATCAGGGGGCAGACGCTCCAACTGGTAGGTTGGCTTGCTGCTGGGGTCTGGCTGATGGGGACTGAGCGAGATGGGCTGGATACGCCCTGAAGCCCACCTGCTTCCCTCCCCAGCCCTGATTGTGCACCAGTGGGGTCCCTTGACCTGGCCTGCACCCTCTGGCAATCCAGGCTGAGGGACACGCCCCCCCCCATGCACAAATTTCATGCACGAGGCCTCTAGTCTTTTATATTCCAAGACTTCATGCTTCTGAGACTTTGATGGGCACATCAGAGCACAAGCTATACCTAGCACTCATGATATCGTGAACCCATACTCTTTCCTTCAACCTAGTTGGACTAAACCAGTTCAACTCAATTTATAGTTACTGAGGGTCTTCAGTGATGATGATAATGACAGATGAGATTTATTGAGCCCTCACTATGTGCCAAGAACTGACTGTAGGAGATTGGCTTATAAAACAGCCTCAGGTCTAGCCAGCATTGCTCAGTGGTTGAGCATCTATGAGCCAGGAGGTCACTGTTTGATTCCCACTCAGGGCACATGCCCGTGCTGTGGGCTCAATCCCCAGTGTGGGGGCATGTAGGAGGCAGCTGATCAATGTTCCTCTCTCATCATTGATGTTTCTACCTCTCTTTCTTTCTTCCTTCCTCTCTGAAATCAATTTAAAAAATATTTTAAGAAACATAAACAAAAAGCAGCCTCAGTTTTCCAAGCCAACTTCATATCCATGCCTCTTGTAATGTGACCTTGCAGCTCCACCAATCAGAAGGTGGAATATATCTCCCTGTCCTCTGAATCTGGGCTGGCTTGTGACGTGCCCTGGCCAACAGAATGAGATGGGCACAGTGTTCTGACTGCTCTGAGCTTAGATTTCCATTCACATTATTGGAACTCTGCCACCACCACTAGAAGAAGCCCAGGTGAGTCTGCCAGAAGATGAAAGACACTTCTCCTGGTAATGACCCCCCACCTGTGAGAGAGCCCAGCATGATAAGCAATGTTTCCCAGCTGACCAATAGCGAGACACAGGTACAGTGAGCCCCCTACAACCCAGCTCAGCACAGCCACCAAGTTGAAATAATACAGGGAGCCCTCCAGGTGTGGCTCAGTAGTTGAGCATCGACCCATGAACCAAGAGACCAAGGCTCAATTCTGGTCAGGGCATATGTCCAGGTTGGGAGCTTGATCCACAGTAAGGCGCATGCAGGAAGTCTCATTATTGATGTTTCTATTTCTCCCTTCTCTCTCTGAAATCAATAGAAATATATTTAAAAAAATACAGGGGTATTGTTTTAAGCCACCAAGTACTGGTATGATCCCTTATGTAGCATCATGGTGGCAACAGATAACTGTTAGTCATATGGTTTTCTCATTTACAACTCATAACAGCCTTATGTGAGAGGTATTATTATGCTACTTTAAAAATAAGGAGACTGAGGCACAGAGAGATTAACTAATTTTTCCAAGATCATATCACAAAACTACTATATTTTACATACCAATATTATAAAACATCAATTGTGAGACATACCATTATATTATACTAGAGGCCTGGTGCATGATCTTTGTACCCGGGGGGTGGGGGGTGTCCCTCAGCCCAGCCTGCACCTCTCGTAATCCAGGCCTGGCCGGGATCAGGTCCTATCAGGGCTTTCCTTCCCCCAGCTGCCGGCAGCTGGCCCCACCCCCGCCACTGCCACTGCTTGCCATTTGTGCAGCGCTTCCCTCCATCCCCCCACCACCAGTCACTTCCCTCTGTGGGTGACAGGCATGGGGTGCGATTGCTTGGCTGGCCTGGGCCTCCCTCTGTGGGGCGATAACTGACCAGCCTCGCACATCCACCACAGCTTCGCTGACAGGTGGCCTGGGCCTCCCTCTGTGGGGAGATCAATTGCGGAGCCCCCAGGTCTATCACCCTGTAGAAGGAGGCCCTGCCCACCTGCCGTAGGCACCGCCGACCAGGTGGCCTGGGCCTCCCTCTGCAGGGCGATGGTGGGGCAATGGTGGGGTCCCCTGACCAATCACATTGCACCCGCACTTGGCTGGCCTGGTGCCAGTGTGTATCATACCATGGTCATCCAGAAGGTCGTTCGGACAGTTGTTCTGCTGTTTGGTTGTTCAGTCAATTTGCATATTACTCTTTTATTATTATAGATACTACTGATAAAGAAAGAGTGCAACTTAAGATGTATTCTAGTTTCAGAGCTATCAAAACATGGCCTGTTTCAGTGGTTGCCAGGGGTTAGGTGGAGGGGGGATGAATAGGTAGACCACAGGAATTTAGGACAGTGAAACAATTCAATGAAATGTACAGCATCAAGAATAAAGTCTCATGCAAGTTATGGTCTCTGGGTAATACTGATGTGTCAGTGTAGGTTCATCCATTGGAACAAATGCCCCACTCTGGGAAGGATGCTGATAATTGGAGAGGCAACACATGTGTGGTAACAGAGGGTTTATGGGAAATCTCTATACCTTCCTCACAATTTGCTGTGAACCTAAAACTTTTCTAAAAAATAAATCCTGTTTTCACACTGAAAAAGAAGAAATGCATCTTAGAATTGATGAAATGAGGAAGTAAGTGGTGGGCGCTTTTATTTATTGAAATAATTTAAGCACTTGAATATTGAACATGAGCATTTAACTGGTAGTTTGGGGATTGTATCAGCTTTCACAGTTCTCTAGAAGGGCAGATGATGGATAAGAGAACTGCTTCTCTTAAAAACCCTTGGTTAATGTGCTGGGATTTCAATTTCTCCACTGCCCAGCTCTGCGAACTGAGCTCTATACCTCTCATACTCTAACCAGGACTCCTGTGCTTTGCTGGATACTCCACTGCCTGCATCATTTCAGTAACATTTCCTGTTTCTAAATCCCTGTCTGGTTGGTTGGTCTCCTAAAAATTCCTCTAATTTATCTATGTCTCTTAAAAGAAATTAGATGCTCACTTACTAAATATAGTACTAATGAGACCTAATCACTAGCGCTGAATTAGATTAATTACCTGGCTTGTTTGGAATGTGACACTCATCAATCAATTAATATTCCACATATGTATGACTGCCTTGTTGTGTTCCCTAAGACGGATGAGTCTGACCATGGCTTGGGAGGTAATAGCCCAAGATCATATATTGCTTCTTTCTGCCACTCGCTACTTATATAACCTTGACAAAGTACATACCATCTTTGAAATCCAGTGTCGTCATATAGAAGGGTATAAGAAAAAATTCCAGCCTGTATCCTTCATAGTTTGTTCAGAAAGCAGAATTACTGGAGAAAGACAATGCAGAGATAGATATTGATATAGATACAGATACAGATACAGATACAGATACAGATATAGATATAGATATAAACCTACACTAATAAAAGACAAAGATGCCAGTTGACTGTACCTTCGCGATACAGATACAGATACAGATACAGATACAGATACAGATACAGATACAGATATAGATATAGATATAAACCTACACTAATAAAAGACAAAGATGCCAATTGACTGTACCTTCGCTATGCCCAAGCCACTCCCACCAGCCAATCAGAGTGACTATATGCAAATTAACCCAACCAAGATGGCCGGCCAGCAGCCACAGAGCTGGTTGCCGGGGCGATGGAGGAAGCCAAGCTTCCCTCCTGCCCTGAGCTGGCTGTGGCCTCCGCTCATGGCAACAAAGTTTCAATTACAGAAGACAAATAAATCTCAGATACCTGCTTCCAGCCAGCCTCCATTGGGAGCTTGGGTGGCTGGGGGCCGTGGCCAGCCTGCAAACAGCCATCAGCCCCTCACCCAGGATGGCCACACCCTCATGGGGTGAGGGTCCCCGCTGGGGGGCTTAGCCAGCCTGAAAATGGCCCTTAGCCCCTCACCCAGACTGGCTAGGCTCCCCAGCAGGTCCCCCACCCTGAAGGGGCTGTGGCCAGCCTGCAAACAGCCATTAGCCCCTCACCCAAGCTGGCCAGGCACCCCAGGGGGGACCCCTACCCTGAAGGGGCTGTGGCCAGCCTGCAAACAGCCATCAGCCCCTCACCCAGGCTTGCCAGCCACTCCTATATAATAAAAGGGTAATATGCAAATTGACCCTAACAGCAGAACAACAGTGAATGACTGGTCACTGTGACACACACTAACCGCCAGAGGCCAGGTGCTCAATGCAGGCCCCCTGGTGGTTAGTGCGCTCCCACAGGGGGAGCTCTGCTCAGCCACAAGCCAGGCTGATGGGTGCCAGTACAGTGATGGCGGTGGGAGCCTCTCCTGCCTCCTCAGCAGTGCTAAGGATGTCCGACTACAGCTTAGGCCTGCTCCCAACTGGCAAGTGAACATCCCCCGAGGGCTCCCGGGCTGCCAGAGGGATGTCTGACTGACAGCTTAGGCCCATTCTCCCAGGGAGCAGGCCTAAACAAGCAGGTCGTCATCCCCTGAGGGGTCCCAGACTGCGAGAGGGCACAGGCCGGGCTGAGGGACCCCCCTGGGACCCCCTTGGGTGCACAAATTTTTGTGCACCGGGCCTCTAGTATAGATATAGATATAGATAGATATAGATATAGATATAGATATAGATATAGATATAGATATAGATATATGGATATAGATATAGATATAGATATATGGATATAGATATAGATATATAGATATAGATGATATATTGATATAGACATAGACATAGAAATATATATAAAGATATTTCATTTATTCCAGAGATTTTATCTTATAGAGCTGTGGGAGCTGAGACCAGCCAGGTGAGGCTGTTGCTTCTTTGCCTGCCACTGTAGCCCGGTGTCAGCAGGTTGGCAGTCTAGAAGAGGGGATGAACATGAAGTAGGGGAATAAGAACAAATAGGAACCCATGAGGCTGAAGGGAATCTATGAGAATGTTTGAAACCCACAGTGGTCTCTCACAGTCTCTAAGCTCCCAGCATCATAGATGAGCATCTGCTGCTGGATAAACTGCTGCCTTCATCACTATTTTATTTTTTATTTATTTATTTATTTTTAAAATATATTTTATTGATTTTTTACAGAAAGGAAGGGAAAGGGATAGAGAGTTAGAAACATCAATGAGAGTGAAACATCGACCAGCTGCCTCCTGCACATCTCCCACCGGGGATGTGCCCGCAACCAAGGTACATGCCCTTGACCGGAATCGAACCTGGGACCCTTCAGTCCACAGGCCGACACTCTACCCACTGAGCCAAACCAGTTTGGTGCTTCGTCACTATTTTAAAGGCTGCATAATCTTCCACGGGGTGTATATACCACACTTTCTTTATCCACTCATCCACGGATGGACACTTGAGCTAAATACACATCTCCAGTCAACGAAACTGAGGGAGGAGGCAGGGAAGTTGTTGGAGGTGCTGCAGATCCGGCTGAGAGCCATGCTGGAGGGAGAACCCACCCATCCTAGTGCGCATTAGCCACAGCAGTGCTGGGGGACCTGCGCTCAGTGTTGCCAAATGGAGCAAATAAAAATACAAAGTGCCCAGTCATATTTAAATTTAGATAACTAATTATTTAATTTTTATATATAAATCTGTGCCAAATATTGCACACAAACATTTTTTAAAATATATTTTATTGATTTCAGAGAGGAAGCGAGAGGGGGAGAGAGACATAATCATCAATGAGGAGAGAGAATCATCAATTGGCTGCCTCCTGAACGCCGCACACTGGGGATCAAGCCCACAACCTGGTCATGCGCCCTCACTGGGAATTGAACTGTGACCTTCTGGTTCATAGGTTGATGCTCAAATGCTATGCTGCACTGGCTGGGCTACACACAAATATTTTTTAACATAAATATGTCGCATGCAGAATTGGGACATACTTATACTAAAACATTATTTTTTGTTCATCTGTTTGATCAGCCACTCCACCTGCACTGGCCTTCAGAATATATAAAGATTATGATCATTACTTTACTTTTACCTTTGAAATCACACACAAAAAGCCTCTTATGGACAAGTCAAAACCATCATGAGATACCACCTCAAACCCATTAGGATAGCCTTTATCATAAAACAAAAAAACAACAAGTTTGATGATGATACAGAGAAATTGAAATTAGTGTGCCTTGTTAGAAATGTAAAATGGGGAAGCTGCTATGGAAACAGTATGGAGGTGCCATAAAAAATTAAAAATAGAACTGCCATATGATCCACCAACCCCCTTCTAGTATATATATTTTTCAAAAATCCACAGCAGGGTCTCAAGAGATATTGGCACATCTGTGTTTACTGCAGCACTATTCACAGTAGCCAAGAGGTGAAAGCAACTCAAGTGACCATCGTGGGATGAGTGGATAAAGAAAGTATGCTATATACATACAATAGGCTATTATGTAGCCTTGAAAAGGAAACACTGTCACATGCTACAACATGTATGAAGCTAGAAGACAAGTTAAATAAAGGTAAATAGTGTATGACTGCACTTATATGAGCTATGGAAAGATTGATCAGGAAAAAGCAAAAATAATCATCATTAGAAATCTAAAAGCAACACAACTACAGTTGCATTAAGCATAAAAACAACACAAAGTTTTAAAAACTCTTGACAAATAACTCTTAACACTTAAGTGAGAGAAAAATCTCTTAGAAAACGCTAAATTACTAAAGCTGACTCAAAAAGAAATAGAAATCCTAAATGGTCCTAAAACCAATAAATAAAATTACTCACTTAAAATCTTTCCACAAAGAAGCACCATGTCAGTTTTACGGTCATGATCAACCAAGGTTTCATATCAATCTTACACAAATTCTATGAAAGAACAGAAAAAGTAGAAAAATTTCCAAGAGATGAGGCGAATATCACCTTAATGCAAATATAGACAAGAACAACATAAGAAAAGTCCATTATCTCACATATGAAAACATATGTAACCCCCCCACCCACCCCCCAAAGAAAGGCTGGCAAATGAAATGCAGGAATCATTTAAAAATTCACAATGACCAAGGTTGGTTTCTTAAAAGAAAGGCACCTGGTTCAACTTGATAAATATCTGGTAATGAACTGTTTCTGACTACGTGGCAGGCTGGATTCATACTCTGACAATTCCACCAAAACCAGCTAAAACTTCAAGAGAACAAATTTCTGAAGACCATCTTCTAAGCATCAAAGGGCTTGGAAAATAAACCATGCACTGACCAGAGACTGAAGGGGGGGTAAGCGCCCAGAGAGCAATGGAACATTGAAGCTGCCCTTTAACATGAGAGTGCCGGGGTCCAACCCCAGCAGGTCCAGGGGTCCCCAAAGGTGTGGACGGAGTCGGCGAAGAAGGAATGTCACAGAGGCAGCGTTCAGTTGATCATCATAGCTGGGTTCGCTTGTCAGGGTCTCCAGCCAGGTTCTGTAGCCAGGATCTCCAGCCAAGTTCTGTTCAGGATCTCCAGAGAGGTTCTGCCTAGGATCTCCAGTCTTGTATAAAACGTTCTGTGTAGGTTCTGTGCCTAGGCTCTGTCTCTCTTGGTCCTGTCTTCCAAGCCCTGTGTTCTCAGTTCTGTGTTCTAAATTCTGTGTTCTGAGTTCTGAGTGTTTCTGTCTTGTTACAACTGTATTTATACCAGTTGATTCAATCCTATCAATCTCTATTACAAAGGTTAGGGCGTTTCTTATCTCCATTCCAGGGAGAAAAGATTATGTAGTTTAAGCATGATTGTTCGTAGTTAAAGGGATTAATTACCCGCCTGGCACTTAGTTGAGGAGTTTCATCCCCTCCCTAACTTCAGGGGAAAATCCCTACCTGGGGATTCAACCTTTCTCGGAGAGGTGACCTTGGTTAAAACACAGCCCCAAGAAGGTGAGCAAACATATTAAGAACCGTATCCTATATATGCCAGGTCTCTTGAAACAGCAAGGATGGACCGGCTCCCGGCATGAGAGCATTCACTGAGTCCTAGAAATTAATCCTTGGCTTGTCACAGTCTTGAACGTATAGGAAACTAGGCCCAGGGTCACCCAAACACTCTCCCAAAGCTTAGGCCCCAAAGGGCCTCATTCTCAAAATAAAGGTGAACTAGAAATAAAACTTTTATCCCACCTCCTCGGTGGTCTAAAAGGAAAATGCCTGCTTGAAGTCAGCCCCATTAGCAAAGGGGGAAAAACTTCCTAAGAAAATTTAACCATAAGCAGTTCTTGCATTTGTCTGCAGCCTGAGCTGGTTGAAACTGGGTGTCAAAAAAAACCCCAAGCAGAGAATTTTGTTTAAAACCAACCTTGGAATGGGCAGAAAAGACTGAAACGGTGTTAGATGGAGAAAAAGGACCTACTGGGGATTTATATAACCACGGACTAGGAGGGGGGTGTGGATGGAGAAGAAAAAGTCACACGAGCCAGAGAATTAAGTTGAAGAGGGGAGAATCTAAGAGGTGAAGTGTACAAGCAGATGGGGTGTATGATGCCTATAGATGGCAGATGAACATAAAGGATAATGATTATTGTTGAAGGCAAAAGCTATGAAAAGGAAAAGCAAAGACTCAGAATTTTAATTCAAAGCAGCTAGAAGATGCCTCACCCACTGTGGTCCACTCCATGCCAATGTTTCACCACTTAACACTGAAGGTTTTCACTTATTCCAACACATGGGAGACCCCCTCCGAGGCTGCCTGTGGTCAGCAGGGAGGGAAAGGGCCTCTGGCCAGTCAGACAGGGGAGATGAGACACTTTGATGCTCAGCAGGGGAGGGAAAGATGCAATTTGAAAGTCATGTCAAAAGCTACTGGAATGTGTTATTAATAATACACACAGCATTTATCTGCTAAAATATTTAGGCTCTGTAAAGGATCACAGTATTCGTGCAGAGATGTATAAAATCAAGGATTTCATTGATCACTGAGATTTTTTTTAACCTCAGAATGTGTAGAAAGAATTTCTGTTGATTGAAGAGGAGGTGAGTTCCACACCCATACACCCCTCTCTGGATAAACAAATTGACCGATTTTTACTTGAACTTTTATCAGGGTATACATGTGCCTTTCCAAAGTTATAATTAATTATTTGTACAAAGTTGTTCTTTAACTCTTTTATTTTATTCTATTTTTAAAATATATTTGTATTGATTTCAAAGAGGAAGGGAAAGGGAAAGATAGAAATATCAATGATGAGAGAGAATCATTGTTTAGCTACCTCCTGCACGCCCCCTACTCGGGATTGAGCCTGAAACCCGGGCATGCGCCCTTGACCAAAATCGAACCTGGGTCCCTTCAGTCCACAGGCGGACGCTCTATCCACTGAGACAAACCAGCTAGGGCTTCATTATCTCTTTAAATGCCCCTGGAGGGTAGAGAGTGCAGTGAGCAGCAGGGAAGGGAGACCTTACTGGCAGTCATAAAATAGCCAGTGGTTTTCAAGTTTGTAGCTGTGTCCTGAGGTTTCTGGCCTGTTATTTCCCAGATCTTCGAGTCTTGTTGTGGTTTCCCCTCAGCCAGGGTAGAATGCCCCAAGATAATTGCCTTTTCCTATTTTAAGTCTGAGGCTGCCACAAAATGGTGAAAATTATGAGTTTCTTTGGGGATTTCCAACTCTTCTGGGCATCTATGAATTAAAGAAATCCACCCTGTTGTTTTGGTCAATATGACAAAGTGCACAGGTCTATACTGTAGGGAGATTTACAATGAGATGTGGCTACACAAGGGATATCCCAAGCACAAGTCAGCCATAGGGGTGGGTGGTCAAGAGAATCCATAGGGCACCGTCCACCCAGGTGCAAGGTAGTTTTAGTCCAGAATTTATTTAGGAAGATCCAGTCTCCAACTGGAGTGAACGTGTTGATGTGGCACACATTACTGGTCTGGTAGCACACATATATGCAGAAAAGGATTACAGTCCAAATAAGTCTTTGTAAATGACACTCCCATGTTCTCCACTTTGGAGAGAAACAGTCAGAACATGAGCCGGAACCTTCGTGCATCAGTCATTATAGTTTCAGTGACCTGATTCCCCAGAGTGCAAAATTCTAGCTCACGTGTCTGGTCTGGTTATTAGAAGGTTACAGGCCATTCACACCCTCATCCACTGAGAAGTTACTCAGGCTTCCCTTAACATCATGTTTCCTTCTCTACTTTGGGGAAAATAAAGGTCGACTTTCATATTTAGGATTTCACATACATATAGAAACTGTGTCCACAATATAAGAACCCTAACCTAAGGGCACGATCCTCAGCAGTACACCTCTTCCCAGAGCAGGTTACCTCTGATACTAATGGAAGGTTTGGCCCATCTAAAGAGCAGGTGTAGAGCAGCAGGCCATGGACATAACACGCCCCCCCTCCCAATCAAAAATGGATAGTTATTATCTAAGTGAGTAAGGGACCCCCACTGCCCCCAAAGAACCCTTAATTGCACTTATATGGGCTTCCCTGCTTTATAAGTAATATAAGTGGCAAAAATGGGGCAGAGCACACAGTGAAGTAATAATCATGGGGAAAATCAACTGTCGTTACTGCAATTGTTGCTGATATTCTATTATCCCCAAGTGTGTCACTTAGTGGAACACCTGTACTAGGATGAGGAGCTGGGAATGAGGCCTGGGACGCTTATTGGGTTCAGCTACAGCCCGAGAACAGGGAAGAGTAAGTAATCTGTGTTTATGTAGCCTTTTAACAATCAGGACTCCAATTTGTAGTTTAGAGGCTAAGCAATTAGGTCAGGGAACAGAATACAGTGACAATGTGAAGGGTGATACTCTGGGGAGGAAGAACATTTGCAGCTGAATCATCTCAAGCTTTTCCCTTTTAAATGCAATTGGCTAATTCCAGGAATAAAACTTTCCTGGGTATTAAAAAAAGTCTTACAAATTAAGTAACATCTACAAATAATGGAAACCTACCACTTAGATGAGATATAACTGTATATGATTATTTCTGAAAAGCACACATCTAAATATGCTATTTATATAGCCATTTCAAGTTAATTAAAAGACTGTGACTCCTTTAGATCAAATTCTTCCTTTTCTTATTATAGTATAAACAACACTAGATAGGCACAGATTCTGTTCTTAAGATAAAAACACTCATTCCAAGGGTTTGATTTTCTTAAACATTTCTGTACTTAATTCTAAATCTTCTCAAACTGAAAAAAAAATCTTAAAAAAACAAAAACAAAACTTTAATTCACTAAAAGAAAACAAACAGCCCATCCAGTGTGGCTCAGTGGTTGAGCATCGACCTATGAACCAGGAGGTCATGGTTCCATTCCTAGTCATGGCACATGCAGGGGTTGCCGGCTTGAACCCTGGTGCAAGGCGTGCAGGAGGCAGCTGATCAATGATTCTCTCTCATCATTGATGTTTCTATCTCTCTTTCCCTCTCCCTTCCTCTCTGAAATCAACAAACATATTTTTTTTTAAAAAAGGAAACAAACAAAACAAAACAAAACAAAAAAATAGCTATCATTTTCATTCCCTAACATTACTAAAAGAGGCTATGCCAGGACACTGTTTATTACTCTGATGTGACTTGCTGTCCAGTGTGCAGTACTTGTTATGCCAATGATTTCCTGTCTGTATGAGGACCAGTTAGCTAACTTCCATGGATTTGTTCTCCACATGATCTAACTTTTCAGCCTGCTCTACTAACAATTCTTTCCCTCAAGTTGGTAAACTTCAGGAATGTAAATGTCTTTCTCCTTCTTACTGTAGAGATCTTCACAGTTGAAGGGATCTTGAGAAGTATAACTTTAAATAGTTTGGATCCAATGGCTCTTGTGTTATTTTTATTCTCAGAACCATACAGCTATTTAAAACACTAATGTGTTAGTATTTTAGTTATATATTACTTCATTATAATATATTCCGTATTACTAATATATATGTACCAGTATACATACACAATTTGAGTATTTCATGTCAGATTTAAGGTCAGAACTTACAGTATCATTCTACTCAGATTCCCTTGGAGTCGGAAACTACATTTATCCAAAGTAGTTGAATTTTTTTGTTCCTATACTCTAAAACTACAATAAATTAGTCAATAACACCAACATGATTGACTAAGACTCAGCACTGTAGGTTAGCATAGCAGACTGGCCGACCACTCAGTAGCTATGATGCGCACTGACCTCCAGGGGACAGATACTCAGCACGGGTGCAGAAACCACAGGCACGGAAACATGGAACAGACCTATGAATCTCAGAGGGAATGGGGGAGGGGGAGGGGGAAGGGCGGGAAGATATTAACCAAAGATCTTATATGCATACCAGAGGCCTGGTGCACTGCACCAATGGGGTCCCTTAGCCTGGCCTGTGCCCTCTTGCAATCCGGGACCCCTCAGGGGATGTCGGAGAGTTGGTTTCGGCCCAATCTCTGCAGGATTTGTGCACTGGGACTCTAGTGTTTCAGATTTAAAGTGTATCAATTGACCAGAGCCATTCCCCTCCTTTTGGTGCACAAATTGTCTAAGTGCCCTTTAAATTGGTTTCTGTGGTCTTCTGACATGACACCATTAATCTCTGAAAGCTTCCCAGCTTTCTGGCACAACCACGTGCTCCAGTCTCACACAGAACCTTCCAACTCAGACATGGAATCGATGATTTCCCCCGAGAGGTCCTGTGCTCCCCAGCAGGAGAGTGCATTCCAGAGCAAACTTGCTCTTTGGGCCCTGTCCCTGCACAGGGCTGAACATGACCTGTTTTCCCCCAGACAATGGCCATAATTCATCTTTTTCAGCTTTATAGAGGTAAAATTGACAAGTAAAAACTGTATGCAACCAAGATGTACAACTTAATCTTTGGATATAGGTACACACTGTGAAATAATCACTACAATCAAGCTGACTAATAAATCCATCAACTAACAGTTACTTCTTTCTTTCTTTCTTTCTTTCTTTCTTTCTTTCTTTCTTTCTTTCTTCTTTTTTGTGGTGAGTAAAGATTCCTTCTCTTAGCAAATTTAAAGTGTACAGTACAGTACTATTTGTAGTCACCATGCTGGACATCGGACCTCCAGAATTATTCATCATGCATAACTGAAACCTTGTAACCTTGACCAACATCTCCCTATTGCCCTCTCCACTGTACTCCTGGTCACTACCATTTTACTCTCTGCTTCTAGGAAACTATTTTAAATACCACATATAAGTGAGATTATGCAATGATTGTCTGTATTTGACTTATATCACACTTAGCATAATGCCCTCCAGGTTCATCCATGTTGATACAAATGGTAAGATTTCCTTCTTTTTTAAGGCTGAATAGTATCCCATTGTATATAGATAAATATATATCTTCATTTCCATTTTCATTGCCACATTAGTCATAATAGCCAAGATTTGGAAACAACCTAAATGTCCATTGATGGATGAATGCCTAAAGAAAAGGACTAAATAGCTTAAATAAGAATGCTATACCATTAAAAATATTAATATGAATTCATGCCATTCCACTGTGGGGTGAAGGGGAGACACGTTTTTGTGGACCACTGACAATCTCAGCCACAGTCCATCACATCTGACCAAAATGAGTAAAATCATAACCACTATGTAAGTTTTCTTATTTTTTCAGTAAATGATTCAAGTGGAAGTCACTGTATCCAAATATCACTCTAATAATATGACAACAGAGATAAGTTTAAAATTCCTGAAATATCTTATTTTTATTTCTTTTGTTGAAACATAACCTACCTCCCTGAAATGTTTATGGGACTATTCCTTAGATAACATGCAAAAATTTTTCAACTTGATAAAAATTAAATATCAACTGCAGACATTTGCCACAAAATGATCTCCTTTCAAAACTATTGAGACCAACAAAACTAAAAATTATTTTAAAACTTCATGCTGATTACAACAATCACTTCTTTTAATTGGCTTTATCTGGGTATATAATGTCAGCTGTTTAGAAAACCTCTATGGCTTATCATTTCCATGTTAATTTTAGATGAGCCATTTCACAAAATGAAAATGTTATCCAAGCAAAAGGAGCAATAAAACCATGATATGACAATGAAATTGGTGACTGAGAACATCAAATCCCTGAGAGCCCTAAACATGCCAGTGTAACCTAACTGCTGCTTCTGCAGCAACAAATATAAGTAGACTTCGTGGCGGAAAAAAGAAAAGCTTAAAGATTTAGTCCAGTAATGTGGTAGATGAAAGCAAGTCTGCAACTCTCCAGCGCTCTCCCAAAGACAGCAGGGCCGCCTCTGTTGGAATCTGGGTGGGCTCGAGGGCCTTTGACCAACAGAATATGCCAGAAGTGACAATGCTCCAGAACTAGAGATTGGCAGTTTTGTTTCCTGGCATCTTGGAACACTGGTTCTTGGAACCCTGAGATACCTTCTAATCTTTCTAGAAGACTGATGACTCCTCTAGAAAGATTATGAATGTGAGCCCTAAGATTATATGGCGAGAACAAACCACCTGAGACCTGAGCCCAGACTTGCAGCTGTCCCCCACAAGGCACCAGGTGTGGGAGTAAAACCCTCCGTGGACCCTCCAGACTAGACAAACCTCCAGCTAAAAACCACCAAGTGGCCCTGGCTGGTTTGGCTCAATGGATACAGCATCGGCCTACGGAATGAAGGGTCACAGGTTCGATTCCTGGGTTGCAGGCTCGGACCAGCGCCATATGCAGGAGGGAACTTATTGATGTGTCTCTCACACATTGAAATGTCTCACTCTTTATCTCTCCCCTTCTATTCCATTCTCTCTAAAAATCAATGGGGGGAAAATTATCCTTGTAGGAGGATTAACAAACAGCAACAACAACAAAACACCAAGTAAACCCAGTTGTACCATACAGAGTAGAAGAATCACTCAGCTGAGCTCTGTCCAAACTCCAGACCCACGGATCACAAACATAATAGACTGTTTTTACAAACCACAGAGTTTGCAATATTTGTTACACAGAAATAGATAAGAACAACAGCATGCCCTCACCCCACCCCCAGTGTCTTGTGTCCATTGGTTATGCTTATATGGTCAATGGGGAGGGGGGGGAAGGGAGACATGTGTACTACTACCTGTAATACTTTAAACAATAAAATAATTTTTTTTAAAAAAAGAACAACAACAAAAATAGATGGAATTTTAGGTATTTAAAATGGGAACTCTGTTTCAGCGATATTGCAGTCTACATATTCTGAAATACCTCCCACTGCAGAAAACTAAAATACTGGATAAGACATGTTTAAAAAAAATTATTTCAAATGCATAGCTAAGCTCACAAGGGATAAAAAAAGTATTCAGAAGTGAAGGAGCCCAAGATACATCTGGAGTAGAGAGCCAGGCTAAAACTGGAAGCTGGAAGCTGCCTAAAGACCCTGGCTCCAAAAATCCAGGTTCTGGGGTTTTAGTGGCTGAGAGGATGTCTTGGGCCTCCACAAAACAGGGAATTGGAATGGAGATGCTGAATAAAGTCCAGAACCTAAAGGACTGTGCCCTGAAGGAGAGGCTGGAGAGAAAAATATCAGCCCTGCAAAGGGAAATAACTGGGAAACAATTTTTGACCTGGAATGAAGGGGAAAAAACTCAAATAATATTTCTTCTGAGTATCTGTTACCTTAAGCAGTCTTCAAATGGATTTCAGGTCCTAGTTCAAAACCACCTGCATGCTCCAAAAGAAGCTAAGAAATTAATTGTGGCTCAGTGGTGAGCGTCAATCTATGAACCAGGAGGTCATGGTTCAATTTTCAGTCAGGGCATAAGCCCAGGTTGCGGGCTAGATTCCAGCGTGAAGGAGGCAACTGATCAATGATTCTCTTTCATCATTCATGTTTCTATCATTCCCTCTCCCTTCTGTTCTGAAATCAATAAAAGATATTTTTTAAAATAAATTAACTGGTTGGAAAGTAGAAAGAGTTCTGGGTACCTACCAAAAGCAAAGGCAACTCCCCACTAAGGAGTGGACACTTGAGAGTGATTTAGGAGAATTTCTCCAGAGAAGTGAGCTGACAGGTGCTGATTTTCCAGAGACAGTGATGCTCATCTCTTCCCAGCTCCACATTCAGCAACACCAATTTGGTAGTTTCGATTGGCTATGGTGGGAGTATTTACACCACAGACATTGGAAAACACAACAAATTGGGGCTTTTTTTTTTTTTTTTTTTTTTTTTAGGAGCCAGTTTGTGAGCACAGCACTAGATAAAGGCTTCCACACACCAGTTCACTGTTAGAAACCCCACGACAAACCAAACACCACACAATTAAGCTCCCAATGGCTTCACAAAAATGAATTATAAGATGGAGAATATAAAGTGAGAATCTTTCATATTCTTACAGAAAAGAGAGACTCACAAACATGGACAAAGTACAAGAGATTATAAAAAGTGATTAATAGCTTTGATGAAGAATCTAAGACTGTAGAACTATGAGATAAAGGAACTCAGGTATCTTTAATTACTGAGTAGCCTAGTGATATCATGTGCTATCGGCTGGAGAATGCCTCTAAAAACAACCACTACAGTGCTCCCATCAGCTGCAATCTGCCACTGCCCCTCGCCCTCTTTTAGGAAATAGGCTTCTGGTGCCACATTTTTTAGTCACCTTTCAAATGGAATTATTGTCATAGTTGGTGAATTAAACAATTCCTGCTTTTTTGTATTTCTATATTTCATTATGAAATATATCATCCTTACAAATATTATAGACATTAATATAATGAACCTCCAGGTAAGCTATTGTGATATAGTAAGAAATATATATTTGGTCTTCATTGCCCATTCCTGGCACAGAGCTCCTGAACTTTTGGAATTTTATGTGTCAAAGGAGTAATATAAGTCATTTCTTGTAATGAGACAACTTTTGGTGAGACCCTCGATGGCTTCAGCATGAGAGGCTAGTGGCCAGAAAGAACAAACCTTGACTCAAAGCTTGGAACTTCCAGTCTCTCATCCTAGGAGTGAAACTGCTGGATCCTAGAGTAAACAGATACATAATTTTTAAGAAAATTGGCAGTTTCCCATACTGTATCATTTTATATCCTCTCTAGCCAAGTATGAAAGTAAAGGCTGTTCCACATTCTTGCTTACACTTACTATCCTCAGTCTATTTAATTTCAGCCACTCTGATGAATGAATAGTGAGTAGTCTCTCATTGTGGTTTCAATTAGCATTTTCCTGATAACAAAGAATGTTGAATATTTTTTCACGGACCTATTGACTTTGGTCTATCTTCTTTTCGCAAAGTGTTCAAATTTTTCACCACTATTTATTGGACATCTTTTAATATTCATGTACTTATTATTGAATTATAAGAGTTCTTTATATATTCTGAGTATATATATATATATATATATATATATATATATATATATACACAAATATACACATATATATTTTTCTCTCCAAGTCCATGACTTGCCTTTTTATTTTCTTAAGAGTGTCTTTCCAACAGCAAAAAATTTTTTATGAAGTTCATTTTTCTTCTATGTTTCATAATTTTTGTGTCTCACTTACCTAAAATATTTTGCCTATCTCAAGACCAAGAAGAGTTTCTCATAATTTTACTTTTATAGCTTTATATTTAATGTTTCATTTATATTTATATAAATGTCTTTATATTTTATTTTATTTCTAGTAAATTTTTATATATAGTATGAGTTAAAAGTAGGGTTTTATTTCTTCCCTATGGATATCCAATTATTCTAACATCATTTATTGAGAAGACTATTCTTTCCCCTTGATTACTTGGCAAATTGTCGAAAGTTAATTGATCATAAATAAGTGTGGACATATTTCTGTCTATTCCATTGTATTATTCTATTTTTACATCTTAATGTCAATACCACACTATCTTGATTTCTGTCACACTATAGTAAATATTCAAATCAGATAACATAAGGTGTGCAATATATTTCTTCTTAAAGAGTTTTTGGAGGAGAGCTATTCTAACTTTTTCCTTTTTTATATAATCCTTAGTATCAACTTGCTCCTTTCTACAAAAAATAAGTCTTCTGGAATTTTAAAAAATATATTTTTATTGATTTCAGAGAGGAAGAGAGAGGGAGAGAGAGAGAGATAAACATCAATGATGTGAGAGAATCATTGATTGGCTGCTTCCTGCACACCCCACACTGAGAATCAAGCCCCCAACCCAAGCATGTGCACTGACTGGAAATAGAACCATGACCTCCTGGTTCACAGGTCAACACTCAACCACTGAGCCATGCCAGCTGGGCTCTTCTGGGATTTTTATTGTAATTGCACTGAAACTAGAGGTCAATTTGAAAAGAACTGTCATCTCAACACCACCAGCCTTCCAACTCATGAATATGGTCCATCTCCTAACTTCCTTAGGTCTTCCATAATTTCCCTCAGCAGTGTTCTTCTATTGCACAGGTCTTATAGGTAACTTATTAAATTTATGCCTAAATGTTTCATGTTTTAGGATACTTTTCAAATAGTGACTTAAATTTTTCTCTTTCAATTATTCATTGCTAGTATTTAAAAATATAATTGATTTGTGTGTCTTGACCTTATATCCTACCAAGTAGTTAAACTCACTTGTTAAAGATATCCCCAAGATTTACATGATTCTAGATGCTTTGTAAATGGTATTTTTATTTCAATTTCAAACTGTTCTTTTTTAGCATTTGAAAAACTTGATTTATATTTTTTATGTCTCAACAGAAGTTTCCTTTTTTATTGAATTTATTGAGGTGGCATTAGTTAATAAAATGTAGGTTTTAGGTGTACAATTCTATAATATATCATCTGAATATTGTATTGTATATTTACCACCACAAGTCAAGACATCTTTCTTGCTGGTATAAAGATAAAATTGGTTTTAGTAAATTAACTTGTACCATGAGAATTTACTAAACTCAATTAGCTCTAGAAAATATTTGGTAGATTTCCTAGGACTTTGTACCTACAAGTTACCATTTGATCATGATATTAGAATCATGACATGGGACTCATATTTCTTTTCTGACTTAAATGCCTTTTATTTATTTTTAATTTATAGATTAATACTTCCAGTACTATGTTCAACTGAAATGGTCAGTGTATATTGTCATCTTATTCCCAATCTTAAGATTTTGTGTATATGTTTTTTTTGTGTGTGTATGTATGTGTATACCTGTTTATCATTAATGATGTCAGTATGTCTGTAGGTTTTGTTGTACATGCCTTCTATCAAGCTAAGGAAAGTTCACTCCTATTTCAAATTTGCTGAGATATTTTTTATCATAAAATTGTATTTCATACATTTTTTTCTACATCTAATAACGTAATTGTGCAGTGTTTCTCATTTATTTTGTTAATATGCTATATTGTTTGATTTTTTAAAAATATTGAATCAATCAGGCATTCTTGGTCATGCTCTATTGTACTTTTCTTAAAATATATTTTTATTGATTTCAGAGAGAGGGAAAGAAACATCATTGATGAGAGAGAATCATCGATTGGCTGCCTCCTGCGTGCCCCCTATTAGGGCTTGAGCCTGAAACCTAGACATGTACTCTGACCAGGAATTGAACTGTGACCTCCTGGTTCATAGGTTGACGTTCAACCACTGAGCCACCCCAGCCGGACTATATTGTACTTTTATACTAGTACTAGGGGCCTGGTGCACGAAATTCGTGCACTGGGTATGTGTGGGGGAGTGTCCCTCAGCCCAGCCTGCCCCCTCTCACATACTGGGAGCCCTCAGGCGTTGACCCCCATCACCTTCCAATCACAGGATCGGCCCCTTGCCCAGGCCTGACGCCTCTGGCTTAGGCGTCCGGCCCAGGCAGTGGGGACCTGCAGTGGCAGCGGGGGGCGCCGCGATTGCGCGGGCTCCGCCCCTGCCCCTGCAGGATGCCTCTGGCTGAGGCGTCCGGCCCGGGCAGCGGGGACCCACAGCTGCAGCGGCCCCGCGATCATGGGCTTCACTTTAGGCCCAAGCAAGGGGCCCCTAGCTCCTGGGACTGCCAGCTTCGACCGTGCCCAGCTCCCATCGCTGGCTCCACCCCTACTTCCTGCTATCACTGGCCAGGGCGGAAAAGGCACGTGATTCTCCGATCATGGCTTGGGGGCAGGGCAAAGGTGGCCCCAGGGCCGCCTTTGCCCTGCCCCCCAGCTCTTAGCTCCCCCCTGGGTTTCTGATCACTGTCAGTGGCAGGGGGCTTCTTCTTGCTTTCCCTTTCGCCTCCCTGCATTGTGCCTACATATGCAAATTAACCGCCATCTTGTTGGCAGTTAACTGCCAATCTTAGTTGGCAGTTAATTTGCATATAGCCCTGATTAGCCAATGAAAAGGGTATCGTCGTACGCCAATTACCATTTTTCTCTTTTATTAGATAGGATTATGGGTTGTCTCTCTTTTTTTCTTGATTAGTGTAGCTGGAAGTTTATCAATTTTATCAGTTTTTTTTCCAAATAACCATTTTTATCTTCATTGGTTTTTAAATTATTTTTCATTGATTTTTACTCATATCTTTAGTATTTATTTTCTCCTTAGTTTTGGTTTAGTTTGTTCTTCTTTCCTAGGTTATTATGGTGAAAACTTGAATCATTGGTTTTTAAACTTTCTATTTTCCTAGTAACTATATGAGTCATTATGAATGCTGTGTTACCTATATCTCACAAAGTTTGGTATGCTTTTTTAATTTTTTATTTTCCATTCCATGCAAAATATTTTCTAATTTCTCTGTAATTTACTCTTTGACTCATGGGTTGAATTTCCATTTGGGGGATTTTCCAGATGTCTCCTATTATTGACTTCTAATTTAATTTTCTTGTGGTCAGAAAAGATATTAAACATGAACTCTCTTTACCCACACTTCTGACACCAAGTGTCTGTGGGTTCCCCACCCTTTCCCCCAAACCAACCAGTTCTCTAACTCTCCCACTGGATGTCCTACCATTTGATTCAATTCTGACACTGACTCTCCAGAATTAGTGCAGACCCCACAGGTTAAGGGCTTGGTCCCACATAACTTCCCCAGCTTCAGATGCCAATCACAAATGCCTCTGGACTTCTGAGTGACCTGCTATAACTCAGAGGTTGCCACACCCCTCCTCAGGTTCAATTCTTTGCTATAACGTCTCAGAGAACTCAGAGAAACAATTCACTTACTATTACCAGATTATTATAAAGAATACAACTCAGAAATAGGAAAAAATGCATGAAGCAAGGTGTGGGCAGAAGGGGTGCAGAGCTTGCATGCCCCCTCTTGGTGCACCACCCTCATGGCACTTCCGTGTGTTCACCAACATGGAAGCTCTCTGAATCCCAACATTTAGTTTAGTTTGTTTTTTATGGGGTTTCATGACATTGACATGATTGATTAAATCACTAACTGTTGGTGTGTAGCCCAATCTCCCACCCCTCTCCCCTCCTCAGGGTTTGGGCTGTAGAGCTGAAAGTTCTAACCCTCTAATCATGCCTTGGTCTTTTTGGTGACTGGCACCCATCCTGAAGCTATCTAGGAGCCCCCAACCAACATAATCTCATTAGCACGTAAAAGACACTGCTATTGCTCTGAGATTCCAAAGGATCTACTAGTATGTGCCAAAAACCAGGACAAAGACTAAATATACATTTTATTTATACTTCAATGTATGATTTTAATTCATTAAAATATATTGACACTTTTTATATAGACTAGCTTGTACTTCATTTTAGAGAACATTTTGTGTGCATTTAAAAATAATTTGTGTTTTTATTTTCTTCGATTTCATCTTTCACAAATGCCCATTAGGTTAATTTGGGTAATAGTGGTTAACAGTTTGTCTTCTATATCTTTACCAACTTTCTGTCTACTTGCTTTACCAGTTAGTGGGAGCAGATAGCTGAAACCTCCAGATATAACTGTGAATCTGTCTACTTTTCCTTTCATTTCTGACAATTTTTGCTACATGTACTTTAACACTCTGTTATTGATATGTATGTATTGAGGATTTTATGTCATTTTGAGGTAAGAATCCCTTTATTATCATTATAAAGCCTAACTCTTTATCCCTGATAATGCTTGATAATATTACTCATTTTAAAGTCTATTTTACATGATATTAACAGCTGCTCTTTCTTACTAATCTTAGTGTTTCCATGGCATATCATTCCTAATCCTTTCATTTAAATTTATCTATATCTTTACATGTAAACTGAGTTTCTTATAGACATCATATAATTTATATATAGTCTGGTAATCTGTATCTTTTAATTGAGATGTAATGGACACATATTTAATGGAGATTAATGTGGTTTGGCTTATATGTGCATCTTTGCTATTTGTTACTTTTTCTTTATTTTATTCATCTGTTCTTTAGTCATTTTATTTTTTTTCCAACTTCATTTGGAATTGGCTATATTTTAGTATTCCATTTATCACCACTAGCATCTCTGATTTTTATTGGTTGCTCTCAAGTTTAGAATAAGATTCTCTACTGCAACCTAACTTCAAATAATATTAATAACTTTAAGTATAATGCAGGACTCCTACAATAATATACTCACATTTCCCCTCTTCTGTATTTTGTGCTATTGTTGGCATACCTGAGTCATATATTAATTTCAGTCGTGTTCTAAACCTCACAGTAAGTTGTAATTATGATTGGTTTAAAAAGTTAATTATATTTTAAAGGAATTTTAAAATGAAAAATAAGTACTTGTTCACCCACATATTTACCACTTTCAGTACTTTTTGTTTCTTTTGTCTATTAAAATTTCTACCACATACCATTTAACATTTCTCATGGTTTGGGGTCTGTCTATGATGTGTTTTTTGCAGTTTTTGTTACCCCCCAAAAAATTTTTATTCTGCCTTTACTTTTGAAGGGAGATGTTCACTGGATATAGATTTCTAGGTTGAAAATCTCTGCCGACACTCTAAAGAAGCGACTCCATTGTTTTTGCCTGGCATGGTTTTGATAAGTCTTATCATTTTTCTATTGTATTAACTATGTCATTTTTTGCTCAGACTGTTTTTAAGATTACCTCTTTTTCACTAGTTTCTGCAATTTGATTATGTTGTATCTTGGTATTAGTAAGGGGGTAGGTTACTTTTTTTTCCCGTTGGGCTCACTGAGTTTTTGTGCTGTGTGAAGTTTATACTATTCATCCTATTTGGAATATTTTAGCCATTATTTCTTCAAGTATGTTTTTTGTCACGTACCCTCCCTCCCCCCTCCCCCCCACACACTCCTTTTAAGATTCCAACTAGTGGAGGTTGGATTGCTTGATATTTTTCCACAAGCCACTGAGATGGTGCTCATTTTATTTTTCGATTCATCTTGGTTTATGTTTTATAAATCCTATTGTAAAATCTTAAGTTCACTGATCATTCTTTCTGCAGTTTTTTCTGTTAATCTCATCCAGTAAAATTTTCATTTCTGAGATTTTGCATTTTATCGCTAAATTTTCCATTTTTATTTATTTTTCATTTTTAAAATATGTTCTTATTTATTTTAGAGAGGAAGGGAGAAGGAGGGAGAGATAGAAACATCAATGTGAGAAACATTGATTGTCTCCTGCATGTCCCCATTGGAGATGAAGCCTGCAACCCAGGCATATGCCCTTGACCAGAATCGAACCTGGGACCCTTCAGTCCGCAGGCTGATGCTCTGTCTATCCACTGAGCCAAACCAGCTAGGACTAAATTATCCATTTTTAAATCTTCCATTTCTCTTCTCCTGTTCTCATCAATCTTTAAATACTTGAACATAATTGTAACAGTCTGCTAAGTCAATCATTTCTGTTATATCTGCATTTGTTGCTGTTGATTTTTTAAAATTAATTTTGGATTACATTTTCTTGCTTCCTGGAATGTCTAGGAATTTTTAGTAGTATACTAGACCTCTTGAATGTTACATTTTTGAGTGCATAAATTTTGTTGTCTGTAACTAGAGATGGACTTTGTTTTCACTTTTCAATGCCTTTCTTAAAGCTCTAATAGGAAAATTATAGGTGAATTTATACATTGAGCAAGACCTATAGTGAATGGCAATTTTCCTTAGAGTCTCTCCCTGCTATACTGATCAAACATGAGATCTGTGCTTTTACAAAAACTCCAAGCTTTACTTGAGCTTATTTGTTTACTTTTCTGTTCCTTACAAAAATAAAAGAAGAGGAAGAAGAAAACGAAGAAATAAAATAGCAAACACGTGCATGGAGCTTACTATGTGACAGGAACTATTCTCATATATAATTTACTTAAATTCTTAACTCTACACAAGACACATACTACTATGACATTCACTTTCCAGAACATGAAGGAAAAGCACAGGTAGGTGAAGCACAGACAAATTCACAGGACTAGAAAGGAGTGAAATGGGGAGTTTAACCCAGACAGTACATCGTTTAGAATCCGTATTTCTAATCACAGCATTATGGTCACGTTCTGAAAATGTATCTGTATTAGTTTGCTAAGGCTGCCATAACAAAATACCGAGGGTGCCTTTAACAACAGAAATCTATTTCTTACAATTCCAGAGGAGGTTAAAAGTCTAAGATCAAAGTGTTTGCAGATTTGGTTTCTTCTGCGGCCTCTCCTTAGCTTGCAAAGGATCATCTTCTCCCACATGTCCTCACATAGCGTTTACTCTGTGCATCTGTATACCTAGTGTCTCTTTCTCTTCTTACGAGAAGAACAGTTATATTGGGTTAGGGCCCCACTCTTATAACTTCATTTTACCTTCATTATGTCTTTAAAGGCGCTATCTCCAAAGACAGTCACACTGGGTGTTATGAATTTAGGAACACAATTCACTTCATAACGAACAGTCCCTAAACTTCCAGATGGAAATCTCACTTCAGAAAACTGGGCTCATGATACCAGAGTAAATCACTTCACTAAAACAAATGTGGAAATCGGTGAAAAAATAAACATATAAACACCCTATTCAGATGTGAATGCTAGAGTAGCTCATTTTAGTTATATAAAGGGTAAGATCATGATAGCATTGCAATTAGCTAGTTATCATGTCAATTATAATGGTAGGTAGGACACTATAGGCATGTCATTTGGGCAGCTTCACCAGGAAGCTACAAGTTTACACTCCCCAGGAATCCAACAAAGGGGAGACAGACACATGCCCAGTAAAGTTGGGCGCTAAGGAAGGGGCTTTCTGTGGATCATACCTGGGAACAGAGGTTATTGGTCGGAATGGGCATGACTACTGCAAGGGGATGAACATTTGGGAATATATAATCTCCTGAACAAAGAAGTGCACTCCCTTTCGCTTTCAGGGCTCTTGGAACTCTTGTTGAGCTCTTGGCTCCCTGGCATTTTCCCCAGGTGGCCTATGGCCATGCGGACCCCACACACAATGGACTACTAGACTGCAACCAGCTTGATGCTGTGCTGGGCCCGGCTACAAGGTGGAAAGGAAACTCTGGACACTGGCTCTGATTTTAGCTCTATTGAAACGCCAGCTCCCTTCTCTATGACTGGACTAAGGTTAATGGGACTTTGGAAACCCCAGGATGTGATTCCACGGAAATAAAACTTTCTACTATATCACATTCTCCCGTGCAAGTCTCAGAAAATTTCTCTTTTGGGATATCACAAGGACCCCGCCCCCAACAGCAATCAGGGGAGAGGAGGCATGATTTCCTCCGGTAAAAATCATAAGCAGGCTATATATGCACTAATAACGTTAAGTGGGTTGGGGATCCTTCAGAACCTACAACCTACAAAAGCACCCTTGCTCTATTTACATCACTGGGCTTTTGTGGAGAGGAAATATAATTAGCTAGTACATACCCAACACGATATATCTTTCTTCATCCTTCATCCCTGAGCAAGAAGAGGTTTCTAACTGGAAAGTCTTATGTGCCTATGAGAAGGGAAAACAATAATTTAATGGTCTACATGATTTACTGCATGAAAATTTGAGTCAAATTGTAAGCTTAAAAATTACAGTCAGGTGCAGAACCCTATTATTACCCTGAGTTATTGCCCTAGAGCTTCAAATTGTATTTTCTAAAAATCTATGAGGTATGAGGGATATTTTCAGGGGTAACTTTAATTGTTTATACATTTTTTAAATGTATGTACTATACATAGCTTAGCTTTACCCATTGTTTTGAAAATTAGTCATTTATATATTCCCAAAATGTGCATGCATTCCAGGTTGAGCTTAGCCTCTTGAGCTTGGTGAACCTCTGAATATGTCATTTTCAATAGAGACTTCTTTTAAATAAATGTATGCTTTCCTATTATGAAGGTAATGTCAATTGCCCAAAAATGACAAGAGAAAACCAACTCAATGCATCTATTAAAAGCAGAGTTAGGAAACACATGATTTCAAAGTCATTTCAAGTAGCTAGTAACTGCAATTCTAAAATTAAGTCAATTTACACAGTCTAACACATTTTCATCTCTTAAAAGAGTTATATAAAGAAATCAACTTTTTGTAGAATGTCATGCTTCGGACAATCATTTAAATTAATGTTCCATAAATGACAATTCATCTTAGTTAGCAGATTAGTTCACATAATTAGTTTACATACACATGACTGGGACAAAAAATTCTCTTAGTTATATAATTGTTCATAATTAGAATATTAAATTATTGCCCTAGTGTTCCAATTTCCAACCAAATTGACTTAATAATTATATGGTGTTTACTTAGCTTATGTTTTTATTGCTAAATTTAGGTATCTACTTGAAAAGCACAAATATAATTTGTTTAATAGGGGAAGAAGACAAAACATTTAGGTTAATGTCAGAGTAGTTAAATATGCTGATCTTGGAGACAGATGCAAAGGATTTGATTCCTTTCTGATAGCAACCTAAAACCGAAAAAGAAAATAATATCATATATGTGTGTGTGTGTGTGTGTGTGTGTGTGTATATATATATATAATCTTAAAAGCCTTACCCATGCAGAACACAGACATAGTGGAGTTTTGTTTGAATCTGACTTTAAAATCTACTGTAATTCTCTATCATTTGTCTCTGACAGTCATATCACCAGGGAAGAATTAATCTATCAGGATTACTGTCCCTTCCTTTTCTTTCTCTTCTCTGTCTGCTGCAATTACTCTTTCTCCTTCTCTCCTCTACTTTTCCACTACCTTTTTGTTCTCTTTTTCCTTTCCTTTCCTAATGTCAAAAAAGCTTAATTCATTAAACCCCAACTACTACACATGACATCCTAGAATTTCATAATTAAGACTTTACTGTCATAGAAATGGCTGTCATCACCACGGCAGAAAATAATGGGTTTTACAATATATGGTAGTTAGGTCTAATCTAGAATTTTTCCAGCTTCACACAAGAAAAGTCAAATAAGCAAGAATTAGTTATATTTCAACCTTATTCCACGAATAAAAATACCGCAATTATAGGGAGATGTCATTTTCAAGTTTATTATTTCAAGGTCTATTGTAAGGCTCTACATAAAGGCTTTAGAAAACAGATAGCTACTGTGGGTTCAATTATGCCCCTATGCACATTTCTACCTTGAAGTCCTGACCTGTAGTCCCTCAGATTGTAACTTTATCTGAAGATAGTATTCTTACAGAGGTAACCAAGTTAAATGAAGCCATTAGACTGGGCCCTAATCTAATGTAACTAGTCTTATTAAAAGGGGAAATGTGGAGACAGACACCATGCACACAGTAAGACTCCATGTGAACCTCAGGGAGATGCATGTATAAGCTGAAGAACACCAGAGGTTTCCAGAAAGCCACCAGAAGCTAGGGTAGAGGAGTGGAATGCCTTCTCCTCTAAGTCCACAGAAGGAGCAAACCCTGCCAACACCTGGATTTTGGAATTCTAGCCTCCAAACCGGTAAGACAATAAATTTCTGTTGCTTAAGCCACTCAGTTGGTGGTACTTTTGTTACAGCAGCAACACTGTTCAGGGCCGGGAAGGTATTTTCCAGATCTCTTCCTTTGTGTCCTTCTGGTAGGGATAGAGATGAAAATGTGCGATTGCAAAGCTGATGATGTTGGATGCTTCCGAGTGCAGGAAGGGTGTACTCTAAGAGAATTCACCTATCAGAGCCTTCCTCTCAGCATGAACGCCAGTATCCTTTCCTATCAGTGGTCCAGGATGTCCTTCAGGAGGCACTCAGGAAGTAATTAGCATAGTTGCCGCATTGCACATGGCAGCTGATGGACATTTTGTAATAGTAATTAATATTGCTCTCAAATTTGCATTATGTAATTTGATATGTAATATATGTGAAACTTGACAGCAATCCTTACATTAGCAATGTAATGGACAGTGAATACAAGGAATGTGAACAGTTTTATTTATAACTGTGTTAAATATGATAATTATATTTTCAAAAAAATATAAATTGCAACTTTAATTAATTTTAGTTAAGATATTTATTATTTGTATTTTATTTTAGTTTGAATAAACTAGAATAAAAACAACCAAACTTGTGAAAGCTATTTTAACTTTTTTATATTTTATATTTATTTTGTGTGAAAATATATTGAAATGTATTCATTTTGAATACAATAGAATTGTTTAATCTTTTATATAATGTCTCTTAATAGAGAATAACTCAAGGAAAAATAATGATTATAATAATATAATTACTGATACTGCTGAAATGGAGGCAAGATAAATAAATTTCATGGAATAAATACATAATAATTTATGCATTTTTATTTTATCAGTCGGCCTTCCATCAAGATAACACCTAGATATCTCCAATTAATAATTACGTTGCGTTGTCTACTATTTTTTACCAATTATATGAAAAACACTAACGCATATTTTTGAATTTCTTAATGTAGAAGTGTACTTGTCAAGGTAGGCAATTAGGACACGTTTTACATAACAGTTGGTAGGCTTAACTTATAACTTAAATGTGGTGAAGAGGCTGCATTGTGCCTCTCCTTCAGTGCCCTCGAGTGTTTGGACAAGACTGCTCCCTTCTAAACTTAGACCTGAAAGGTCATTTTTTATTTGCACCTGTTTTAGTAGTGGCTGTAACATAACTTGCCTTTCTCTGTATGTATGTGTGTGTGTGCGTGTATGAAAAAATAGGATTACAGTTATAATACAAATAAATAATACAATAATAGTTAAGTAATAATACAAGAAAAAACTGTTTTGTATACTCACAACTGTAACCTACTTTTACCCAACCACGTAGATAGATAGATAGATATAGATATAGATAGATATAGATATATAGATATATAGATATGTAGATATATAGATATACACTAGTGGCCCAGCGCATGAAATTTGTGCATGGGGGGTGCCCCTCAGCTCAGCCTGCATCTTCTCCAATCTAGGACCCCTCGGGGGATGTCCGACTGCCAGTTTAGGCCAGATCCAGCCTAAACTGGCAGTCAAACCAGCAGTCAGAGATCCCTCTTGCAATCTAGGACTGCTGGCTCCTAACTGCTTGCCTGCCTGCCTGCCTGCCTGATCACCACTAACCACTCTGCTTGCCGGCCTGATTGCCCCCAACTGCCACCCCCACCAGGCAGGTTGCTCCAAACTGCCTCCCCTGCCGGCTTTATCACCCACCCCCTACTGACCCCTGCCAGCCTGCTTGCCCACAACTGCTCCCCCCACCAGCCTGATCACCCCCAAATGCCAACCCCTGCTGGCCTAATCACCCCCAACTGCCCCCCCTGCCAGCTTGATGCCCCCAACTGCCCTCCCCACTGGCCCGCTCACCCCCAACTTCCCCCCCACCCCTCGCGGACCTGCTCGCCCCCAACTGCCCTCCACCTGCCAGCATGCTTGCCCCTACCCGCCCCTGCCCTCGGCCCCACCACCATGGCTTTGTACGGAAGGTCTCCCAATCTAATTAGCATATTACTCTTTATATTATATATATATATATATATATATATGCCCTATTCTTATTTTAATTACAAATAAACCAAGTGTAGAACACCGAAGCCACTGTAAAAAAACAAATAGCTACTTTTTTTCATGTCATACAAATTCATACTTGCCACTTAAGAATGCTACAAAATATTAACCAGAGTTTCTCAAAATAAAATACAATTACACTTTCAAAAACTGGAAATTCTGTAAGATATTACACAAGTGTACCATACCGTTGGGCTGAATTGTGGCCTGCCAGAATTTACATGTTGAAGCCCTAATCCCCAGCACCTTGGAATGTGTCTGTATTTGGAGACACATTGGAAGAAAGCCTTTAAAGAGGTCACGTGGGTGGGACCCCATCCAATCTAACCGTTCCTTATAAAAGAGATTAGGACTCACCAGAGAGACACAGAGGATGCGTACACACTGGGTGGGCACTGAGAAGGTACCATCTTCAAGTCAAGGAGGGAGGCCTCAGAAGGGACCAACCAGGTTGACACCCTCATCTTGGCTTTCCATCCTCCAGAACTGTCAATATATTTCTGTCATTTAAGCCACGAAACTGTGATGTGCTGTTATATCAGCCCCAGCAAACTCATCTACACACCTAAGAAAGTTCAGAAAAACTTTCTCTATGCATTCTGAAATGTCCCAGATTACCTTTTCAAATCATTTCACATAAGCTACTAATTTTAAGGCAACATTTTATTTTATTTTATTTTATTTTAAAAAAATATATTTTATTGATTTTTTACAGATAAGAAGGGAGAGGGATAGAGAGTTAGAAACATCGATGAGAGAGAAACATCGATTAGCTGCCTCCTGCACGCCCCCCACTGGGGATGTGCCCGCAACCAAGGTACATGCCCTTGACCGGAATCGAACCTGGGACCCTTGAGTCCGCAGGCTGACGCTCTATCCACTGAGCCAAACCGGTTCGGCTAAGGCAACATTTTAAAATGTTGCGTGAAATTAAATATACAATGCCCCAAATATACAGCTTCACATTTTGTAGCAACTTCTTAATTACTTCAGAACTGATGAATTTCCCAATTCTTTAAAACCAGATTTTGAAATATAAATCATATTTATTGTCAAAATATCTCAACTTGGAACAATTGTTGTGGGAAATGAGATTCAAAACAAAGTCTTTCAACCAAAAAGAAAGTTTGTTTGATACAACTCTCCCTCTCTCCCACACTCCATTATCTTCCTTCTAAAATCTGGACTTTTTCTATTAGGCAAGACTTTTTTTCTTTCTTTTTTTTTACATTGTGGTAAAATGCATATAACCTAAAATTTACCATCTTAACATGGAAAAGATTTAAAATGTTATTTTAAAATTTCGTTTATGACCCAAGCTTCAGGCCAAACCTGTATCAATTCATTGGCCTACAGTTTGCTCTTAACCACTGAAGTTAAATTTATGTTTGAACTTAAAAATCTGTGAGAAAAATAATGTTTTTTTCTTTTTTTTTAAATATATTTTAATAATTTCAGAGAGGAGGGAGAAAGAGAGGGTGAGAGATAGAAACATCAATGATGAAAGAGAATCATTGATCAGCTGCCTTCTGCATGCCCCATACTGGGGATCAAACCCGCAACCCAGGCATATGCCCTGACTGGGGAATTGAACCGTGTCCTCTCGGTTCAGAGGTCTACACTCAACCACTGAGTCATGCCAGCTGGGCAACAATGCTGTTTTAAAAGCAACTTATTTCCTATTCTTTTTTAGTATCATACAGGTATATTTATCAGCTTACCATGGGTTTATTCATTCTCCATCCTACGGCTTAACTCACATGCAGTTCCCTCACACATCAAAGTTAAAAGTTTTTGCTTGATTGTGTTTTTGTTTATATTTTTTATGCCAGTGCACCGAAGGACCCCCACCATCCCTTTAAAACTTGTCTGGTGGCCAGCAGAGGAGGCCTAGGGACCTTCAGGAAAGTTGAGATGTCCTGGCATTCAGCAAGGGGGAGGGAAATAACTTATTGTCATGAGTTGGCGAATTTCAAAAGGTCATTTGGAAAGCGGCATCGTCTTATTAGGCAACACATTTAGGATCTATAAAGAAGTTACAGTATTTGTCCCCCAAATAAAATATTGTTGCTCTATTAGAGAGTCACAGAGTTGTCCAGGGAGCAAATCATTAGAGATCTCTTTATTCTGTGAGTTTTTAATTTGGTTTTGTTTTCTTTTAGAACAGTGGTTCTCAACCTTGGGGGCACATTAGAATCACCTGGGAATCTTTTTAAAATCCTGATTTCTGGGCCTCATCCTCCGGAAATTCTGTTTCTTTGTTACTAATGTTGTGGCCCCACCCCATAACAAAGAAACAGAATTTCCGAAGGATGAGGCCCAGAAATCAGGATTTTAAAAAAAGATTCCCAGGTGATTCTAATGTGCAGCCAAGGTTGAGAACCACTCTTTTAGAAGGATGACCATGGTATAGTACAACTACAAACTGCACTAAGGATGGAGAGAAGCTAAGAGAAAGTTTTTAAAGTCCAGGTGAGAGTTACTCAAGTTCTGGGTAAAGTCACAGCAAAGAGTTCAGAAAGGAGAGGTTAGAAAGCAGAGGTGCTTCAGAATGTACAACTAAAAAGACTTGGTGAATGAATGAAGAAGAAGCTTGGAATAGGAGAAAGAACACCAGATTTTGCAGCCTGGAAGAGCGGGGCAGACACCAAGTTTTGTTGGTTACAGCGCAGCCTATTTTCCTCTTGAGCTTTACTTTGTCATGTGAGTTGCAACCCAATTAGAAGTCTTTGAACCAAGGGGTTTCCACCATGGAAATATAAAACCCACAAATGCAGGAATATCCAAACAACAGATCATTTAACCCTGATCCAAGTGATACCTCACACACCCGCATACCATACTGAAAAGTGTTCATGAAAACTCTCAGGACCTTAACATTTAAAAATAATTGTGCCTCCCTCTTGCAGGGCCTGGCTCCTGGCTAAAAAGCAATGTGTGATTTCTCAGGTCAGACCATAGCCAATTCCCAAGGCTGTACCCAGCAGGCCTCCATGGAAAGCTGCCCTCCCCACACCAGACTTGGGGCACAGCCAGTGCCTAGCAGCCTCTGAAGGGAGATGCAGCCAAGGACCCGGGCCCCCTCACTGGCCATGCTCCTATGCTTATCTGCACTCCTAGCCCAAGCTCCTTTTATCTGAGGCCTTCAGCCGAGGTCTTCTTCAGGCGCCTCTGCCAAGGCCTTCTTATGTGCCAAGGAGAAAAACCTTGAAGACAGTGTCCCCCACGCTCAGCATCCAGTACTTTTCCATTCCTAGCCCTGCCCCGCCACCAGGGGTCCATAGAGATGCCAGAGGCTTTTGTTGGGGGGTCCCCTCAATGATGAGACTACACCAGTATCTCTGATCTTGGAGCAGTGCTTCATTTCATGGGGACAAATGGTGTGGGAAGAGCTCAGGAGATTTATCTGAGTGCAGTGGTGGATGCAATGGCGTGAGCACACTCCGCCTGTACAAGCTTCCTTGGCACACCAGGAAGTGGCAACGCCTGCCTGAGCAAGCCCCCTAGAGCCCCTACATAATACCCTGATCTTTCCTACCATTGGCTGCCCTAAGGATAGTGTAAACTTCTGATTGGTCCAGAATGTTATATATACTGCTGCACTTACACAATGAACTTAGATCTGCATCACTGAACCTGGTCTCCGGAGTCTGCATGCCTCATTAGGGCTCCGTCGTCCTCACCCCCACGGGACCCCCTGCTTCAAAATGGAACATGAGAAGATGGCATTTTCCCCAGTTTTAGCCTCTTGCTTACACCGTCTCAGTAGATGATTGAAGACTTAACTCTTCTATTTTTTGGCCTGTTACTTTAATCGGCTACTCTGACATCTGGCAGCTCAGCTCTCTCTTTCCCAGCTCACTTGAGCTCCTGATATGTCTGTTGATGCATCTGGGTTATCACATATCCTAAGCAATAAAATGAGGCCAACTCTGAAATCCCCTGCTCTTGAGTTGGGTGATTCTTCCCAACAAAGAAGCAAGAATGGACACTGAGCAAGAGAATCAGATGAGCAAACCTGACTATGTGGTCTATGAAATTGACTTTCTAATGTGATTTTATTACTCATTTTTCAATACTATGGGTCAAACACATGTGTATTCAAATAAAGTTACCGAAACGTATTCCTTAGAGTCAATCTTATCCACTCTGCCAGGCATTCATATGAATACATCAGAATGTTTTTCAAGTAAAAGACAACTCAACACAAAGTCACTGACGTAATAAAGAAAATCTACAAGCTGCTCTAAATGACAGACCAGGAAGTGGGGCAGGCTTTAGGCATGGTTTGATTAAAATGGAATGTCTTTATCTCAGTCTTGCTTTGATTCTCTCACCCCTTTCTTTCTCTATGTGACCTTCTTACCTGCAAGCAGGCTTTATTAATAAAATAAAATGCCTTCCAGAGTTGTGGACTTCATATCAGTGGGTCATCCCATCCAAAGCAAAAGAAGGACTTGGCTTTCCCAGAGTTCCCTCTCTCTGGTTATACTAGCTGTGCGCACATGCCAACTCCAGAACTAACCATGGCAGCTTGAGGAGAACATTGTCCCAGCTGGCTTGGTTTAGGTCCTGTGCTCTATTCCTAGAGGTAGTGGATGCAGTTATTATCATCCCTAAAACCACACAAAATCACAAATAAAATCATGGTTTGTTGAGAAGAGGTGATTGTGTACCGGGGAGGCAACTACAAATGTCAAATAAATTGTGCAAAAAAAGTCGACTATACTTTTTGTATTTGGTTCAGAAATTAACATACAAACCACAAATTTTCTTACAACTTCTAGTTTGCTTAATGAATACACATGCATTTTGCACAACCACTATTTGGGGGTCATATTTAACATATTTTATTGATTTTTTACAGAGAGGAAGGGAGAGGGATAGAGAGTTAGAAACATCAATGAGAGCAACATCGATCAGCTGCTGCCTGCACACTCCCTACTGGGGATGTGCCCACAACCAAAGTACATGCCCTTGACCGGAATCAAACCTGGGACCCTTCAGTCCGCAGGCCGACGCTCTATCCACTGACCCAAATTGGTCAGGGCTGGGGGTCATATTTAAAGTAATGTACATCAAAATACTTTTTAAGGAAAATGTCTTTGCCATTAACAAATATAAAATACATCATTATTATAATAACTTTCTGGGGAAAATAAATATATAAAGTAGAACTGGATAAATTAACCTGAGAAAGATTACAGCAACTTCAAAAGTATCTTAGTTGTCCCCTTTCATGCCCAGCTGCCATGGCTCAGTGGTTGAGTGTCGACCTATGAACCAGGAGGTAAAAGTTCGATTCCAGATCAGGGGACAGGCCCAGGTTGCTGGCTCCCTCCCCAGTGGGGGGCATGCAGGAGGTAGCTAATCAATGATTCTCTCTCATCATTAATGTTTCTATTTCTCTCTCTCCCTTCCTCTCTCTGAAATCAATAAAAATATATTTAAAATAAATAAGTAAATAAAAATAAAATCACCCAATGGCTTCCAGTGTCACCTGGAATAAAACCCAAAAGCCTACAATAGCCACGTGGTCCTACCTGATCAGGCCCCTTCCTATCTCTCTGACTCATCTTCTGAGAGTCTTTCTCTCACGACTTCGATCCACACAGCTACCCTGGCTGTTTTTGAACTTCCTTTTGCAGATTACTTGCACGTGCTGTAGTCATCTGCTTGGAAGCCCGTGGTTCCTTCACTCCTTTTATTCTCCGCTTTATTGTCTCCTTACCAGTGACGCTTTATAAAGTAGCAACAATTTCCCTCCCTGGCACTTTCTATCTTCCTTCCATACCTTACCCCACCCTATTATAGCATCCTACCTATATCTTCAGTTGTATCCTTATGCACTCTCCTCTCCAGTCACTACAACATAGGGCCTGACTTATCCAGGGCCATATCCTCAACACTAGAACAGAGCTTAATCCATAGTAAGCACTCAATGGTCAAATACATAAGTGAACTTCTGGTTCTGTAGCGGTAAAGTTGGTATATTCAAAGCTGTAGACATTAATGGGCAAAAAATGAGGATGGGACAGGCTCTCGTCAAGAACTACGTCGCAAACAACACAAATAGACATGGGAATATGAATTGTTATTAAAAACCTACCAGTGGTTAGGATATGGAGCAAAATTACAATTTAATGCTATTGCAAGCTGGTAATTTTTCACATAAAGAAAAAAAATTGGTTTCATAATCACAGACTGTACCCCTAACCTTGGCTAATCATCTTGCAAATGCGCGCGATTAGTCACAATGGGTAACGTGGAAGAGAGTGTCAGCGACTCCGACAGCACCATCCATCACCAGCGCAGGGGAAATAACTCAAGCTCCGTGTCCTCCTAATGGCGGGTCAGGAGCATCAATTTTGTGCTGGAAGGGCGATGCAAACCAAATTCCCTAAAATGCACCAAAATTTGGATAACTACTCTCTAATACTGCTAACATTATCCAACAAAAGCAACAGCTTTAACATCGAAAGAATTTGCAGTAGTTGGGAAAGCAACCCAATTAAAAGCATAAAAACAAACCCTGCAAGCAATTTTATTGGTTGTTTTGATAGAACATCCAAATGTATGGCTATTTAAAGAAACAGCAGTTCATCAAAGTGTCAGAAAACCCAACTCATTTTTTTATGGGAACGAACAATTTGATGCCAATTGCCCTTCAATATAAACACCATATGTTGAAAAGGGGTGAAATGGTATAATATATGGCCCTGCATGGAATTCCAGTTGCATCAGTTCTAGGATGTAAGGTTTAAAGACTGGCAGGTGAATATAAAGGAATCAGAAGAACCTCTAAGAATAGTCAGGAAGGTAAAATGCTAAGTGAATTAGGTATTTAAAGACATTAAAGGTGACAGAAAGGCATTTGTCAACTGTTTGGAGCAAGAGGAAATGATGGGATAGGCCTAGAGTTTAAATACTATAATGTTAACAGGTGATGGAACACGAACATTTTTCTATTTGCTCTCCTTCAAGTTGGAAAGGTCCAATTTAAAAAAAGGAATGAGAGCCCAAGATAGTTGAGAAGATAGTAAAAAGGGCACATAGCTACTTTAAGTGAATTTTAGTCCCCAACACCAAGCAAATTACATCCCCCGAAGCTGAAGGAATTTGCAGCTGGAATCTAGGCACCACTATTTGGTCTGAAGAAAGGAGTGGACGCAAGGAAACTAAAGGAAACTCTATGTTGCTGTTTTCTTTCCTTTTTTTAAAACGGTAAATATATTCTTCTCATTTTATTAAGTGGCAAGCATAAATTCCAGGAAAATCTAAGAGTGGGTTTATTTAGCATAAGCACATTAACCATCTAGAAAATAACATAGGGATCTTTATACAGCAATAAGAGCATAAGACACAAAGTCTAAAGTGAACTCATCTGCGTTATTGTTCTGCTTTTGGTTTGTTGCTGGTCTCTTTTCTTTTCAGATCAGAGGGTCCAGGTTTGCTAGAAAGAGTTCCTTGAGTTTTGGAGGCAGGAGCTGAATGTGGGTTTGAATCCTTGCAGAGGCATTTGGGAGGTCCTAAATCATTTTTTCCTGGAAGATCTTGAGGACCACATCCATTCATTTCTCTCTCTCTCTCTCTCTCTCTCTCTCTCTCTCTCTCTCTCTCTCTCTCTCTCTCTCTCATTTACTCACAATGATATATATCCAAAAAGCTGTTATACAGATCTTGTAGGCTAACCAAAGTGGAGCACCTTGCACCCTTCCTGGCACCAAGGTGACCTAGTCCCATGTGTTAGTGAGTCCTCCATTTCTGCAGGTCTACATTCCCTCAGAGAGGGGCGTCAGCTATAGTAACACTCCTGGCTCCTACTTCTTAGCTTTAGGCCCATATTTCTACACTATATTTCTGGTCTCAACAGATGATGAATTGCAGAGACATTTGGGAGGTCCTAAATCATTTTGCTATATCAGTTATTTGAGTAAAAAAAAATCTGAAAAGTTAAATTTCCAGTGTCATTTCCTTAAGCGGCCATATCAATATGGCTAGTGCTCACCCCCAGACAAGATAAGAATCAGGCAAAATATGTTCCCACTACCCTTGAAGTAAAGAAAAATATTCCAAACTTTCCTTAGGTTGTTGGCGGTTCAGCTTAGGGTCTAAGTCACCTGGAATATTCAGCCTCTGAAATCATGGGAGAACTAACTCCTGAGATGGGACCCCCCACTCATTCCTGGACCAACTCACTCTAAAGCAGTGGTTCTCAACCTTGGCTGCACATTAGAATCACATGGGAATCTTTTTTAGAATCCTGATTTCTGGGCCTCATCCTCCGGAAATTCTGTTTCTTTGTTATGGGGTGAATTTAAAAAGATTCCCAGGTGATTCCAATGTGCAGCCAAGGTTGAGAACCACTGATTTAGATAGTCTGTTTCTTTGTTACTAATGTTGTGGCCTCACCCCATAACAAAGAAACAGAATTTCTGGGGGATGAGGCCTAGAAATCAGGATTTTAAAAAGATCCCCAGGTGATTCTAATGTGAAGCCAAGGTTGAGAACCACTGCTCTAAAGCCTCCCGTGAAGGAATATCCTAGAATAGGTAATGTGAATGTCTCCCACAGCAGCCTCTTTGAGTTGCCTTACCTGACTCACCAAGCTTTTAGCCTTGCCAACCGCCCCCCCACCCTGTTGATAGACCATAACTTCCCAATTATCTGACCATCTGTTCTGTATTTATCTTGCATAATCTCTCAGTCTCCCCAAGAGTCAGAGCATGCTTCCAAATCCCTGAATTTCCTCTGTTCATTGGGTGCTTGGTCTTAACTTTCCTAAAAAAAAAGCACGCTCCAAATAAGGAGCCAACTCTGTCCTTTCCTGGTATAAAGAAACTATAAAATAGTTTCCTTGTAATAAAATAAAAACTCAGCTCATCCTGTCCAGCCAGTGTGACTTAGTTGGTTGAGCATTGACCCATATACCAGGAGGTCTCAGGTTCCATTCCTGGTCAGGACACATGCCTGGAGTTGTGGGTTCAAATCCCAAAATAAGGTATGCAGGAGGCAGGAGATGTCTCTCTCTGTCTCTCAAATCAATAAAAATATTAAAAACAAAAAACAACTCAGATCATTCTAAATTAGAAACTCAGGAAGAATATCTGACAGGGAAAGTTGTGTCCTCTTTTTATTTGTGTGGCGGGGGGAGGGGGAAGGGGGGAAGGAGATAGAAAGGATAGAACAAAGAAGGGCAATATTTAGAGGAGAGCTTTAAGCTTTCCTTTCTTTGTAAAATTTTACAAAGCTGTGGACTAATTTTCAGGCAAAGATGAGGAGAGACCAGGCTGGGTGTCTCCAAAGCTCACTTGAGTGGATAAAAATCTAGCCTGTTTTGCCGGGGTCCAGCTCCCGGCACTGTTTCCAATTAGCCTTTTCAGTGTCAGGTGCTAGGGGTTGCTATGCCTTAAATTCCTTACGTAGAGGGTCTTTCACTAAAGGAGGTTGAGCAATGGGAAGTATGCGGTTGTTGAGGAAGGGCTCTCTTGGGAAGAGGCTATCCTAGCATACTTGTCAGCAAGGAATTTTCTTTGCTTCCGGATTCTGATTACTAGTCTGAAACTCAATTTTGAGAATTTTTCTTGGAAAGCCTTGGAATTTCCTATTTTTATTGTGTTCTTGTTATCAAAGCCTGAGGGCCTCTAAATGTTCATGTCTTTTGGCTGATCTTATTTCAGAATTACCTTTGTAGAATACCCCCGCCCCCTTTATTTTCCCCTGTGTCTCAAGTTAGGTAAATATTGGGAATATGAAAGAAAAGCTTGATCCCAAGTCATCACATGTGTTAGTTCTATATAAAGGATCCATGGTATAGAAAAAATAGCATTGTTTTTCTGAAAGGGGGTCATCTTGAGTGTAAAACATTCAGAAGTAATTTGCATGACCTCATTGCTTAAATTTATGTCTGGTAGCCTGGGACACAGACCGATAATAAAGACTTGTACCACTTGTCAAAAGAGTTGTACCACATTCCAGCCTACTTGACATCATTGGTCCAAGGTCACTTCCAGCTAAGGGCTCAGGAAACATTTAAAATTTATGTCAAGAATTCATATTGATTTTGCAGGCTGATAGCAAGAGAACTTTTTGGGTTGGACTCCCTCCCAAAATGGCTCTAAGTGCTTATAATTTCATTTCAAACATCTGCTTCAACCATCAGCTCTGTGCTGGTTTTAGCAACACACTGATTGACAGACGCCATTCTTACTGACAATAGTTCTGATTCAAACTCAGCGTGAGTGGTGAGAATTTGTAGTTGGAATCCTTATCTGAGCTGTCACCATTAAGTCTTATCAACTCTAGGCAAATGGCCAGCCCTGGCTGGTGCAGACCAGGAAGATTGCTGTAAATAAGAACGTTAAAAGAACTGGACTCCAATGTTTGCCAGATTGTTTTGTTCCCCCAGCATTTAACATTTTCATTTTCAACAACTGAAATTGAATTTTCTGAATTAATTATTGGGTGGAGGAAAGAGGGAGGTGACAATTCAAGTCAAGACCTGCTTCTAAAGCACAAGTCAGTCTTCCATCCGTTTTTATGAGCTAAGATGGTTTTTGTATTTTTATTTTTTTTATAAATACTTGTATTCATTTCAGAGAGGAAGGGAGAGGGGAGAGAGAGAGATAGAAACATTAATGATGAGAGTGAATCACTGACTGGCTGCCTCCTACACACCCTCTACTGGGGATGGAGCCCGCAACCCAGGCATGTGCCCTTGACCAGAATTGAACCTGGGACCCTTCAGTCCGCAGTCCAATGGCTCTATGCATTGAGCCAAACTAGCTAGGGCTGGTTTTTGTATTTTTAAATGGAGCCAGGGAAATCAAAAGAATAACACTTCATGACGCATGAATATTACATGAAACGCCAACTTCAGTTTTCATACAGTTTAACTGTAAGATGGTGGTGCTCACTGATGTACTATCACTAGTTTAACCACAGTAGTTGCAACAGAGACGCCCTAGCCATCAAAGGCTGAAATATTTACCGTTTGGCCCTTTATCGACAGAACCCTGCTTACCATTCAAAGACAAATGGAAGAAATCAAAAAAGAAAAACCAAACATTTTTTCTGGAAGTCAGCCCCATATATTTATCTATTTTGCCAAAGGACAAAATTTTGCTGGAGACTCTGTAAAGGACTAGACTAGGTATTTATCTTTAAAAGACTTAACTGGGCAAAAGATAGCTCCCGTCCAATGGCTTCTTGGTAAGGTATTCTTTCCTTCTGACTCAGTGGCAATGGGACCCTTAGAAATACCCCCTCTGGGGCATCTGGCTGGAGTTTTCAGCTCTGTCTCCTAAAAACTGAGTGGAGACACAAAGAAAAGAAAGAATCACTCTCCCTTGATTCCTGCAACAGCTGAAGGGAAGCCAGCTGGAGTTTCCATGCTTATTAGTAAAACTCAGAAGCCATGTTATAAAAAGCTGTGCCACCAGGGGTTGAGGATTCCCTCAGCTCCAAGGGGGGGCTGGGCTGGAGGGCAGACTGGGTGTGGTATGCAGGACAGGTGATTGTGTTGGTGGTTTTTGTTCCTTTGCAGTTTAAATCGGCGGCGTTCACTTCCTTTGTTGTTCCAGAGGCTATTTGAGAAGGGTTGATATAAAATAGATACTGTTCGTGGTAAAGAAAGATTTCTTTACATCTTCCTTGACACTAAGTAATCTGATTAACCATAAACAAGAAATTAAATAATGATAGAGATTTATCACCAGTCATGAATTATTACATTGTTTTTGAAATGCCACACTCAGGTTTTATTCTTTCTTTTGTTCCTCTTCCTCTGCTGCCAACTCCTTCTCTGACGCGTTCTTCTCTCCCAAAGCTTAAAATTTTAATTTCTTTAGCATAGATGCTAGTGAATCCCTTTTCCTTTCTCATTTTTATTATTTATTATATATATATATACACACATATATGTGTGTGTGTGTGTGTGTATATATTATTATTATTTTTTACTTAGAAAATCTTTTCCTCACCTATGCTTCAAAGACAATTTATATGCTCTGACGAAAAATAAAATAAAATATCCCAGCCCTTGCTGCAAACTACAGACTCTGACACATAGAGCTATTCAACACCACCACTGAATGCTTCAAATGGACCTGGGTCTCAACATGCCCTAGCAGCACGCATGACCCTCCCAAGCAAGCTAGCTGCTCTTCCTCTAGGGTCTCCTTGATGAACAACATCCTCAGGCACCCAGCCAACTCAAAAAACTGAGGGGCATCTCCAAGATCTCCCTCTCTCCAAGCAACCACAAAAAGGAGTTTTGTAGTTTCTTAAATATCGTATCATCCATATATACCTGCGTTTCTTCATCCCTATTCCCACCATCCTAGCTTAAGCTACAATCTTTCCTCTCTGGCTAGAAACTCCTCATTGTTTCATAGAATCTATTTGTGTGCAGTCCCCTCTCCATCCCCCTCCAATTTCCACCCAGGAGCCAAAAGAAGTGCATAAAACAGCAACATTTATTGTGTCTTCCCTCTGCTTTCAACCCCTCAATGGCTTCCAACTGTAATTAAGGTGAAAAACAACATTCCTAATGATCAAAGACACACCCCTGCCAGATCTTACCATTGCCTCCCTCACCAGTCTCCACGGATGGCACAATTCCCTTCCATCTGGATCCCTGACAAATTGGTCTTTTCTCATTTTCCCAAATGTTCCATTTTCTTTCCAGTTGCAGGAGCCTTCCAGGGGCAACTCTCTCTTTCTATGCTCAGCTGAAATGTTACTTATGACAGAACTCCCTCAAGACCACTTAAGTCTATCAGAGAGGGAAAGCCATGGAGCCTCAGAAGGGTCCTCATCTGTAGTTTCCATCCCTAAGCTCCCAGGGATCTCCTTGGTTGCTAAGCAAAGAGACTCACCTTTTCCCCAGTGACCTGATTTACATTTAAAGGGATATTAAAAAGAGCAGTTTTGGTTAACCTATTTTTTTTTTTCAAAGGACTTCCTTAGGGCAATAGATATGTTCTTGCTTTATAGTTTTTTATGGTTACATAGTCATATTTTTTACACTTAGATAATTTAGAGGCTTCCTTCAAGAGATTCTTCTTGGAACAAATCTACTCTGATGATTTGCAGTCTACTGATGGCAAACATTGAAAAATAGATTTACAATTTTCGCGGTAAATTTTCTTACAAAGTAAATATATGTATGTGTAGAATTTATTAGTATTTCAAAATCAAATATATATATATAAAAAATGGGACACATCCCTGGTGGTGTGGCTCAGTGTTTGAGCACCAACCTACAAACCAGGAGATCACGGTTCGATTTCTAGGCAGGGACATGCCTGGGTTGCAGGCTCCATGCCCAGTAGGAGGCATGCAAGAGGGAGCCAAGCCATGATTCTCTCTCATCATTGATGTTTCTATCTCTCTCTCTTTCTCCCTTCCTCTATGAAATCAATAAAAATGTATATTTAAAAAATTGTTCACAATGAAATATAAGTCTCCTCACAGCTTATTCCTCTCCCAGGTAAGGTATCCATTATTAAGATTCTTTGAATCCTTCCAAAAAGTGCTCCATCTCTATATATAAAAGCCTAGCGACTGGAACAGTGGAACGACCAGAACGACTGGAATGACTGGTGGTTATGACATGCACTGTGGCAGCCAACCAACCTGATCCAGGCCTGATTGGCCCCCAACACCTCGATTGGGGGTGGGGCCAGCCAGCCAACCACCTGTGGCCCCTCCCCCTGTCGGCTGAGCCTGATAGGCTCCCATCAGGGCAGGCCGGCCAGATCCCACCCATGCATGAAATGGTGCACCAGGCCTCTAGTATACACATAATACAAATACACCCCTCTCCCCTGACACACACACATTTATTTGTAGAAATGAGGATCTACTGTAGCTCTCTTTTCACTTAACTAGAAGGACATCACAGCACACAGGGATCCTCAACTCTTCACTTAAGGTGAAGTGTCATCCCTATGTGGTTTAACATAATTCATCAAACTCATTCTCTTTCTTCAACTCGTTAATATACATGTTATTTCCAGGTTTTGGGAATTACAAGAAAAATGCACCAATGTTCCATGAAATTGCTATATCAAAGGGTGTTTCCTATTAGTATTTCTGAAAGATGATACCAAGTTTTCCTACAAAAAAGCTGTATCCCTAATTTACAGCATGGTGATTATGCTAATAATATACCATGCACTTGAATATTGTTAAGATAGTACATTTTAAATGTTCTCACCACCATAAAAAAGGAAATGGTAACTATGTTCCAGGGTGGAAGTGTAACTAACAATTAGTGGTAATCATTTTGCAATTTATAAATGCATCAAATCAAAAGGCTGTACACCCTAAACTTACACAATGCTATATGTTGATTATATCTCAGTAAAGCTGGGGGAAAGCAAAAAAAAAGGTATCTATTTGTATAGCCTCCAACTATACAGAAAAAGGTTGGTTTCTCTACCAAATATTATCTGTTTAATTTTTTCTAATGTGTTAGGTGCAAATTAGCATCTTAAATTTTGTGGGTGGGTTTGTTTACTGGCATTTCTTTAATTACTAGTGAGGCTGAGCCTTCCAGGGGCAACTCTCATATTTCACACCTTTCATTTTCCTCTTTCTGAGAAATAGCTATTCATATATTTCACCTGTTGAATGTTTTCTTACTGATTTGTTTTTTTCATATAATAATAATAAAATATTCCTCCACCATATATACTTCAAAGTTCTTTTTAGCAACTTGACTTTTGATTTTATTTTACATTATTTGTTCAGGCAGAATATAAAATTTTATGAGATAAGATTAATACATTTGAGCTTTGTGTCTTATTGTGGTATATATGTGCACACACATATACACCTATATGGTTATATGTATGCATATAAATATGATTTTTAAAACATATTTTATGATTTTTAAATATTTAAATCTTTGTTCTCTCTGTTATGAAAGAGAGAAATCTGCTGATAAGCAGTGAGCAATAATAGCTGGTAACTTTTAAATAGCAATTATCCTTTGCTGAAAGAATTTAAAGACCTTCACAGCAGCAATTAAATGAATGTCATGAATGTCCTCCCCATCTGACAACAAATACCTTGAAGGTAGTGACCAAGCCCTTTTTATTCATTTAATTGCTCTCAGCACTGAGAAAAGTACTTTACACACAGTAAACTCAGCAATAACATTCATTCATTTATTCAGTCAAAGGAATACTGAAAATAATCCATATTTGTAAAATTATATTAGTAATGTACGTGCACTCTAAAAGTTAACAAAAAAAACACATAAAAATGTAAAGATCTTGGCTGGGTTGCTCAGTTGTTTATGCACCATCCTGTAGACCAAAATGGTTGTGAACTTGATTCCTCTTCAAGGCACATACCTAGGCTGCGGGTTCGACCCCTAGTCGGGCCAGACAGAAGGCAACCGATAGATGTTCCTCTCTCTCACAGATGTGTGTCTCTCTCTCCCTTCCTCTCGCCCAGAAATCAATGGAAAATATCCTCCAGTGAGAATATTTATACACACACACACACACACACACACACACACACGTATATACGTGTGTGTGTGTGTGTGTGTGTATAAAATTAAAATTTGCCTGCAGGCCTCCAATCCTGAAACAACTGTGATTAACATTTTGGGACATTTACTTCCTTCTTCTTCTTTTTTTTTTAGGTTTACCTGATATACTATTAGACGTAGATAGCATAGTGGACAGTTTTTTTCTGGCATCAAGTATGTATTTGGGGAACTCGCCCTATCCTACACTTGTTCCAAGAGGTGTATTTCAACACAGGCCAGATCAGTCAAAGGACTTCATTCCCTCACTCCTCCTTCAGGATTATAACACAAGACAGGCCCGTCATAGCCCCACTGGGAACACTGGGAGAAAGGACTGTGGTTTTGCTGGGATTTTACAATAAGAAGACAATGGTGGAGCTACCAATGACTCTTCAGTTACCCAGTGAGGGATTCTTGCCAGAGAACCAAGTGAGAAGAGATAGAAAGAGAAAGACCTGGGGACATCGCTTCAGCTTCCAGGTCCAGCTATGCCTGAAGCACCTTCCTATTCACAGGAACCAATCCCATATTCCCTTTGGGTTTAATCTGGTTGCAGTTGTGCTTCTGTCACTTTCTCCTACAACAGTTTTGACAAACATAGGAGTTTGATAGAATTCCATGGTGTTCTGACGAGGGACCTAAGAAATAAGCGACCCTTGACTCTCCTCTTTTCAGTGTTACTGTGGGGAGGAGAGGTGGAGGATGGATACACAAAGCAAAGGAGAGAAAAAAAGCAAAAATATTCTTAGAGGGCTGAGTAACCAATAACCCCTGAGATCCTCAAGGAAAGGTTAGGCACAGCACTGGACAGAGCCCTAGATAGAATCTCGCTCTCTCCTAAGAGTCTTTATAAAGGGCAGGGCAAAAGCAGGTTCACAGATGTGAGCACAGGCAACACAAAGTGTGTTACTGTCTTATTATTTATTAATTACTGTATTATTTTCCAATCAAACAACTGTAAACCTACTTTTGCCCCACCTTGCACATTGCCGCATTCATTTCCAGACAGGTTGTTTTGATTATATATTCCCATCAGAAGGGACTGAGTTTTAATAATGAAGATTAGGGAAGCTAATTAAGTGGATTTAGAACTTAATATATAGAATTTTTACAGCCAAGCAGGCTTCAATTAGATGAGTAACTTTGCCTGATTCAGAGCAGACTCTAGCAGTGAGGGCATCAAATATTCAAATAGTTCTAAGAGGTAAGTGCACATGTGAGAAGTTTCAATGCAGAGTGAACTGAGCTAAGAGTTGACTTCATAAATAAAGATGTTGCTTAAGTTTCCTTACAACAATTAGATTGTGGTTATTTGTTATCAGGAGGAGACACCTTAATAAAGGGAGAAATATTATCCATTGTTTCGATCATTCATTCATTCATTTATTTCTTCATTCATCTATTCATTGAGCAAACACTTATGGAGTGCCTATTGCATGTCAGGCACTGTTCAGGGCTAGGGACACAGTAATAAACAAGACAAAAGCTTTCCCTGAATGGACCACACCTCTCAGGTGGATGGAACTGAACTTAGAATCTCCATGTATTAATCTGTATCGTGATGGGTGTTCACTTGCAAAGGATGAGAACAATTGGGGTCATTACCTGGACAAATGGAACTGTGCGAGTCAGACCTTGTGGAGAGAATGGACGTACTTCCTCCCCGATTTTCTGCATAATTGCTTCAATTCTCCATTTTGACTTGCTAGTAGAACTGTCTAGGAATCAGCTAAGAATGTTCACAGCACTGTTCGTGGAGGAATTTAGAAATCTGGAGATGAAAGGAGCTGATGTATTTATAATTGTAATGTAGTGTTACTACAGATGAAATGCTTTTGTAATTTATAATGTTTATAATAACAGGTTAGCATTACACAGGATGTTTTTCCCCGTGATTTATTCCATGCATTACTTCTTTACCTTTCCCATGTTACCAGAATGGCAGGGGAGATTATTGGTCTCTCAATGTTGCAGGTAGGGAAACAGAGATATTCAGTGAGTGACTTGTTCGCATTATAACTCATGACCAGGTTAATCAGAAAGTCTGATTACAGGTTTACAGGGGAACCAATCACTCCCAGCTCTCTGGTTCAGGCTTTCACATGAACCAAGGGTATAACCCTGACACACATTCATTTAACCTAATTAGGTTTCAACTTATTGTCTGGAATATGAGACAACTAGAGGCCCGGTGCCAGGGGTTCCCTCAGCCCGACCTGCACCCTCTCCAATCCAGAACCCCTTGGGGGAATGTCCGACTGCCAGTTTAGGCCCAATCTGTCTGCCTGCCTGATCACCCCCAACAGCTCTCCCCTGCCTGCCTGATTGCCACTAACCCCTCTGCCTTCCTGCCTGATCGCCCTTAACAGCTTTCTCCTGCTGGCCTGATGGCTCTCCCCTGTCGGCCTGATCACCCCTAACCCCCTCTGCCTCGGCCCCGCCACCATGGCTTTGTCTGGAAGACATCTGGTCTATCCCATCTAATTAGCATATTACCCTTTTATTAGTATAGATGAGCAAGATTCAGGTTCAACTAACTTTCAATAGGGACCTATTGTGTGCAAATCATGTGTTCAATGCTTCTGATGCTACCATATGAAATTGAATTACATTTTAAATTAAATCTCACAACAAATGACAAAACCTAGGCACTAAGAAGTTAAGTAACTTGCCTAAGGTGAACCAGCTAAAGATAGTCAATACATTAATGGCGACATCCCAACTGCAAAACCCAATGCTTTTTCCTATTTTAGCACTTTTCTTTATATCTTAGCATACTATAAAGTTACAGACAGCTATGCATGCACTGTGATTTGTTGAAATATAAACTAAAACTATCCCATTATCCAAAATCCATGTAATATGAATGATATAATTAATATAACCAAATTTAAAAATTTGATTAAGTTTATATAACCAAGTTGTTTATGATTTAATAATGTTTGAGGCTTCTAAGTGATACATAAGAGTGTTAAAATATATTATAGAAATTTAACAAGAGAGTCAATGTTTTATTAACATACTGATTCAGAGATTGACTCAAAGTGGTAATTACTTTGTTGTGACAGATATAATTTCAAATATACCTTCCATTCTATTCAGCTCAACAAATGGATTTTGATGTTAACTGACAGACAAGAAGAAAGAAAAGTTACTGTTTTATTTTATTTTTAAGCATTGCTTTAATATATTTTCACTGATTTCAGAGAGGAAGGGAGAGAGAGAGAGAGAGAAAGATAGAAACATCAATGAGAGAGAATCATTGATTGGCTGCCTCCTGCATGTCCTTGTCTGGGGAATGAGCCCACAACCTGGTATGTGCCCTGACCAGGAATTGAACCCTGACCTCCCTGGTTCATAGGTTGATGCTCAACCACTGAGTCATGCCGGCCAGGCTTGTCTTATTTTTTTTTTAGTTAGATAGAATTTCATGAGTAGCCTATCTGCTACTATGCCTATCATTAAAAGTTACTACTTGGTTGATAGATTTTAACAGTTTTAGTTGGTACATAGCACTAAAACTTATAATAACATAGATAGCTGATATAATATGATTAATTATATTTGGGAAATAGATACTCAGGAAATACTGCTATTTGGGGAAGCCATCTATATTTCTGATATGGATTATATTTCTAAATTTCCCAAAAGTCTGTTGTTTCATCTGTCACCTAACGTGTTAAATGTATAACTTTAAAATATTCAATTTTGCTACAAAATAATAGAAAAAAGGAAGAAGAGATGACATTAAGTAGAGAGGCAAATGGCTTGTGAGACATGGAAGACATAAAAGAGAAAGAATCCATGTGAGGTAAACAGATAAAAATGATGGGACAAAGGTAAAAATTACTTCTAGGTATAAAAGGGTGGAAAAAGTCTATTGTAGATATTTGTGATTCACTAAGTATGTGCATGGCACATGAGGCACTCAATAATTAATGGGCTGAACATCAGCTATCCATGGGTGACATCCAATATGGCTCAGCACATCCTGTGTCCAAGAAGTACAAATGACATTTACAGTTGGTTATCTGGTGTTCTAATTGTGGACAGGCACAATTATCCCAGCATCTCTCTAATAGAGCAAGCGAGATGTTGGCCCCAGATATCCTAAACCTGTTGAGCCATCTTGCTTAAACCTCAACTCTGGTCCTTGTAACCACACCCAGCAGTGGGAAGTTTGATGTGTCTGAGTTAGAAGAGACACAGACCGATGGAGTAACTCGGACAGTTCATAACAACATGGTGTGACCCAATATTCAGGTGGTGTGATCTGCCATCTGGTTGCTTCCTGTCCATTGTGGGTTAATCTTTTGCTGATTCTCACCATATATTTTAAGTGTATATAATAAGCTGTGTGATTGGAGCATCTTAATTTGGAGCGTGAGCCGCTCTGTTCTGTCACCTGTGTGCTAAAATGCCTGGTCCTGTACTTGGAGACAACAGTTTCATCAAGGTAATTCCCCACGTGGCACTGCTGGCCATTTTTGGCCTCATTTTTCTTCTTTATATTTACAACGGGTGATAATTACATTGCAATGGGTAAAGGGTATGCCATTTCAGAAGGACATCTGGTCACCTAAAAAGAGCATTTAACTGTCACGGGGATACATTTCAGGAATTGTCTGGCAGCAGCAGACAAACAAAAGAAGAATTCATGGTTCCGCGGGATAAAATCCAAGCTCTTGGAAGCTGGTTCCAATTCAAACTCTCATTCTGAAAGGTGAGATTTAGTGGCATGTCAAAGGTCACTATTTCTACTAACGAGTCAGCCAGCACAGAAGCTGAGCTGTCTACAGAGGCTCAGGGGTTATTTGAGACACTATGGCTGTCCCTCTCTGGGTCCTGGATAATGACCAAACACACAGGCTAGCACATACTATGTAATGACTAAAAATAGAAAGTCCAGCTGTCACAATTAATACATTAACATTAAATGAGGGGGGAAAAAGACACCCACACCCACAGAGAATTTCTGTGTATTAACAGGGTACCTGGAAGTGTCACTGAGACATTTCAAGTGCTAAACATTGCTGTTCTTTTCCCTGTCAATTTCATCATGAAGATACATATTTCCATTTGCTTCTAGAAGACTAAACTTTAGTCAATCTTCTCAAGTTAGTTGATTTTAGCTGGGAGTTTATGCCCAGTTATCCAAAATATTTAATTCATAAAAGCTTTTACTCACCCGCTAATATATATGAACTGGGTTAGATGTTTGGAAACAATGGTTAGTAAGATTTAAATTATGTTAATCAACAAACATGTTGGACGTCTTTCTCTGTGCCAGGCACACTGTTCTAGGCACCCAAATACTGCAGCAGCAGTGGCTTAAAATAAAGAATATTAACTATCAATAAAAATAAGTTCAGAGCCTCAGTAGGCAGCTCACCTATGACCTCCGTGATACAAATGGTTTTTGTCTTCACATTTCCTCTTCATAATTTGGAATTTTCCTTTGGGCTTTTTGCCTTGTGGTCACAAAACACCTGTTTCAGCTTCAGGTATCTTGTCCTCACAATACCGTCCCTAAGCAAGATAAATGAGGTGGTGAGAGAGATCTCTTACAATTCTCTTTTTATCACAAAAACAACTTCTATCCTAAGGCTTCCCAGCAGAATTCCCCCTTGGATGGGTATTGATGATAGAAATTTCTGTGATACTGAAACCGTTCCATCAAGTGTGCTGTCCAAAACAGTATCTTCCAGCAAGCACCGGAATTGTGGCTAGTGTGCCTAAGGAGCTGAATTTTTAGTTTTATTTAATTGAAATGGAAACACATGTATATAATGTCTAGCCTATTGGACAGTGCGGTCTTTGCTTCTTTTTGGCTAGAACTTGGTTATAGCTGCCAATCGCTGGGAGGGAAGCCGGAGGATAATTAGCTTTTACAGTCTCCAAGGGAGAAAAAGTTTAGGAATGGCCACTGGGCAGCATCCAACAGTGTCTGCGGGAAAACGTAAACAAGAGAGAGTGTCATAGAGCTGGTATTGCAGTGGGGGAGGCCAACAACACGAAGATGTGAATACATTTAAAAAGGTAGCTATCTTCAGGTCCGAACAAGTCATGTTATCTAAACTCAGTCTAGATAATTGGTCTAGATTCTAGACATAACAGGGACTGACTGAAGGTGGGAGGGAGTCATTTTAGAAGGGGTTCGGGAAAAGCCTCCAGGAGCTCAAAGTCTGGTAGGGAGAAGAAAGGGCATATAAAACGAGCATATAAAAGAATATGTTTGTATCACACACATTTATTACATAGCTACTTATGCACGCAGTAAATACAATGTCTGTATTAGGAGGAAAAACAAAGCAACTCTGAGTGTTTCCCTGGGATCTCCCACAAGCCTCACACGACATAGCAAGACAGGATCTGCAGTACAGAGGCTTTGGACTGTGGCCCATCTGCCATCCCTGCAGCAGCAGGTGATGCAATATAGTTTTACTGGATTGTGTACACGGATATGGTTAACCAACAATTTCTCAAACAGTTTCTATAGGGTGTTGGGACGTGGGGCCATCACAAACACAGAAAAACTTAGAAAGGACCTGCTATGTCCTATAATTTCAAATGCTATAATGTTCTTGATGCCTGAGGGAGGAGCAGCAGTAGATAGACCAGTCCTGCAAGAGGTTGTCAGTGCTGGGTGGCTTAATTAAAGTTAAGAGTTTGGTGTGACTGAGCCTAAGTGACAGTAAACTTCAGACTGTATCGTCCTCTGAGAGCTTTGTATGTGTGGAAAAGACTGCTTGCCATGTCTTATGAACCCACGTTTGCACAGAATGATAATTGTGGGTTGTGTGCATTCAAAGGACTACAGTGCTGAAAGATACACTTCGTAAAGCCCTTTCCAGCTTAAACATACCACCTGTTGTGATCTATAATGATTTTTATTTTCAAAGAGAGTATGAGTGAGTGATTTCTATGCACGAATGACTGAAATTATTCACATAATAAAACATTTCCTCCATATTTCTCTTTGGAGTCATGGTAACACCTGAGATAACTCTTTTCCTGATAATTCTGTACTTAGACTACTTTCTCACCTATGAAGTAGAATGATGCTACGTACCAAGTCGATGTTATTATTTGGTAAACAAAGTTCAAAAGAGACATGCATGCTTATTTCAGCTATAGGCTGAAATAGACTTTGTGGAAATAGTCACAGATGCTAAGTTCATATGAGAATTTGTGGCCATGACAATAGTAACATAGCTATTATAATCTCCATATTGCTACAATAAGAGGCTTTTATTTTTATAAAGAAAATAGATGATGATGATGATTTTGTTAGGCAATAATAATTCTTTTTAAGTAAATTCAAGAGAAATGTGACCAATTTCAGCCACTTAAGGCAAAAGCACCAGTTTGTCCGGTAAACTTACTAATAGATTTAGAGTTACCTAATGGTGGTGATGGTCTCCCACTTTTTCTATCCATCAGTATTCAGACCTACAGTGTTCAATGGGGTAGACACTAGGCACATTGGCTATTTAGATTCAAATTTACATTCATGAAAATCAAATAAAATGAGAAGTTATCTTCTTACCTCTCTCAAGCTTTGTTTGCAGTGTTAGACACCCATAGTCGCCATCCTGAACAGCCCAGACCTAGAATATTTTTATCACAGGACATACAATTAGAGAGGACACTGTTAGGTTTACATAGTTGAATCTAAAAACTGTTGGCCAAATGAAGTGCTATTTAAAGTTTATGGCGCCCTAACCGGTTTGGCTCAGTGGATAGAGCGTCAGCCTGTGGACTGAAGGGTCCCAGGTTCGATTCCGGTCAAGGGCATGTACCTTGGTTGCGGGCACAACCCCAGTAGGGGGTGTGCAGGAGGCGGCTGATCTATGTTTCTCTCTCATCGATGTTTCTAACTCTCTATCCCTCTCCTTTCCTCTCTGTAAGAAAACAATAAAATATATTTTTTAAAAATAAAGTTAATGCCACAGTGTACATTAAATGAAGGCCATTTACCTACTACCACGAAAGTTCTAGTCACATGAACAGGTTCCTGGGAATTGGTCCCTAAGGTAAACTCTGTAGGGGCCTTAGGTAGTACTGGCCTTGAACCCTTGCTCCCTGCCCTGGGCTCTGCATTTCTGAGGGCAGCATCCTAGCTCTCCCCTCCAAGGGGTGAAAAATCTCCAGGGCCAAGGGACATGTACTTCAAGAGCCTACAGTTCCCTTCCTACTTCTAGACCTTGTCCAAGGTACCCAGGACTCTGCACACACACCTGGCCTAACAGGTTGTTATGAAGGTATATTTCCCAAGGCAGGAGAATAGAATATACATGGTGTTCCCCCAAAATGTATTCACACTTTAACAGCTCGTAGCTTAATTTTGAAAATGAAATGTATCTTAATAAACACTTTCTTTATAATTATTCAAAGTGCGTGTATATATCTGTGGAGGACACCCTATATTTTACTTGTTAGTTTAATACACTCCTTGTAAATATTTAAACACAGGGTATGTGAGCCCTGGTCTGCAAAGGATGAGGCGGGCCAGGCAGCTGGGGTTGCTTGGCTAGTTTGCTCACAATTAAGCTAACTGATCGCAGCTGACAGCACTGGATCTCACAGGGAAATTTCCCTCAAAGAGCTGCTGGTCCAGGGAGGCCCCATGCACCCTTTGCAGGGACCAAAGCCAGAGCTGCTGAAGGCCAGAACGTGAGAGAGCGCACTATCCCGGCGCGGAACCTGTTCCCAGCCCTGGTGTATTTGGGACGAATGAGACTACTTACGCTGTGGCATGAGAAGGCTTGAAACCCCTTCCCTGGGAGTGAGGTGGAACGCGATTCCTTTGGAGATGGTTGGTTTGGGACACTTTTCCTGGCCTCTCCTTTCTCCCAGGAAACTCAGCCCCGCTCTGCGCCCTCACTCCGGCCAGGCCCGGGCTCCTTGGGCTCCAATGGGCGGCCCCCAGGGGCGCACAGGGCGCTTTGTCTGGAGGGCGGCGATGGCTGAGGGAAGCGTGTGAAGGTGGCCACCCTGGTTGGAGTTGGGACTAGAACTTTCTCCCGCCTTCGGCACGAGTTACCACGCTCCCTCGCCCCCCCCCCCACTCCTGCCCGGAGGCCGAGGTGGGGTCGGGCCCAAGGGCGGGTGGGCGGGGCAGGGCCGGGAGCGCGCGCTCCTTCCCGGAGCCGCGGGCGGCGGGCGGCGCGGGGAGAGGCGGAGACCCGAGGAGGCGGTGGCGGCGGCGGAGGAGGCGGGCGGGGAGGGGCCGCCACGGGCAGCGGCCGGGCTTGGCGGCGGCGGCGGCAACGTTGGAGGAAGCGGCGCTCCCGCCGGGCTGTCGAGCGGCGCCGGGACCCGCGCTGCCGTGACCCCGCGGCTCCCGGAGGCCGATCGCGGCCGCAGCGGACAAAGGAGCATGCCGGCGCCGAGGAGGGCCCGTCCTCCGGCCGCCACGAGGCTCCGGGCGCCGCCGGGCCCGCGCCGCGTCCCCGCCATCCCGGGCGCCGGGCCCCGCTAGGCCAGCGCTCCCCGCTCGGTCCGCAGGCCCCGGCCCGCAGCATGGAGCCGCCCGGGCGCCGGCGGGGCCGCCCTCCGCCGCCGCTGCTGCTGCCGATCGCGCTGCTGGCGCTGCTGGGAGGCGGCCGCGGCGCCGCGGCGCTGCCCCCGGGCTGCAAGCACGACGGGCGGCCGCGAGTGGCCGGCAGGGCGGCGGGGGCCGCCGAGGGCAAGGTGGTGTGCAGCAGCCTGGAGCTCGCGCAGGTCCTGCCCCCGGACACGCTGCCCAACCGCACGGTCACCCTGTGAGTAGCCCCGGCCCCGGCCTCGCCCTCCCGTGCTTTCCGGTGGCGCCGGCCCGCTCTCCGCGCAACTTCGGAGCGGGGTCCGGCCGGCACCGCGCGCCTTTGTGTGAATGGAGCTGCCGCCGGGGTGCTGCTGGGCGGCGGGCTGGGCTGGGGCGCCCGGCGGGGGAAGGCTAGAGGCTCTGCCTCCGAGCCGGCGTCTGGCTCCGCTAGTTTGCAAAGGAAAAGTTTCCAGGTTCCTTGGCGCGCCCCGCGCGGTCGGGGCGCAGCGGTCCCGTCGCGGTGCCACGTGAGGACGCGAGTAAACATGCAGTTGGCAGAGTCGCCGCTCATTCATCCTGTGCTCGGGGCTTCCAGAAAACCGCGCTGGATTCCAAGCGCCAGCCCCGCGCTCTGTGCACAAGTTACACCCAGATGCTGGTTTGCAGCACAACAAAACGGTATCAAACCACACCAGACTCGGGACGCCTCTGCGTGCGATCCCCCAGCCCCCAGGCGGTTGCCTTGCCTTTTGCTGTCCTGTTTTGTGAGAGTGAAAGGGCACCTTTTACAATGGAGTTGTTAGTAAGGGCTAGAAACATATTGGGGATGAAGTCTTGCCATGTGCAGCCCCGTTTTTGTGTGTGTGAGAGCTCAGATTTAAAAGCCGAGAACTTTGGATTTGAACACTGTGGGTTTGTTAGCCTTCCAACTCGAGGGATTGGTTTTCGGATTGAGTTGCCACCTGGAAGGAAAAGTTGTTGGTCTCCTGACTAAGTCAGTGTGTGCTGAGATTCACGGCCCAGTTGTGCAAGCGTGGTTCTGCGGATTCCAGTGGAACAGTCCTCTTGATTGTATTTTCCGAACCGTGAATTGGTTTGGAAAAGCTTTCAAGTGTTCCCAGGGGATCTTTTATTGGAGGGAAATACGAGTTTTCTCAGCTCTGTGTCCCCCTATATGCTTTCAAACTGTCTTTTCAAAACAAAACAAAACAGAACACAAAATCAAGGCTGCCACTATAAATACATGAAGGCCGGGGGAGCAACATGACCCATGAAAAACTTAAAATATGGTTTTTAATTTAACCCAAATTCAGCAGGATATTAGGTAAGATAAGTATAAATTGCATCACTAACACCTTTGGTCTTCATTTCTGTTTATTTGGATTAGGAAAGGTTTAACACTGATAAGAGTGTGTGTGTGTGTGTGTGTGTGTGTGTGTGTTTATGGAGGCATAAAAGTGGGTAAAATAGTTTTTGTTTTGTTTGACTCCTTTACCAACACTTGACCATTTGGTAGTGGCAGCAGCTGTATTTTTTTCTTAGCCCGATTCTGTGAAATGGAAATTTTTCGGGGTATGGGGCCTTAATTACAGTCTTGAGCCAACTGGAGAAAACCCCAGTCATCCTACATTTGGGTTGTGGATCAGTGTTACTTAAGCTGATTTGAGTTTAAGTTGAGTTTTTCTGAAATGTCAGCTGTTCCAGCTGGAATGATTTGCTATTTGTAAATTGTTGATATTGTTTTGCAGAAAGGAAAAAAAAAAGATAATGATGTAGAAAATCACTTTGCAGCATAGTATCAGTTCAACTGTTTCACTAAGTTTCTTATGAGCTGTTAAAAAGATAAGTGCCTTTCAAATGTCATTTTGATACATTTTTTTTACACCTGAAAGTTCTTTAGATGAAATTGAAATTCATACAATTTTTTAGTGAATGGCAAGAACTTGTAACTTGTAACTTATTTTAGGATCAAATAAAGTGGATGTTCTGGATGAAGTTGGTTCAAGGTGTTCTGGAGCTGGTAGAAGGTCTTCTGGGCCAGTTCCTTCATCTCCCCTAGGGAATCAATCAGAGGGTACCTGTGGATAACTCACTTGCCCAGGTGCTCAGAGTGAATGAACATGGGGGGGGGGGCGCGGGGGAGTGGAGGCAGGGAGAGGGGTTATGTCCCAGGTGCTCCTCCTGCAGCTCCCACGCTTCTTGTCTTTCCCCCTTTGCCTTCATTTTCCTTCTTAGTGAAGTGCAGTTCTTGTTGAGTGTTTCCCGGGGCAGCAGGCAGCATGATGAGGTTTGGACTACGTGTTAGTTTCCCAGTTAGGGCGGTAGTCATTGACCACAAACTCCTAGCTTAAAATAAATTTCTTCTCATGGTTCTGGAGGCCCGAATTCCAAAATCAAGGTGTCAGCAGGGCCACGATCCTTCCAAAACCCCTCTGAGGATCCTTGCTTCGGACCCTCATTGGATTCTGGCAAATCCACCCCAGCCTCCACCTCTGTCCCCACGTGGCCTTCTCTCTCTGTCTCAGATACTCTCCTTTCTCTTATGAGGACACCAGCTGTTGAATTTAGGGTCCACCCTAAGTCCAGGGTGATCTCATCTCAAGATTCAGAACTTGGTTACATCTGCAGAGACGCTGTTTCCAAATGAGGTCACTTTCAAAGGTACCAGAAGTTGGGACTTGAACATACCTTTTTGGTGTTCACTGTGCAAGTCAGTGCAGAACATAAATACCAACAGAGTCTTTCTTCACCAGGAACTTGGGGAGGTATCTGGGGAGAAAGACTCATGAAGAAGTCTCAGAACATATGGTAAATGTTCCACTATTGGGCTGCACATATAGCAGAAGAAATCCAGAGCAGGGCAGAGCAGCCAAGACCTCCTTGTGGGATGGGATGGAGGATCTGAAGATCCTGGTCCGATTTGAGGAAGATGAGAAAGATAATTGTCGAGGAAATGGTGAGGGGAGGACATGAGGGCATGGCAGACTGGGGACCCAGCATGCTCGCCTGCTTGGAGAGAGCAGTGTGGCTTGTGATGCTATGATGCTGTGCCTTGGATGTTGCTGGAATGTCAGTGGCAAGTGTCCACTGCCCACTGGTCAGACGGGAGGCAAGAGGGACCAGTGGGAGAACCGGTAGGCTCTCTGGTTTGTGATTTAATCTCTTAGGTGTGGCCAGCTGTTTTCAGTGGAAAATGGATGGGAATTGAGAGGATGGCAAGGATAAGATAGAATTAATTTATGTATTTTCATAATGAAAAATAAGACTATTTCCACAGAGCGGATGAACTGGACTTAAATGTAGCCTGAAGTGCAGTCTTTTCAACTGTCTTTGTGAACAACACTCACTCCCAAAGCCACATAGAGTTCTAGCAGAAATTCTTGGCATGACCACACTTGCTCTTTGTATCTCATGTAGCCTTTTGGATTAAAGGATTAAATTGCATTCATTATTTTTGGGCACACATTGAATAAAAACTTAACCCCACTGAATTGAACATTTTTTGTTAGGAGTATTGTAAAAATTTTTTAAATTTCCATGTTTTATGTGAAATGCTGTTCAGTATTTTCAGTTTTAAAAATTCTGAGGACTTCAGTGATAGAAAGTGGTACACATTTAGTGCTTGCTTTTCCACATGTTAACTTCTTCCTCAGGATGCTGCATAGTGATTGTAGACAAAGGATTTAACAACAATTATTTATGACTTGTCAGGTAACTCAGGGACAAAGTCCAGGTTTTTCTCAGATATTTTAACAGACTAAAATAGTGCATGAGTTTTGATGTTGACTTTATAAAATGTTATGTTTGTTTTCTGTGAAAAAACTGATCATTGGACATCACTGGTGTGTCCGGCTGGGTGCCAGGGACACAAAAGGAATGCATTAACCCAGGTGGGGAAAATGGACTTGCACCGAAGAAGGCTTTTAGGGAACAATTACAGATGGTCTGTCATTAAGTAATAAATTCTGTTCTGCTGCCTGTTTCAGTGCATCAGGAAGCCCGAGAAGGGGAGAGACTGTGGGGCTGTGGTGGCGCTGGAAGATCTTGTATTTTTCTGAAGTTAGGACTTGAGCATGGCCTGAGGGAAGGGAACTATGGGATTGAACTGTAGGGAGAGACATTCCCCACAGTGAGGGGTGGTGACTGGCCCTACCAAAGTGGAACGATGGTTTCCGGAACTGTTGGTCATCGTATTGAAAAGCTGGGTCTGGGAGGGTCACTTAGGGATGTGTGTGCAGCAGGGAAGAGGAGGTGGCCCCACACAAGCAATGGAGGGGCCACTGGTGAGGTGGGGAGCAGTGTGAAGAGTAGTTCAGGCTTGAAGAGAGGAATGGGCGCCCCAGTTGAGAGATGCTGAGAGTCAAGAACAGTAAGAACAAGGAGTTCACCACTGAGGCTGACAGCCTGGAGCCCAGTGCCCTCCGTGAGCGGATCCATGGACCAGAGACCATAGAAGGTGTTGGTTGGCTTGAAGGGAGAACAGGATGAGGACGGAGTTTGATGTGAAGGGGGTTTCTTAGGAAGGAGTGAGTGTTGGAACACGCCTGAGAGGTTGGCAGTAGTTCAGGTGAGGGAGAAGTGGATGATGGGAGGATGAGATGGCTGGGAGCTGGCACACAGTTGAGGGTTTGGCTCTTGGTGGCAGCAGGGCCATTTCATCCCCACATGACAGGGAAGGTGGTAAACATGAGCAGAAGGGCAGGGGGACGGACAGTGGGAGGTCGGGTGTGGTGAGGAGGGAGCTCCTGCCCCATTGCTGTTACTTTCTCAGAGGGGCACAGGCTGGGTGAGGCAGGGCCGGTGAGCAGTTGGTGAAAGAGGAGGGAGGTGGTCCTTTTGGCAAGTGGACAGTGAGCGTCCTGGGATTGCAGAGGTGTCAACAGGGTGGTGTCATGTCCATTTTTTCCCTTGTGATCAGATTCAAATGGAGGTGGTCACATGGGTATTTCTCTCCAGCTACATTCAGCCTAGAGATACACATAGTTGGGACCAGCTGGGCTGCTGCTTTGCATGGTGAGTGTCACAGAGGGAGGGAAGAGCAAGGGGACTTTCATGAATAGCCCAGCAAGCTTCTGGGGCCTGAATTCTCATGGTCAAGAGTGAGGTTTCTATCTTTGAATTCAAGGTCTCCAGGTCTTTCATGTCTTGATAGCCTTATTTTCAGACACTCAGCACAAACATCCTTTCCTGCACATCAACTGAGGTGCTGTTGTGGTCTAGGCACAGTGCTGAGTGCTAGGGGCTCGGGGGTGAGAAGTCATGATTCTTTCATCTAAGGATCAGGCTTATCCACAAGCTCTCTGCTCACCAGAATGTGCCTTCAATTGGCCTTAGCAGCGTTTGTACTGGTGTCTTGTGCACCTTGGCTATGTCAGTCATTCTTGCCTGGAGTCCCCGATCCCGTAAATCCTGGGTCCTTCACAATCCAGTTCAGCTGCTATGACTCTGCCATCTCTCGTCCCTTCTCTGAACCCAGCAGGGCTTATTGTCTGTGCTCTTGTGTCACTTACATGATGCTGACATTACTCTCATAACAGCCATCCCCTGGGAGGGAAGGACCTTGAGGCCTGTCTTAGCAGGTGCCTGCAGTGTGCACGGGAATGAAAATTATCAGTACTGATAAGAGTAAGGCTAACAAAGGTACAGCTGTGTGGTGGAAGATCAGGACGAGTGGAGGGATGAAGAGGGATGCAGATTCAAATTTCCACCCCATTGTGGCAAAGGAGAATATTTAGTTAGTTAGTTTAGGTCAGCATTTCATAGCTGTGGGATCTCTAATTCAAGAACAAGTTTATCACCTCTATTTACAGTTACATATGACCTACATGATCTTATGTGTGTGGTGAGCACACACATACGACAGTATGTGGGCAAGTTGCTCAGAAATACTGTAGCATTTGGGGTAGACTTATGCATTTGGTGGATGAATGCAAGTCCTAAGTTTTTCCAATATGATGAGAAAGTTTTGCATAGCCCCACCTCGGAATCCTGTTGCTTCTTGCCTGCTTACAGTCCTCCAACATCGGGAATGTATGCAAGAAGTTGGGGGTTTGGCAATAACCCAGAAATCAAAATGCCAGAAACAAATGAATTGCAGGAATGTTTGTAAATTGTTGCCCCAGTCAAGTTATAGCTTCTATTCCCAGAAGTCTATAAAAATGCTTAAAAAACAAACAAACAAACAAAAGTAAAAAGACACAGAAAATAACTCAGAAAATGACACAGGGTGAAGTTTTTTTATTAGTATATGGTGAGTCCTCCCTCCCCCACCCCATTCAACTAAGTCTCTAAAGGCAGTAGTTTTCCACATTGACTGCCTTCCTATGGAGGAATCTTAAAGTCCAGAGAATATAACTAGTTCATTGTTGTGTCAACATTTTTCTCAAAACAGATAAAAATGAGGATACAGAGTTCTTTAAATTTTAGTACCTTATCAACTTGACTTTTGCAAAGATTAGGAAGCTGTAGATGCAAAACTGTTCAATGAGTTTTGTGTTGTCTATTTTAAAACTTAATATTTTAAAGCATTATGGTTTAGCTTGCATTTATGTTCTAGTGCAGCCAATTTTTGTCTAAAGAGGGAGTTTTACAAAAAGTAAGCAGTATATCTCCCGAACTTTTTATACATTTTGCATGTGTAGTAAGGGAATCACCTACATGCTGGCGTGTGGTGGGGCAGAGCTGTAGCAGGCACCTCATCAGAGGCACCTGTCTGTCTTAGCCACTCTTTGTTTTTGAGTCCTCACTCAGGGATGTACTTACTGATTTTAGAGAGAGGGGAAAAGGGAGAAAAAGAGAGAGGGAGTGAGGGAGAGGGGGAGAGAGAGAGAGAGAGAGAGAGAGAGAGAGAGAGAGAGAGAGAGAGAGAGAGAGAAATCTTGATCGGCTGCCTCTCACATGTGCCCCAACCGGGGATCGAACCCGCAACCTCTTGGTGTACAGGACAACACTTCAACCAACTGAGCCACCCGGCCAGGGCTGTCTTCCTCTTCAAGCCCAGGTTAGAATGTGTGCCTTCCTCCTACAGCAGGGGCTGTCCAAAGGCCATAATTTACTTTCGATATTTACTCTTCTCTAGTGGCATGCTTGATCATTTGCATTGGAGATTTTTAAGCTGCTTGCTTTTGCATTCATTCTGCAAATAGTTATGCATCACCGACTCTGCCTGCTGTAGACACAGGTGAGCTTATGTGACTTCTCATCTCTGGGCGGGACTTTTTTGTAGGGGTAGGGTGCTCATTAGACCAGTTTTTTCCTAGCCTTGCATGCTAAGTATCTCTTTCTGGAACGCTGCCTTTTGCCTTCTAGCTATACAATATCTGTCGGGTGTCTCTCCAGTTAGGCTTGACTATCCAGCTCTATTTGATGAGGTTTAACCGAGTCTTCCTCCACAGCGTCCTCTGCTAAGACAGCAGGAGATAGGCGAGTGACTGGTGGGTTTTTAGAAATTATTAAAGACACTGGATTTCTTAGGGGAAATTCGCAAGACTGGTTTAGGACCAACCATGCTAAAGGGACTGATAGACCTTTTTGTTCAGTGACCGTCATTGCTTTCCCCTCCTGTTCATGGGCCAGGCACAAACTAACTGGGTGAACAAAGTGAAGGGATTAAGCAACAAACAAGCAACTCCTAGACACAGACAACAATATGGTGATTACTGAGGGGGAGAGGGGTGGGTAGAAATAGAAGAGGGGATAATGGTTATGGAAGGAGACTTGACTTTGGGTGGGGAACACACAATCGAATCCTATATAATAAAAAGCTAATATGCAAATGTCATGCCCTCACGCCATCATGACATAACAGCTCAGACACTCAACACTGAGGGGAGAGGAATGGGGACCAGCCAGGCACAAATGAGCTTTGGAGAGAGGAATGGGGACCAGCCAGGCTGCGTCCCGGGAGAGGGACAAACCACCTGCCCCATGGTCCTGGGCACCTGCGACTGCAGCCCGGGCAAAGCTGTCCGCCCATGGTCCCCTGCAGCTGTGGCCAGCCCAGGTGAAGCTGGCCCAGGTCCTGGGTGCCTGCAACTGGCCAGAGGAGGAAATCCTGGATCCCGGGTGTGGGGTGAGGCAGAGGCAGTTAGGGGCAATCAGACCAGCAGGGGAGCAGTTAGGGGTTATCAGGCAGGCAGAGGGTGCAGGCTGGGCTGAGGAACCCCCCCACCCCCCCGGCCCCTGTGCATGAATTTCATACACTGGGCCTCTAGTATATAGATGATGCATTACAGGTTACAGAATTGTACCCTTGAAACCTATATAATTTTATTAGCCATTGTCACCCCCATAAATTTAAAACAAAACAAAAAACCAACCTTTCCCCAGCTTAGTATGTCTCAGACTTTCTGTAGCACATAGTCACTTCCAATACTTAGGGCAGTTCTTTCCAAGACTTTTCATGTAGACAATAATGGTGTTTGTGTGAAGAATGCTCCAGGGCCAGTCCCACTGCCCCAAGCCCTGCAGCCCAGCCCAGGGGTCAGGGGAGCAGTTATCTCCACTTTCCTGTAACCTGGGTGGTGACTTTGCTGTGAAGGTTTGCAGCCTTGCATTGAATCACCACCTGGGAGCATTAAGCGTTCAGGTGCCTGGACCAGGGACCTCATGCTCTGATTTTATTGTTTAAGGATGGGGCGTGGATGTTGGTGTTTTTCAGAGTTCTGCAGGTGAAACCCATGTCATTTGGGTTGAGAAGCTTTTGTTTAGTAGCCCAGTGACCTGAAGGGTTAACCGTGGTCACCAGGGGTCATCAGCTGCCACAAAAGAAAGGAGAAAGAGCAGAGGAACAAATTGAGGCCAGCTAACCAGATTCAGGGCCAACAGTGCCCCAGCAACAACATAACCCACAGCCGAGGTGGAGTCGCGTGGCCCCGTGAGGAATTGGGCTCCCTCCTCACTGGTTTCGGGGTGAATCACCTGAGAACGACCACTGTGAAGTCACTGCAGCTCGGCAGCTCCTGCATTGAGCATCTGCCCCCTGGTAGTCAATGTGCATCATAGTGGACGGTAGGACACTTAGCATATTAGCCTTTTGTATACATAGATTTGAATAGTTGCTTGTATTTGAAATCTTTTGTTCCTGAGTAATCGCTATGGGAGGGCAGTGGAATTACAATTATATATTCCATACAAAGAAGGCTGAATTGTCCATCACCTGCACAATCTGTGTTTTAGAATTGTCATAAATCCTTTTAGCACATTGGTAGTTAGACTTTGTAAGTGCTGCTACCACCTATTCAAGAATTGTATTTGCAGGCTAAGGTGAGGAATAAGCCAGATCTCTATGGGGGCTTGGGGAGAAGAGGATCCCTGAGGTACTCTAAGCTCCCCAATGCCCCCCTTACCCTTCATCCCCCAAGTACAGCGCATAATGCATGGTAAGTAGGTTAAATTGTGGATTAAATTCACTCTCTATATGAAGACTTTTCTAGAATGTCAGTTCTGTTGAGGTCAGAGTCTTTGTTTTGCAACCATAGCACCTAGGATAGTGATAGGCATCTAACAGGCTCTCCTTCGATAGCCTCATATTGTGACCAGATGGAAAGCAGGTTGTAAATTGTGTTGGAGAACACTTTGGTCGAAATCCTCCTTAGAGTGGCCTTAGAGGTGTAACAGTACTACATACGTTTTAAGTGCAATTGTTAAACTTTCCTTTCTTTAAGCCTGTTTGAATCTAATTAAATTGATTCATTTCCCATCAAGATAAGACCTAAAAGCATTCTTTGTTTTTTATTGTGCAATTCTTACCAGCTCTTTTCTCACGCAAGAGGCAAAGAGACATTGACTGGTGGTGTGTGCGTCTCCAGGACTGTGTTTGAGATGGATGTGCTTTCTTTTAGATTCATCTTCTTTTTAACCTGCCTTGTGTTTGTTTATTGTTTATTGTTTGCTCTACACAAAGTCACCCATTGAAAACTCTCCCTTTATGGCCAAGACTCCAGTGCTGGGCTGACTCTTCATTCCTTGTGACCCCCTCCTACCTCAGGTCCGCTTGTGTTACCACAGCTGTCATACTGTTGGAAGTTACCTGCTTACAGTCCTCACTCTCACCAGATTGTGAACTCTTGGTGCTATTTTTCCCTGTGTCCTCAGTCTAAACCACATAAACACTCAGGAAGTCCTTGTTTAAAGAAGTCCCATTTTCCCTGCTTTATTATTACTAGAGGCCTGGTGCACGAAATTCATGCATGGGGTGGGGGTGGGTCCCTCAGCCTGCCTTGCACCCTCTCCAATCTGGGACCCCTCGGGGGATGTCCGACTGCCGGTTTAGGCCTGATGTAGGATCGGGCTTAAACTGGCAGTCGGATATCCCTCTCACAATCCAGGACCACTGGCTCCTAACCGCTTGCCTGCCTGCCTGTTTGCCCCTAACCGCTTCTGCCTGCTGGCCTGGTCGCCCACAACTGCCCTCCCCTGTGGGCCTGATCCCCCACAACTGTCCTCCCCTGCTGCGATCCGCCTCTTCCACCGGGCTCCGCCTCTACTGTGCACGTGGTCATCTTGTGATGGACATCTTGTGATGACGCGAGGGCGTGATGTGTGAGGGCATGACGACCACCTAGGTCCGTGGTCGGCAAACTGTGGCTCGCGAGCCACATGCGGCTCTTTGGCCCCTTGAGTGTGGCTCTTCCTAACCTTAGGAGTACCCTAATTAAGTTAATAACAATGTACCTACCTATATAGTTTAAGCTTAAAAAATTTGGCTCTCAAAAGAAATTTCAATCGTTGAACTGTTGATATTTGGCTCTGTTGACTAATGAGTTTGCTGACCACTGACCTAGGCTATTATTAGTATAGATTTTCCCCAAGTAGGTCTGGGGGAAGAATCTTGCATTATTCTTAACATGGGATGCCTCGTGCATCTATCTATCCTGGGTAGGCCGCGGGTCTTCAAAGCAGAATGCTCAACCTACAAGGTCCAGGCTTAAACTCCCACTCTCCGTTTGATAGTGAGAAGTGTCAGTCTCTTACCCAGATTCATTTATTTTTTCCCCTTTTCTTGTTCCAAAGTCCTCCTACGTTTTGAGAAATTACCACTTATCTTTTCTACATTGTAAACATTTCCCCAAGTTTGTGATGTTTCTCCTCGGCCTACACGGCCCTGTTTTTCCTCTGTAAGATAAACTCCTCCCTTTAGAATGAAACTTCTTAGAAAGTAGTTTGAACCCATCAATTTCATTTTCTTACCTCTCATGTTACTTTTAGCTCATTGCTGCCCAGTGTCTGCCTAGATTCAAGTATCTTTCATTCACCCCTACCTGTGTCTGCTTCTGGTCCTTAGCTCCATGGTCACCACATCTGCTATCACATTCACTAATTATTGAATTTTGGCCACTTTATGTTGTTTGGGCTCAGAAGCGCCTACGGGGAAGTGGCTGGCTCTCCCATATCGTTTCCCTGCCAGGATAAACCTGGGATGTGCAGTACCTCCCAGGGACGGCCTGCCTTTTGAGGGAAGGCTCTTGGGAATAGGTGTCACCCAGTCTGTGCCCTAGAGAAATAGAGATTGTCTACTTGAGCTGATTGCCTGCTTAAAGAACCCTAGTTAGCTGATAGACTAGGACTTGATTTTTCAGGGCTCCTTGCTGAGAAGAAAAAAGTATTTGTGTCTTCTCTCAGGAATAAAGTTGGAAACCAAGTCCCCCAGTTTACTCAGCTTACTAGAAGTTAGCAGCCACAGTCTGGGACTATCCATGACTCTAATATCCTTGTCAGACTTTCACTTTTTTTAAAAAAAAATAGCTATTTGCATTTTTATTTTATTTTTTCACTTTTTTAATTTTTCAATTACAGTTGGCATTCAGTATTATTTTGTATTAGCTTCAGGTGTACAGCATAGTGGTTAGAGTTTTATATAATTTACACAGGGATCTCCCCGGTAGGTGTAGCACCTACCTGGCCCCACACATAGCGATTATAGTATTATGGACTGTGTTCCCCATGCTGTACTTTATATCTCTGTGACTGTTTCGTAACTGCCAATCTGTACCACTAATTCCCTTCACCTTTTCACCCAGACCCCAACCCCCCGCCCCTCTGGCAACGATCAGTTTTGTTCTCTGTATCTCTGAATCTGTTTCTGTTCTGTTTGTTCATTTATTTTGTTCTTTAGATTCCAGTGTTAACCTTTGTAATGTCCTCAGGGCCTTATGTTAGTGTGCCCATCTTTTCCCATTTTAGCGATTATAAAACCCTTCAAATTGCAGGTGTTCTGTTGTTCCTGTGTCACTGCATGCAACAGATCGGGGGGCGGTTTTGAAGACCTCTGCACTGTCTTCGTATGTCCAGGGGTCGAGTAGATGGTGGCAGCTGTTAATGGGAAGGAAAGTGTGGGCAGCCCGAGGCCTTTAGTCAAGGGCTAACGGGCCCCTCTGTGCCTGGGAAAGATTTCTGGGAGGTGACCATAACATGCTTCACTCATGTTCTTGCTTGTTCCTTTTTAATTTCATATGAAAGTATGTGGTTGTATTTTATTCCAATTGAGTTTCTATTCCAGCGGTGCATTTATTTTTCTGTTGGGATGCTCCAGGAAGGTAAAGAGAAGCTAAAGATCTTGGTCTTCTCATTGTTCTCTTTCAAGAGAATATTTTAGAAAACACTTCTTAGCTTTCTGAGGAAATGAATTTGACAGACCTGCTGTTCCTAGTTTTGAGGTAACCTTTAAAGGCGCCATGATTGATCCCTAACCAGTTTGGCTCAGTGAGTAGAGCATCGGCCATCGGACTGAAGGGTCCCGGGTTTGGTTCAATTCCGGTCAAGGCACATGCCTGGGTTGCAGGCTCAATCCCCAGTAGGGGGCGTGCAGGAGGCAGCCAGTCAGTGATTCTCTCTTATCATTGATGTTTCTATCTCTCTCGCCCTCTCTCTCTCTCTCTGAAATCAATAAAAAATATATTTAAAAGGCACCATGATTGAGTTACATAGTTAAAAAATGTATCTTTCAGACATTAGTTTGACTTTTTTTTTTAATGGTCTAATAAGTATTTTGAACTACCATGAGGAGAGAAACCTAAGGTATTTGTAAAACTTTTTGGCCTTCAGAACTTTACATGTAAGTGCACTTTACAGATTTAAATGCTCTAACAACCGGCATTCAGATACGTATCATGTGCCGGGTACTGGGCCAAATACAGCATCACAACTGTAAAACAACTTAATGAGGTTGGTACTGCCCCATGTGCCAGCTGTGCCAGCTGAGTGTGAACAGGTAAATTGCTCCTCCCAGTTTACATGCTTTGAATTCTGGCCCCGGATTATGACCCTTTCGCCTGTAATTCTCACTGTTGTTCTATCTATAAAAGTCACAGGCAACCTAATCGCTCACTGTAGCAGCAGGGTTGGGATAAGCCTTTTTTAAAACAAAGGATACAGGGGTTTGTTTGTTTATACTGAACCTTTTCTTTAAAGGTGGCTGACTGGTGGGAAAACAGAGTAACTGAGAATTTTCACCCAGCACATTTGATGTCCTAGGAAGTAATTGCTGAAGGAAAGAATTTTAACATCCCTTTTTACTATCGTCAAGTGGTTTGGGGAGTGACCTCGGGCGGTCATACTGAGGTCTGCAATGTAGTATTATAGATTATTAAATAATCAGTCCTTCTCTTATCTGTATCCTTGAGATGGAAAATTTTATCCTAGAATAATAAATGACCTGCCCTCAAACCTAGCCGCCATGTGAAGATGAAAGCAGTAACAACATCATCAGGAGGGTAGCTGCAGCTGCATTTTTGGTAGGCCTTCATCTGAAGGGAAAAGAACACTAACTCTCTTTTTAGGGAGGGTTCACTTATACATGTCAGCGTCCTGCTGGGTGAGCGGAGAACTGGCACCTCCTGCCTCTTACTTGATAAAGGCGACCAGAAGGGAGGACACAGAGGAAACCGCAAGGAGACTGGCCGGACACAGGGCCTCCCATTGGCTCTGCTGCACAGAGGAATCGTGACCCCTCACAACTCCTCATCGCTCTGGCCCTCACTTTCTCGATAGAGACACCAGGTTTTAAACTAGAACGTCTCTCAGGTCTCTCGGCTGAAATTCTATGATTTTACGTATCCCACAAAAGCAAACCAAACCTGATGAGATGACCGAGGTATTTCTGAAATCCTGTAGTTTACAGGCACATTGAATGAAGCTCAGATCATGCTATTAGAACTCATTCATTGTACACATTAGAGTGGTAAGTAAATGCAGGGGCTGCTTTCTTGGGGGTGGGGTGAGAGCAGAGGTTGGTGTTGGGTCTGTTTAGTCCTAAGCTCCTGGCCTGCTGAGATCCTGCCTGAGCCTTGCATGCCTTTCCTCACCACCCAAAGCCCTGATTGCCCCCACTCACCTCCTGACACCTGCCTCAGTCCCCAGGGCAGTACCCACATGGGGCCTTGTGCTCTCCTGTTAACTGCATTTTTATTTTTATTTTTTTTTATTTTTTGTCCCTGAGGTCTCGTCTTCAAGATCTGAACACTTGAGGAGCTCATTAGCAACTCTGGTTGTATTCTTGCATGTCCCTATTTCTTCCTTTGGGGTATAGATTTTTAGGACATATTCTTCACAGGAATATAGATGTTTAAACCCAGCTCACTGAGTCAGCCAGCCTGCTTGTCGGGATTGCTGAGTACCAAAAGAATGTGTAGGGTGTCCACAATGTTTGGAAACAGACATATTGTTAGCCCGGCGAAGATACCCTACATGACTTTACACACACACACACACACACACGCACAATTTTTTCCTTTTATTTCTAGGCTTTAGAGACATCCTGCAGATTCTGTATCTCACGGTGATTTTTGCTCGCCTGTATTCCCCCGCCCCTTCCAGGTTTCCTCTAGCACCAGCCTGCTAATTCTGTCTCACAGCAGTTTCCTGTTGACCCTTTCCTCCTAACTCCCTCCCTCTGGGTGAACAGGCCAGTTCCTGGTCATGACCCCGCCAGCAGTTGTGAAAGTTACATTTGGGGTCAGAGTTGGCTATGATGTCACTTCTGTAGTAGAACCATCGATGTGGCAAATAGATTTCTCAGAAGTCTTCACCGGTGAAGCGAGAGTGGCTGTTAGGAATGAGTGGAGCTTATCAGGGAAATGCGGGGACTCGTGATTTGGTGGGACAGGAAGGTGGCAGCACACGGGCCGTTGTTGGCCAGGGGCCCTGGAAGCCCAGAGCTCTGTAAATGACTAGATTAATCGTTTCTTTGGTTTTATAATCATAGAATCACATGGCTTTTTTGTACATCTCAAGATTGTTCACTATTTGAGAGTTTCAACAGCTACTTTAAAATTGTGGCTCAACCACTGAAATTTACAGATAGGCTCAAGAGGCTTCTTACCAGTAGAATTATTTAGATTCTATACTTAGCAGGAAGCTCTCTCCCTTTAAAAATAATCGATTTCACTCCTCAGCGATAGCTTCCAAAATGTGCTCTCCAAGTATTTTATGGAGAGTGGCTCCCAGGGTTTGGACCAGTTGCCGGAGGATCTCTGGGAGATTGTATTGGAGTAAAATGCTGGTTCTCATTTATTAAATTCCTGGGAGATTGTATTGGTGTAAAATGCTGGTTCCCATATTAAATGCCTACAAATTAGTTGAAAAAGACAGGTGATCCATTAGAAATATGGGCCAGGTAATGTTTGCTGAGTGTGTCAGATCCTGACGGAGTACTTTAAGTCCTGTAGTAGTCAATTCTCATATTTCCCTAATGAGAGCATCATTAGTATGAGCCCTCCTGTGCCTGAGGGAGTAGGGCATAGAAGCTCATAAATTTCCGGAGGTCACCCAGGCAGTAAGTGATGCAACCGGGATCTGACCCCAGGCATTCTGACTCCAGAGCCCATACTTATTAGCAGTATGGTGTAATGATCAAAGGACGTTTCCAGACCGTCCCAGGAAGAGAACAGCAATTCACAATGGAAAATACAAATTAAAATTATGAGGACCCACTTTTAACTACTCCGATTCAAGTGAGACTCTGACCAGCATGCTGCATAGGTGGTGCACTTACTTACATCTCCGGCCCCTCACACCTCCCAACCCCATTCATTAGCTTAGGACAGTGGTCGGCAAACTCATTAGTCAACAGAGCCAACTATCAACAGTACAACGATTGAAATTTCTTTTGAGAGCCAAATTTTTTAAACTTAAACTATATAGGTAGGTACATTGTTATTAACTTAATTGGGGTACTCCTAAGCTGGCCTGTGCTAAAAATGTCCTCAATCTGATTGAGGTACGTTCGCTGAGGTCGGCCCCTTCCAACTCTCCCATCCACACTCGTCTTGCATACTTGTTTCGTCTATCTCCTTTCTGAAAAACGACTTCTGTGCATGGCCACGAAGTTTCAGTCACACTGTACGTGTGCGCCCGCACGTGGTATTTTGTGGAAGAGCCACACTCAAGGGGCCAAAGAGCCACATGTGGCTCGCGAGCTGCGGTTTGCTGACCACTGGCTCAGGAGCATCCTCTTATTGGAGACCAGGTTCTTTGCAGCCAGCTCCACCCAGCAGAGGACCCACTCACTTAGTGCCTGGACTCCTGGCCTACAGAACGGTGAGCCAGTAAACAGGTGTTGATGGAAAGCATGCAGTTTACCGTGATTTGTTACGCAGCAATAGGAGACTCATACAGTCCTTTGAAAAAAATTTTCTCTTCCTGTCATGCCTTTTGGATTTCTACTTTAAAAAAAAAAAAATAAAGTTCAGAAACATTTCCCCTAATCATTGTGCTTTTCTGCAATATTGACACTGTTCACTTGGGATCCGTCCTGCATCCTTCTGGTAGCATGTAGCACTTGGAAGCATGTGTGCTGTTAGTCCTTGTGGTCCACGTTTCTGTCCTCAGTGTCACTCCCAGCACACAGTAGGTGCTCAGATCTATACTATGAGTAGTTGTGAAATTTCAGCTTAAAAATCAAAGATCCTAGAAGAACCTCAGTGTGGTCTCAGTAGAAAGCTCTCCATTCATTTAACATGCCAAATAAATTTGCTTTTATTGTATTCATAAATATGAAGCATCTAGTGTTATTTATGATGTACCCTCACCTTGAAATATGGGCTCCCTGCTCTCATGGTGCTGATTTGTTTATAAGATAAGATGAAGTGTTATTTAATAAACAGCTTTTCATTTTGAGGCAGTTTTGAAAGCTGTCTAGTTTTTCTTTATCACCCGAATGCTATTCAATTACATGTAAACGTACTGTTTAATGCTAAAGCAGAAAAATAGATTATTTTCTTTTTATTTATGAAACTGCTGAATAAAGAATCTGAAATAATTATAAGAAAAACAGACCTTAAAACAATGTCAGGTCTTTAATAAAAATGCCTGGGGACTTGAAAGGTTATTTAATGACCCACTGGAGTAGTTAAGGGTGGCCACAGGCCCAGGTTGATACCTGTCGTCCTAGTGTAAATACTGATGGTACCTCCTTTTAGTCCCAGGTGTCTGTTTGATGATAAACTATATTGTGACCCTCAAGTAGGATGTTAGCTGTCAATATCTTTGACTTGCTGTCTCATTTTGAATAATTGTTCACTTGCGTAGAGAGAAGTTGGTATTGCATAGAGCTTCAAGAGGGTAGGTGGGTATACGGAACTCTCCCCCAATTCACCAGATCTATAGAAAAAATGGGGGGGAAGGGTAGGAGGACAAAGTGGGCTTACAGTTGTGAGTATGTGAAACAGAGTGTATTCTTGTATTATCCCTTATTTATTGTATTACTAGTGGCCCGGTTCACAAAATCTGTTCACATTAAAAGGGAATCAATTGGAGGAAATATTTTAATATTGTTATTTGCCCTTTCTCTATAATAGAAGTGACAGAGATGAAAGAAAATTAGTAAAATGTATATGAAAATCTTCCTCCTGTCAGAGTCTGGGGCACTCCGCGGGACCCAGAGTCAAGTCCCCGCCCACCCATGTGCACCTCGAAATCATGCGAGACCCAGACCTGGCCGGCCCCATCCCCATTGGGCGAGATCCAGACCCAGCCGGTGCAGCCTCAAGTCCCCTGTCAAGCCCTGCCAGGTGGGGGGCACAGCCTCAGGTCCCCTGACCTGGCGCCAGGGCGGGGGTCATGGCCCCAGGTCATCCAGCCCGACCCCACACAGCCTCAGGTCCCTGGTGATCGCTCGTTACGGAAACCCTGCCTCTGCTGTGGGCACAGCCATCTTGTGTTACAGGAACCCTGCCTCATCTGTGGGCGCAGCCATCTTGTGATGGCATGACAGAGAGTCAATTTGCATATTACCTCTTTATTATATAGGATTTTCCAAAGGAACAACTGTAAGCCTACTTTTGCCCCACTCTGTATGTTGAAGAGTTTTGTATGGGAGAGCAGATGCTATAGATTTTGTCAGAAGGCGACGTAGTGGCCTGGGTGGTTGGTCAGCAGTGGATGCAGATGAATGGAAAAGTCTGGGCCTCAGCGTTACCGTTTTCTGGTTGTGATGTTGTCCCATCGCTTGCAACTTTCCAGCGTGTGCTTTAAGTGCTCCGCCACATGCACCCTTCACAAAAGCCCTGCATTTCCTCTCAGAAATGCCCAGAATGGCTTAGAGATGAAGCATTAAGTGACTGAGAAAGGATCTTGTCTCAAGTCATGAAGCCAGATCCTCGAGTTGAGGTTTAAATTCAGGTCCTTTGTAATCCACAGTCTATCCTCTGTGATTGTCTCTCATGCTCAATAATTCTTAGGACAGAGCAGAGGCTGGAAACTGATCCCTAACCAGAAACTGGTTAGAGTCACCAGGTCAGGGAACAGAGCCTCACATCGCTTCCCCAGGCCCAGCATCTGACCCCCTTGCTTTGCGCTGGGCACTGGGATGCTGGACCAGGATGGCTGTGGCACTGAGGAGTGGGCTGGCTTGGGGCAACCTGACTGTTTTACAGGGATCCTGGGGCTCTAACTCGGGTTGACATATGAAGTGTTCTGTTTAACAGGCACGTTTGTGATTAACAGTCATCATTCTGTTAAGTGAAGGGTAGTTGAGGTTTTGGCAAAATTTGTAAAGGAAAATGTCAGCCAACCTGCGTGAGGGGGAACCATGCCTGCCCTCTAGGGGGGAACCATTTAGCATCTGGAGAGGAGGTTGAAGGAGAGATAGTCCTCGACTTTTAGGAAAAGACCCCTTCCCAACCCCCTAAGTGGATATGCACTGAACCACGGTTGTTTCCTTTTTCCCCTTCCCTTCCAAAACTCTGCTAAAAATGACAGAAAAACAAAACAAAAAACACACACACATGAAATATGAGCAGACCCATAACTAACGGGGCTGGGAAATGAGAAAGGTGTTCCAGTGGTGCAGAAGCATTGAGGACAACGTAGTATAAATAAAACAGATGGGGTCAGATTGATGGTGACATTACACAGCACAGGGACTTACAGCCCAGTAGAGAGGAGAGCGGAGATAGCTAGAAAAATGAATTTTCCTGTCGAGATCCTGGAAGATTTCCAAGAATTGAATCTATAGGGAGTGGCAACAAAAGTGGGTGAGCAGAGAGCTGGCCCAGAATGTGCACGCCTCGAACAGCTGCTCTCACTCTGCTTTCGGTGAGTTTGGCTCAAAGGCTTGGTGGCAGGGTTTGCCTCCCTGAGAAAGCCCTTCCGCTTAGTTTTCAATAAACTGGGAGACTTGCCAAGGTAGAACACTGGTGGGGGGTTGTAGCCAGAAGGAGAAATCCTAGGGGACCCCAGATTTCTTTTGTGTCCCTACTTTCCAAGGATATGTGACTTCTGAACCTTGAAATAAAGGCACTTTTGTTCCACCTCCTTTTTCTACCCATTCACTCTTTTTCTCTTGTTAATCATTTAGCAGCCCTCTGCTGGAAGGGACTCTCATCAATCCAGACCCCCCTTTGTAAGTGTGAGCAGGCACCAGGGGTCATCAGATACTTGAGAGGAAGTCAACAGGATGATCAGCGCAAAGCTAGGACAGGAAAATTGTCATTCCTAGTCTCAGACCTAAGAGAACAACTTTATAAAGCAAGAGCACCCATGGGTGAGGGGTGTGAGAAGAGGAGGTCTGAGAAGTGAACAGTGAGGTGGTGATGTTAGGAAGCTCTGGCTGAGGCAGGAGATGGGATCAAGAGGAAAGTGGGAACTGCTTAGAACTCAGAAAATAGTAGTCTGGCCCAGCTGGCGTGGCTCAATGGTTGAGCATCGCCGACCAATGAACCAGGAGGCCAGGGTTCGATTCCCAGACAGGGCACGTGCCCTGGTTGTGGGTTCGATCCCCAGTGTGGGGTGTGCAGGAGACAGCTGGTCAATGATTCTCATCATTGATGTTTCTATCCCTCTCTCCCTCTCCCTTTCTGAAATCAATAAAAACATATTGAAAAAAGAAAGAAAGAAAATAGCCCTCTGGAAAATTGAGCAGAGAATTTCTTCCAACATTCAAAGCAATAGGTTGATGCTGAGAATTATGAAGCAGAATTAGATTTGGAGGATGAGTCCAGCAGACCAGTCTCCAACTAAGAAGCTCATGGAGAAGGAAGACTCAGCTGGTATTTCTTTGATTCTACGATTCCATCAAAGATCAGATGCCTGTTTCCAAAGAGCTTATCAGTGAGGGAGCTGAGAGACAGTCCTTTTATGAGCTAGTTTCTCTAAAAATGTGTATTTCTTTCTCCCACACCATGAAATACCAATTCTTCGGTACTTAAGTTGACACCCAGCCTTCTCATTTAGAGCTCTTCTGAGTCACTGGACCGTTCTCCTTAATACATAGTATCATTTGAACACCGTGTTTATTTGAAAATAATTTTAAACTTATGTGAAGGTTAAAGGAATCAGAATAATAAGCAGAAGCCCTGTACAGATTTTGTTGTTACTCACTTTTATGCCTTTGCTTTCTCCGTGGCTTTTCTGCCCATGAATGTGTGATAAACATGTTTTCAATCATTTGGCAGTGTGATGCATACTTCCTAACCCACTGAGCTTTTTATAAAGGTGACCTTGACTTCATTTTTTAATGTTTTTGCATCTTTAGTCTTGGTAATATAATTTGGATATTTATGTAGATAGGGCATTGTTTGTATTTTTTACATGGTTAATTTAACACACTATTTTTTTCTTCCCAATTTTATTCTAATCATGCATCACTGGAAGTTGAACTATTTTCCTTATACATTAACTGGCAGCTGAGATTCGAGCTGCTTGAGTGATCCCTGTCCATGACACATAGAGGAATCCCGCCAGCCCCTCCTGAATGTTACATTCTGAGAGGTTTAACATTTCTACTGCCTTTCATTATGCTGCTTGCCACAGAATATGCAGCCTCCTATTATACAACTTTTTATTTCAGGGATGTATCATATGAAACCTTAATGTATAAATTTTAAGCCATAATTAGGGGTCTCAACTTAAAATTCAACCACAGTTTGTGTATGCGCCAACATTGACAGCCACGGTTTAATTCATAAGTTATTCTCTCTTCTAGCAGCTGGAAATTTTCTTTTGATATCAATGTTAAGATGGTCCTAATTTTAGGACAGTTATAATGTTGAAAAAAGTATCTTAGAATACTTTTATTGCAATATTAAAAGAAGAAAACTAGACATACTGTGGTAGAATTTTTGACCACCCCTCCCCCAAAATGTTCTTAAGCCTCAGATAGAAGAAAGGGTTACGGTGAGAGGGGACTGATTGATATTTGTGCTTCTCATCTGTTTCTGTTAATGCCAGGGCATTACAGTATTATATATATATATATATATTCATTTCAGAGAGGGAGAGAAAGAGATAGAAACATCAATGATGAGAGAGAATCATTGATTGGCTGCCTCCTGCACGTCTCCCGCTGGGGATCGAGCCCATAACCCAGGCATGTACCCTGGCTGGGATAGGTTGATGCTCAACCACTGAGCCACCCCAGCTGGACTAGAGAGGGATCTTTGACCAAACATAGAAACTTAAATCTAGGCATAATTTTATTTCATTCATTTATTGCACAGATACTGTGGGCATCTTGTCAATGGAACCTTCTGGGAAGCATATGCCAGGATGAGGTTACACTTGCATTATTGTTATTGGGGAAACAACTGGAAAACAAAGGGATATGAGGCAGAAGTGGGCATGGGAAGCCTTCGGCCTGGGATGCAGGTCTAGCACCTGTGAAAGGAAAAGGGGAGGGAAGGATGATCTGGTAGGAGGGGCCTCAGACGAAGGTTCAGTTACAGGAAAGTCTTGGCCAGCCCATCAGAAGCTCAGTGCAGAGATTGCCATCAGGGGGTCTTTACTGGCCAGGAGTGGAGCGCTTTTTACCAATGCTGTGCTCAGTCCTCGGATGGCATTGCCTGCAAAATGAATGGCCTTCCTGGGAACTGAGGCAGATCCTCTCCAGATGCAGGAGATCTGAACAGTGCCCTGCATATCCCCATCGTATGTACTTTTCATGGGGATGCAGTGATGGTCAAGGGCTCTACACTTTGCGAGTTTGACATTTTCATGGGAAACATGGTAAACACACAAACCCCTGAACAGTTACTTCAGATAGTAAGTAGTGTTGTTAAAACAAGATGATATGACAGAGTGAAGGCAAAACATTTTTGACATACGAGAACTAAAGTATACTACCCAGAATTATTTTTCTGCCCAAATGAATACATGAGTGAATGGATGAATGAATGAACGAGTGAACGAATGAATGCCATTAAGAGGAGAACACATTGGTGAGTAATCAAATAATACTTAGGACAAAATGTGTGTAATTGCTGGTGGCATGTGGAGTTTAGTGTGATTTTAAAATAAAGATTATTCAAATTGATGGGGAGTTTGGAGTCCAGTAGATACTCTCTTATTCTTACTTGCTTGGAAGAATTGGGGGATGGGGGGGGGGTTGGGGGATGGGAAGAGATTAACCAAAGAACTTGTATGCATATATGCATAACCCATGGACACAGACAATAGTGTGGTGAAGACCTGGGGCAGGGGTAGGAGGTGGGTGAGGGATAGGAGTCAATGTGGAAAGGGGGGGGGGGGCATAGGTAATACTTTCAACAATAAAGATTAAAAAAAAGAATTCATTGAGAAATCAGCACTTGATTTTCATTTGCCTGGAAAGGCAGAAAAACTGGGACAGAGTACGCTAAAACAGGAGTGGACAGATTTTGCCTCTGAAGGGCCAGATAATAAATGCTTAAGGCTCTGCTGGCCAGCCAGTCTGTGGATGCTACTCAGCTCTGCCATCATCACATGAAAGCCGCCATAGACAGTATGTCAGTAAATGGGGATGGCTGTGTTCCACTCACACTTTCAGAGCATTGACATTTGAATTTCATATAATTTTCATGTATCATAAAATATTATTCTTTAGCATTTCCTTTTAACGATTGAAAAATATAAAACACCATTCCTAGAGCCGATGGTCTGTCAGGAGACCAGGTGGAATGTTGGAGTTGGCTGACCCTGGACTAGAACTTAGAAGAACTTGTGGTGGAACCAGTTTTCATTTCTGGGGTAAATGAAGCAAAGCACTGAACATATACTTTTGAGGAGTTAACATTCCTCGTTTTAGCGTATCAGAGAGGGTTCTAAAGGTTTAGGGCCTCAAGCATGTCAAACTCGCAGCCGGCGAACATGCTTGTTTGCCGGCCGTGAGTTTGACATGCTTGGAGGCCGTATGTTCAATAGGTTAGTGACTCAAAAGCATTGCTTAGCTCTGCTGTCCATTTCCCTTGTACCTGAGGACAATGTAGCAATAACAAGTGTTAGTCTGCATGATGAATCTAATACACAGAATCAAATTGCATTACTACTCCTTGAGCAATCGTGTCAAGGGAGGGAAACATAATATTTAAATTCATGCCTTCTTCCCTCAGTATGTCACTGATCTTTCTGTATGAATACCTGAAGAGCTCCCTCTCCCCAATTCTGCAGCGCCCCCCACCCCCATCTGCATGGGGTACAATTTTGTGGACCACTGTCACCTATCCCATACTATGGGAACCAACCTAAATATCCAGTCATTGGCTTTTACAAACAATAGCACAATGAGAATTTTCTTATATAAATATATAATTACACAACATTTAATGTAATGTATCTTGCAATGTACGAGTATATCTTTAGGATATATTTCCAAAGAGGAATTAATGGATCAGTTAAATATGCATTTGTATTTTTGCCCTCCATAGTGATTTTACTGATTTATAGCAAAATATGAGTGACTGTTTCCCTCTGAAAAAAAAAGCATATTTTTATCAACCCTTAGTGATATATGGTATCTTGCTTTCGTTTTAATTTACATTTCTCTCATGATTGGGATTGTATATCCCTTCATATGATTATGATTTATTGTTTATTTTAACTGGTCATGGCCTTTGCTAGTTTATTAGGGATTTTTTAAAAAGAGCTCTTTATATATTTGAAAAATTAGTCATTTGTTTTTGATAGTAGCTACACCTGTGTGTGGTTTATCTTTTTTTTCCCCCCCATTGTTTGTCAGAGAGTGGAAGGGAGGGAGGGGGAGAAAGAGAGGGAAAAACATCAATGTGAAAGAAACACATCTACTGATTGCCTCCTGAAGGAACCCTGACCCCAGGCTGGGAGCAAACCTGCAACCAGGCATTTGACCTTGACCAGGAATCAAATCTGAGACCCTTAGGTGCTCCAGCCAGTGCTCTAACCACTGAGAACACTGGCCAGAGCTGCTGATTATCTTTTAACATTGCTTCTGAGTTTAAAATTTTCAAGAAGTTTTTAAAATGTACTACAGCTTAAAGTGTAGTCCTATTTGTTCCTTTCCTTAGGTCTTGAAAACCGTCAGTTGTTGAGGCTTCCAAATCTGCCCACCTTCCTTTTTTTTCTTTTCTCTTTCTGAGTCTGCCTTCCTTTTCATCAGACCTCCTGGGAGTCTCCTGCCCGCCTCTTCTAAGGGCACTCCTCCCTGGATTTCGGGCCCACCCTGATCCAGCATGATCTCATCTCCAAACCCTTATTTGCATCACAAACAGCCTTTTTTGAGTTAAGATCACGGTCACAGGTTCTGGGTGGACACATCTTTTGGAGGATCGCCCATGCCATCCACCACAATAACCCTGTTTGATTGTTTAGCTGATTTTTTTCCCTCTAGTGGTTTTCGTTAATAATTATATTCCTAACATTTGATCTGAATATGTAATGCTCTTGAATTATATATTTTCATTTCCTCTCAAAAGGAGAATTATTCTCTACCCTCTGCCGTGCAGGGTGTGGGTGTTATTAGCAGCATTCCATTCCAGGACCTGCAATAGCAAGCAACTGAGAGCATGTAATACTTAATTTTTCTTTCTTTCTCTTCCATAAACTTGGATTAACAAAAATAAAACAAAACAAAACCACAAACATGTTTATATTGTTTTACTCCTTTTTTCATTTTCAGCGTAAATGATATACTGAACCACCTTGGGACTGTGTGGAGTTACAGCAGTGGACATGAAGCATGTATTACAGTGTTAAAATTCAAGAGGCCTGAGCCCAGCACAGCGCTTCTAAGCATTGTCTATACATCATGTGAGGTTATCACCATTAGTATAGAACAGAAACGGGTATATCTACACTTTATAACTTTAGCCAAGTTTTATATTTTTCACTTAGGTACCTCCTAGGAAGTTTGAAATTTCAAAGATGTCAGCAAAAATATTGATTATGAATGGGTGTTAGGTTTATAATGATACATGACATTATGCATTTTCTAGTTCCGCAGTCCCCTGTTTCAGAATTGAGTATAAAAACTGTCTGCGGGGTAGATTTATTCCTACTGATCCTGTTTTCTTGCACAGAATCCTTAAACACGGCAAGTAATGTGGAGACTGAATATATTAACAGGAGGTTGTAAATATATTTTTAAGGTTACAGTTATAACTTTTTAAGTGTGATGAAATGTCTTTTTACTCTCCTCAATAAAATCTATCATTTATTGGACCAAAGCCTTTATGACTGAGCAAATGAAGGTCCTTTGGCTGAATGAAATAATGCTGAGTGCAGTGAGTCTTATGGTCACTGCCCGGACAGTGTTTCCCAGGCCACTTGCATGTCTGGGTTTCATTCTTCACTCAGACACAGGGCTCTCGTGTCACTGAGCTTAGCAAGTGGACTGGGCAGTTTTCCTTCTTTTTGGTTTATTGGATATAAATTCTTGGTCACTGTAAAGTTCAACAGCTTTGCTCATTAAAACATGAATAGTTATAGAAAATTAGAGAAGCTAGAAGACAGCTTGACGATCATTCTGGTCCAATTTTTTCCATCTTTAAAATGATGACATAGAATTCTCCCTAGAGAAGTGACTGTCACAGGCTAAACCATTCATTCCTAGTGGGGTCTCGGCTCAGGCCCTGGACTCTGGATGTTGTCACCATTGTTCTCTGCCCTACTGTTAGTGTCTAATAAGTTACATAAACATTTTTGGATGATAAATAAATGTGAGTCTTTAATCTCAAAGTATAAATAAAATGTTCTTTATTTTTTTATTGCTTAGATATAATTGTATTCAAAATTAACTCTGTTTTGAGCTGTGCTTAGCTATTGAGAAAATATATTAAAAATCAGAGTCATAGTCTAGATATTTTAAAAGATACTGCAAGATTATAAAGAACAAAAGAGAAACTAATAGAAGTCTCATCATTTTGATGTATTTCTTCCAAGTATTTTTTTGGGGGGGCGGGGGAGGGTGGAGGGATGTCTGGATTCTTTTCAATCAATGGTATCGGTTTTGTTGTTATAACTGATTGTAAGCACTTTCCTTTTCATCAAGTTTCTTAAAAGAATCATTTTTAATGGTGTGTAACATTTTGTTGTTTGGATATATCACAATGTGATTATCTCCTCTTACTGACCTCTTTGGGAGTTTCTAACTTGGTCTGTTATAAATCGTGCTGAAATAGGTCACTGAAATAGGTATACTTCTTGTCAGATTGGGTGACCTGTTAGCGTAGGGTTGATGCCTGGACAGCAGGATGGAGGCTCCTGGGTATGCACCCCCAGGCTGTTCAGTGAAGCTTTGCTTGGGACTTCGGTGGCCACGTGTCCGTCTGAGTTTGCTTTGCCCTTGCCAACTACCTTACTTTTAAAAACCTTTGCAATTTTGATTAGAGAACATTCTATTGTACTTCAATTGGAACGCTTTTGATGACCATGTGTTCTTGGTCCCCTGGTTGTTGCTTTAGTAACAGCTCTGGGAAGAGGCCAAACACTACACAGTAATATACTTTGATTACAAGAAACATTAAAATGGGCGGGTATGAGTCTTAGAACCAGGGAAACTGAATCTAACTGCTAAGGAATGCTCTTTGGGTGTGTCGTGCATTCACTAGTTTCCTTCCATGTTTAGTCGGCAGGTATTATCCTACCTGTTTTATGAATGAGGGGACTCTGTTACAGAGAGGTGGAGTGACTTGCCCAAAATCAGTGTCACTTGAGAAGGATTGGAGATCTGGGTTCCAAACACAGGTGTACTTGACCTGAGAAGCTCCTAATGATCGTCCCATGTAGCAGGCTCTGAAATGTGAATCTGCATGAGTAGGAATTAAAAAACAAAACAAAACACATTTATATCTCAAGAAAATTAGATGCCAAATGGGTGTTTTTATTTTAATAAATTTTTAGAATATTGAAAGTAGTGAAAATGTACCTGAAATGTTAGGACGCAGGCATTGTGTTACATGTGTATGTACATAGACGTGAGTGTTGCCCTGTCTGGGAGGGAGGGGTCACCACTCCACCTTGGACCCACTATGAAGGGTGCCCCAGAAGTTGTGCAGCCCTGAGTGTGATGGAGAATTTTCTGCCCAAGATACCAGCAGTGCCTCTCTTTACCAGCATGGAGTAGTTGGAGAACATGGGGTTTGGAGCAGAAATGTCCTGGGTTAGCCATTTGGCTCTGTCATTTGCTAGTGTAATCTTCCATTTAACAGAACTTGATTCAGCTCCTATGTCTGTATGTGAGTGTGTGTGACAAGTATCTTTTCACACGTAGACACGTAGATTTGCATACTGTTAGATTAAAAATAATATTGCAAAGATATCTAGGGGTATTTTATTTTTTTGTAAGGCCATTATTTTATAGAGTGCTTACATAATTTTCTTTAAGTTTCCAATTTTTAAATAAGTATTCAACTTAGTAAGTTGATTAATTATATAAATGTATGTGGCATTCTTTATTCTTATATTGAACTGAGAGCTATTTTATGTTGACTTCTCTATTTTAAATTTTTGGTTCAATGTGACAGGAGCAATTTAAGAAGTGACAGATGTGTAAGCTCTTTTAGGTGGTTTTTCAAAGAAAGACAAAGAAACTTTTTTTTTTGGTCAGGCATTTCAAAAATTGGGGAAGGAGAGTGATAAAGGACTTCTTAGAATTTCTCATAGATATAAATTCAATGAGCTAAATTATTTTGATATTGATGGTGTACATATATTAGGCAACTTACATTTTATTTTTCTGTCATTTTTAGGATTCTGAGTAACAATAAAATATCTGAGTTGAAGAATGGTTCATTTTCTGGGCTAAGTCTCCTTGAAAGATTGTGAGTATTCTTTTTAGTTTCTTATACATTTTTTATTTATTGATTTTACAGAGAGAGAGAAGAAGGGGGAGAGAGAGAAACATCCATTTGTTGTTCCACTTATTTATTCATTCTCTGGTTGATTCTTGTATGTGCCTGATCGGGGTTCAAACCAGAAACCGTTGTGTATCAAGATAATGCTCTAAGCAGCTGAGATACTGTAAGGGCCAGGGCAATGGGTATTCTTTTGTTATCATCTGTTATTGTCATTTTACTTAAAATGATTTTATTGTTAATCTAGTTCTACAATCTCAACTTTTCAAAATAAAAATTTAGTTTTTCCAATGTTTTATTAGGAGAAATTTTAAGAATTGAATTTTAAAAACAACTAGTCATGATTTCACTTATGTATGGAATCAGAAAAACACAACAGATGAACAACCTAAATAAACAAACAAACTCAGAGATACAGAGAAGAAATTGATGGTTGGAGCGGGGTTGAGAAGATGAGTGAGGAGGAGGTTGAAAGAAATTAAGAACTATAAATTGTCAGTTGTAAAAACAGTTATGGGGATGTAAAGTACAGCATAGGACATACAACCAATATTGTAATAACTATATATGGTGTAAGGTGGGAACCAGATTTATTGGGGTGGTAACTTTGTAAGGTATATAAATGTAACTTTGTAAGGTATATGATAAATTGATTAGTTGTACACCTGTAACTAATATAATGTGAACTGTAATTGAAATAAAAATTTAAAATAACAAACAACTAGTTAGACCAAAGGCCAGCAAACGTTCTGTAAAGGACTAGATAGTGAATATTTTAGGTTTTGTGGGCCGTATGATCTTTATCACAGTGACTCTATTCTGCCATTGTAGTGAGAGAGCAGCAGTAGACAACAAATAAGTGAATCAATGTGGAGGTGACTCTATTTACAAAACAGGCCATGGACCCTAGGTCGCTAGCCCCTGGCTTTTAAAGTGTAGACGCTGTTTTTAAGTTCAGCCATGACATGAATGCCTCATAAAAGGAACAAGCTGCCAAAGTTGCATGGTTACAAAGCCCAGAAAGGAAGCCCAGAATTTAAACACACACACACACACATACACACACACACACACACACACACACACACACACACACACACCCCAAGGTGGAAAACGTTTGGATAAACTTTTATGTTTTTAATCCAGATATCTCTGAATGTGATCATTGTGTTTGGCTTAGCAATTGGGTCTAGTTTTGCTTATGATCAGATGTATTACAGGTAGCACTCACTTTCTGGCCTTGGTGAGTTTTACACAATGGATGTTTAATTTGCTTGCTTTCCAAATGCTGTTCTAGGATCGTGTTTCAAATTCCCATGTCACCCACACACTTAGGATAACCACTCAGAGTGCTTCAGGGAGCCACACAGGTTGGAATATCTTTGCTGCTGAAAATCAATCTTTCCTCATTTTCTTAGCCCTCTCTGTTGTGCTTCACTTTCTCTACTTCAAGGTGACCTTTCCTTGACCATTTCACCTACTGGCTTCTTCCACAATTGAAACTCCCACAGGACTTTATTGCTTCCATCACTGAGGTCTTATTTAAGCATAGTGTTTGACCCTGCCTCCAAATACGGCCACATTTTGAAGGATTAGGGGTTAGGACTTCCACATAGGAATTGGGGTGGCGGCTACAATTCAGCCTTAAAGTTCAGATTGTGTTGTTTAAGGGTGAACTGTATATTGTTACTAAAAGAATTCTCTAAAATGTATACTTATACATTTTTCCCCCTCCCTTTTTTGGTAAATATATATATATATATTTTTTAGATTTTTAAGACTGTTTGTAATTGAGAACTCTGTGATTTATCATTCATCCCTTCCTCCTCCCGTCTATCTTCCCTCTTCATTTTATAATATTAGTAGAGGCCCACTGCACGGATTTGTGCACTGTGAGGTCCCTAGGCCTGGCCTGCGGGGATCAGTGGACCTCTGCATGGTCACAGCCCGGCCTTACCCGCCAGCTCGTCGGGCTCCAGCCCACTGTCTGTGTCAGTCCCACACAGCATGAAGTAGTAAATGAAGCGGCAGGTGGCCTGGAGGAGCCCCAGCCTGGGCACCGCGCTCACCAGCCATCAGCCCGGTGTCTGGCATCTGTCAGTCAGCTGAGCGGTGCTCCTGCTGTGGGAGGGCACTGACCACCAGGGGGCAGCTCTTGCATTGAGCGTCTGCTCCCTGGTGGTCAGTGCATGTCTTAGCTACCGGCTGGTCATCTTCTTGTCCAGTCATCTGGTCACTTAGGCTTTTATATAGAGAGAGCATTCTTGTGTTGTGTTATATATGGGTCAGAATTTAGTGACACTCTCCTGTACTCTAATTACTGACACTAGAATAGAATTGCATAGTGGTCAGTGTGTCTGACTTTTCAATGTATTCATCTCCCTCCCCCTTCCACCCCCCCCCCCCCACCCCGCCACTCAAGTGATGGGTCCAGGCCACCAAAGCATCTCTTTCTAGTGATTGACAGAGCCAGCCTTAGCCAATAAGAGATGAGGGATGGTTAGCTTTGAGGTTTCAGAGAAAGATTTCCCAGTTCCTAAGAAAAGAAAGTCTCTATTCCTTTTCACGACTTTTTTCTTGGAAGTGATTTTTGGACCTGAGATATGATGTCATGATTGAAGTTTAGCCTGAAGGTAAACTTAACTTTCTGAGCATGGGGATCTGAGAGATAGATGGAACCAACTAAGGCTTCCTTACTTATTGATTTCCTGTAATACTAGGGAATTTTTATTTTTTTATTGTGGAAGCTGTTTCAAGTAGAGGTTTCTGATATTTATACTTAAAATGTGTTTTTTCCTTATATACCTTGTATTTTTGCCTAAAGGAGCTAGCTCTTTTTCTAACAACTATTTAAATATTTCTATAATTTTGTTTAAGCAACTTTTGTGCACCTTTTTGTGTTTATGTTTTAGTGACCTAACCCATTCAGATTCAGCTGCACATCCTAACATTAGACTTGTGTTCACTAGGGAAGCTGTGGGTTGGAGAAGGGAATGGTAAATGAGAGACTCTGACTACAAATATCCTTTGGCAATGCCTGATTAATATGGCTATCATTAAATGCTATGTAACATGTCAAGCATTTCTTTATTATTAAATAAAAAGTGTATCTTTAAATCTTATTACACTACTTAGTTATTCATGAGAGGTATTTTCTAGAAACACATGCAATGCATCATGGACCACAAATTTATGTAGTACTATAGCTAAGTCATTCCCTGTTGCAGATGCTTTTTAAAATCGGAGAAGTGAAGTGTGTTTAAAAAAAATGGAACGGACATTATATTTCCATTTGTAGAGACTTTTAGCTTATGCAATGTAAGTCAAACACATTCTGATTGAATTTTCTCCAAAAATCTTCTTTGAAGTATAGGGTTGGGATCAGGTGCAGAGGGGGAGGTAGAAACTAGTACATTGGGCCTGATGATGAATTGTACTTCCTGGGACTAAAAAGTGGGGGACAGAAACTAATCTTTATTATGAAAATTTTCAAACATACAGCAAAATTGAAAGAATATTATAGTAATCTCCCATATCACCAGTTTACTTACCCAGAGTAAATAATTATTAACAATTTGCGGTATTATTTTTCTTTGCCTTGGAATTTGCCTACATACACACATTTGCTTAAATTATTCGGTCAGGTGCAGGCATCACTAATCTCTGCCTTTATTGAGGTATAAGTGGACGAAGTGGACTTAAGTTATGAATGACATTCAATAGTCTCTACATTGTCTGGCTTGATGAATAGTCTAATGATTTAGTGGCTAACCGTAATTTATTTAAAAGATTTTTATAGTGAAATTTAGGTAACTGTACTTCTGTCTCTGAGCCAGGATTTCGTCCATTTATCATCTGTCTCGGTCTCTTCTGGCTTCTATAACAACACCAGAAACTGGGTAGCTTATAAAGACAAACGCTTATTTCTCACATTTCTGGAGACTGGGCAGTCCAGGATCAAGGCACCGGCTGATTGGTGTCCAGTGAGGTACCACGTCCTACTTGGCCATCTTTTTGCTGAAACCTCACCTGCTGGAAGGGAGAGAGGGAGCTGTCTGGGGCCTCCTTTGTAAGGTTATTAATCACATTCATTAGTTCTCTGTTCTCATGACCTAGTCACCTCCCAGAGGTCCCACCTTCTATTGCCATCATCTTGGGAGTTAGGTTTTCAATGTGTGATTTTGGGGGAGGAGGACAAATATTTAGAACATAGCACTGTCCATCTACCCTCTACATAAGGAGTCTCAGCCTCTCTCTCACTGAATAGATGGGTGAGAGAAATATGACTCTTTCTAGAAACATCTAGAAATATGACTAGCATATTTGAAGAGAGAGGGACTGAGAGAGTGAGTGTTAAAGGAGGGTGTTGGAACAGATTAGGAAATGAGCGTTGGAGGAGGGAGATGGGCAAAATCAGGGCCATGGATAGCCTCTAAGTTACCTGGAAGAGTCTGAACTTTCTTCTGAGGGGATTGTGGAGCTTTTGGAGGATTTAGCTGGCACAGAGACATGATCAGGTTCTTGTTTATAAAGATGTAAATGGAGCCCAGCCAGTGTGGGTCAGTGGTTGAGCATAGACCTATGAACCAAGAGTCCACGGGTTTGATTCCCGGTCAGGGCATATTCACGGGTTGCGGACTCAATTCCTAGTATCAGGAGGTAGCTGATTCCCTGTCTCTCTCTCATCGATGTTTCTATCTCTCTCTCCCTTCCTCTCTCTCTAAAAAACCAAAAGATCAATTAAAGAGAAAAGATGTAAATGGAGAACTGATGAGAGAAGCAAGGACACGAGTGGGAACTGTGCTATATAACCTGGGCTAGAGTGATGACCATGAGGGTGCTGGACGATAGCACATACTATAGTTTTTTTCCATTTTTTATAAAATTTTTCAAACATATAAAGAGATTTAAAGAACAATATCTCTAGCACCATGATTTCATTATGGCCAACTTTTGGAATGCTTACTTTATCTGTCTCCCTTTTGCTCTAGGTATACATTTGCTCAGTTTCTTTAGTAAATCTTCACTGTGTCAGGCAGAAAGATGTGTTTACAGCCTGATTATCTGGCTTGGCTACATATTAACACCAAAACCTTGGCCAGATGTCATCATCTTGCTGCACATGAATTTCCTTGTCTGAAGCAAGGGTAATACCTTCTAGGATTGGTTGTAAGATCTTAAAGGGATGATAAGTGACAGATACTAACTGACTGATTTTAGTGGTTTGTGTAACTGAGCCCAGAGTGAAAGCTGGACTTCAGGCTTGGCTGTATCCAGGGGCTCAGGATTTATTCTCTTTTCTTGTCTGTTGGCTTTATCTCTCAATGGTAGCAAGAAGGTCCTGATAGTTTTAGACTTACATCTTACCTCTAGTCAAACCAGTGGACATGGCTACTCCTTGACCTCTGTCTGTCTCCTCGCCCTAGGTCCTGGGGTTAATTAGACCAAGGTCATGTAATCATGACAATGACTGGGGCCAGAGTATTTGAAAAATAAGGACTGGGGTTGATCAGGTGCCACAGGGGTGGTGTTGGGAATTCCAGGCACTGTCTGGAGTGTACCATATGCTATGGGAAAGTAGGGAAAACAAGGGAGAAGGCTACAAAAACAAAAACTCTGCTTAGCACAGTGACTTAACATTACGTAATTGATAGCCATTACAGCAGTTATTATTGTCAAATTCTGGAATCTTTTATAGGTACAGTCTTTTCTAGAACTGTAGTTTAATGATACCTTTGAATTTGAATAACATCAGAACACACATATCTTTTTTGACATATACCTTTATTCTTCTATTGACCAACACAAACGGCTTTAGAGCCAGATTTCTCGAACTTGAATTCTGGCTCTGGCTCTTCTACTGGGGTGATCTTGGCTTAATCTTTTGGGCTTCAGTTTCCTCCCATTATTTTTGTCATTGTTGTTTTCTGCATGGTAGTTAAGTGCAAAATGCCAAAATAATTGTTACAGTGTTCATATGTAAATAACTTATTTTATTTTCTTTTTAACAGGGACCTCCGAAATAATCTTATTAGTAGTATAGATCCTGGTGCCTTTTGGGGACTGTCATCGCTAAAAAGACTGTAAGTGTTTGATTTGCTTGCTTATGAGTTTGAACTGTTTCTCATATAAGTAACCGTTCATCGACTTTAAGCTTTCACACGATAAAAGATGGGTTTTTAACAGTTTTGATAAGTTTACCTGGCCAGATCCATGATAGAAAACAGAGTTTTAATATAAGTAGCTTAGAAGGAATTAGTTTGTGTAGCTATTTGATTTGTTTGCTGGTTGTGTCCCTCGTATGTTAATAAAATCATTGCTGTATTGGCTTTGTCTGTTATCATTCATCTGCAGCTAACTTTCAAGTTATGAGTGCAATCAGATCGGATCTGTTGTAAATGCTCTATCAGTTGAGGTACCTTTCTATTAATGACTTAAGGTCTTGCCATTTTCATGTATACTTTATGTATTATTATTATTTTAAAACCTTAGGACCAATTTTTAGGCTAAAGCTGAAAACTCCTCTCCCCATCCTCCCCTTATGCTGTTTCACAATTGTTGAGAAGTAACCCTGCATTCAAGCCAAGTAGTGCTGTCTGTCCATCATCGTTTATTCCTTCTAAAGGCATTTATTGTGTGTTGGCTGCTTGCCATACTCTGGCTTCTCTGGGATAGCTATCAGACTCTTGGGGGGCAAATAGGTGGATAATGAGAATATACCCTGCAGATGTTCTGTAACAGATAACACAGTAATAATCATCAGGGAAAGGAGGGACCACCTGAGAGGGAATGGCCTGCCACAGGAGCAGTGACATTTAGCTTTGGCCTTGCTCTTTGTGTGGGAGAATACCAGAAGAGTGGGCATAAGGATGAACCCATGTCTCTTGGGACAGTAGTTTAGCTCTTTGGCCCCAGTCTAAAGTGGAAGGGGGAGAAGAATGTTGGGAGGTTAGGCTGATCAAGGTGGGACTAGGCTTTTGTAGGCTTTGATGATCTCTTGCCATGTGAAAAAAAAAATTCAAATCCATTATTTAGATGGGGGAGTAGCATAACTTTATGAATATGAAATTGATATGATCAGATTTGTATTTTGTGTTTCAGAATATCTTTTTTTTTTTTATTGAATCTACTGGGGCATTGGTTTGCAAAACCATACCGTTTTCAAGTGCACAACCCAACAAAACATCATCTGCACACTGCATCTTGTGCCCACCGCCCCAAGCAAAGTCTCTTTCTGTCCCCACTCCCCTCCCCCACCTTTGCCCACCTCCTTCTACCCTGATGACAGTAAGGAGAAATGCCGGGGTCCAACCCAGCGGGTCCAGGGGTCCCCAAAGGTGTAGACGGAGTCGGCGAAGAAGGAATGATACGGAGACAGCGTTCAGTTGATCAGCAGCCTAGCCAGGATCTCTAGCCCGGATCTCCAGCCAAGTTCTGGTCTGGATCTCCAGAGAGGTTCTGCTTAGGATCTCCAGAGAGGTTCAGTCCAGGTTCTCCAGTCAGGTTCAGTCACCAGGTTCTAGTCAGGCTCTCCTGCCAATCTCCGCAGTCAGGTTCAGTCCAGGATCCCCTGCCATGCTCTCTCGCCAGGCTTCGCCTCCAGGCTCCGAGGCCAGTCCCTGTCCAGGATCTTCTGGCATGCTCTCGCCAGCGAAGTTCTTCTGTCTCTAGAGAACGTTCTGTGTAGGTTCTGAGCCTAGGCTCTGTCTCTCTTGGTCCTGTCTTCCAAGCCCTGTGTTCTAAGTTCTGAGTTCTGAGTTCTGTCTCATGAGTTCTGTGTTCTGAGTTCTGAGTGTTTCTGTCTTGTTACAACTGTATTTATACCAGTTGATTCAATCCTATCAATCTCTATTACAAAGATTAGGGCGTTTCTTATCTCCATTCCAGGGAGAAAAGATTATGTAGTTTAAGCATGATTGTTCGTAGTTAAAGGGATTAATTACCCGCCTGGCACTTAGTTGAGGGGTTTTATTCCCTCCCTAACTTCAGGGGAAAATCCCTACCTGGGGATTCAACCTTTCTCCGGAGAGGTGACCTTGGTTAAAACACAGCGCCAAGAAGGTGAGCAAACATATTAAGAACCGTATGCCATATATGCCAGGTCCCTTGAAACAGCAAGGATGGACCGGCTCCCGGCAGAGAAACCACTTAAGTGCAGAGAATCAGGGACAAAAGATAAAGTGGAGAGAGGCCAGCTCCATGCTTTCCTTCTTTTTCATAGTTCCTCTTTCAGCCCCTGTCTATCTCTGTCTCTGTCTCTCTCTCTTTTGATTCCATCAGACTTTCTTATTATTTAAGTTTTTTTAAAAGTTCAAGGTGCCTGAGTATTATTCACGTCTTACTTGTTTTCCATCGTGTCTGTATATTAAAGCCGGCTATGCTTGCTCTTAGTTTAATCATGGCATGACTTACTTAAATGTTGACACTGACCTTCCATCCTAATACTTTGGACATCTTGTGGCTCTTATTCTGTCATTCAAAACCTGCTCACTTCTAGTCAGACCATTTTTAGTCAGGTCCACTTGTCAGAGTTGGCCATGCTAATTTTCCAGGTTTTTTTTTTTTTTTTTTTTTTTTTTTTTTTTTAGTTACATTTGCAAGTAAAATTAACTTTCACCCAACATTTATTCTCTCCAGGTCTCCTCTCAGTTCCCCCTCTTGGACAGTCTTGGAAGATTAAGAGTAGTAGGAGTTAAAGGATTTCTCAGTCTTGGGAAATTGAAAATTTCAGGCCGACTCTGTAGAAGGGAATTTATTGCCATGGCCTTTGTTGCGGGCGGGGGCAGTCATTCATGGTGTCCGTCTGGCTCTGTGTGCACAGGGGAATTCACTCGGGGATGTGAGGAGGAGACTGGTTTTCTTCTTCCCCATTCACGCTGCTCTTCACTGTTTCCCAGTAAAGGCTTTTTAATAAAACAACTCAGAAAAAATGGCCTGTCTGGGGTAGGTCAGTAGGGTATGGAGACTGGAATTCTAGAAAGGGAAGATAGGATTGGAGGGTGGGAGGCACCAGTAGGCATGAGAGTTGCAGTGGGTCAGTCGAGTTCAGTAACAGCAGTAGCAGCAGGTTTAGCAGCAAAAACTGGTAAGACAGAGACCAGCATCAGTTCAGTTGCACAACAGACTCATTGGGCCCATTCTCTACTCAACGGGGAGCCAGGCTTCAGGGATACAAGGTAGCTGGGGAACCCCTGCAGGCTTTGCGGTATAGTGGAATCATATGCACAAACCAACAGCCTAGCTATGGACTTGGAATCTGCTTACCGAGAGGGGAGCCATGGCAGAGTCCAGCTGCTAAGAGTTAGGAAGCTGTTAGGATTCATGGCAGAGTCCAGCTGCTAAGAGTTTGAAAGCTGTTAGGATTCAGCCAGATGGACACAGGCCGGGGTGTGGAGCACAGGCATGGGCAGACAGCACATCTCCCCAGAAACAGAGTCCTTAGGGAGCAGAGGGCAGTGGCTAAGTGAGCTTGACTTATAACAGCAGCTCACTGTCTCTGTGCTTCTTACCAGGGGCACACTGGCCCCGTGTTTGGATGGGTCATTTCGAACCTATGCCTGTGAACACGAGTCCTAAAGTAGGAAGCAAGAGTGTAGGTGCTAGACCTACCCTGTGGCAAACTCTGGGGCCAAGATCAAATCATCTTTTTTTAAAAAAAAATAAATATATTTTGATTGATTTCAGAGAGGAAGGGAGAGGGAGAGAGAGATAGAAACATCAATGAGAGAGAATCATTGATCAGCTGCCTCCTGCACAGCCCCCATTGGGGATTGAGCCCAAAACCAGGGGGTGTGTCCTGACAGGGATCGAACCAAGACCTCCTGGTTCATAGGTCAATGGTCAACCACTGAGCCACCCAGGCTGGGCCATCTTTGTTTTAACTGTCCCTCCCAGTGATTCTGACACTAAAGTGTGAGAAATTCTAGAATATTTGAATCATTTTCCCTCCAACTTTTTTATCCAGGGGGAGGGGTGTGACATCATACTGCCAGGCAAGGTCACTTATTTTTACCTTCCCTGATTGACACACTATCGTCACAGCTTTTTTGGAAGGAAGCTTATGTTTTTAAAAGGAAGATTAATCCTAAAAATATCTCCCATGTCGACATGGAGGTTGAAGGAAACTGGACTGTTAATAAAATGCAGTTTCATTAGGATGTTTTAAGGACACTGCAAAAATATCTCAGGTTCTCCATTGAGTTCTTTATCCTTCAGTAAATAATTTCTCAATTACTGCCATCCAAAATAAATATATAAATTTCTTGTTCCATAGCATTGAATTTCATGACTAATATCGTACAGGCATCGCCTTAGCATTTTTCATTGCATTACCCATTAAGTAGTCTCTTGTGTTCTTGCCAAGGAAGGTAATTGCCGTTTGTAATGTTCTTCCCATTAGAAAATATACTTTTAATTCCACACAGCTGACTTGTAATTGAACGTACAGTGTACAGCTTGCAAGCTGAGAGGGTCTTAGATGTAAACTCAGTGAAATATAAAGATACTCTGCAGTAGTGCTGTTTCATAGTTGCTTATAGATATGGGCACTATTTTTAGGGACCTTAAATCATTCATTTCAATTGTGCATCTCACCTAACAGGCACGCGATAAGTGTTTTTGGAAGTGCACCATGCCCTTGCCTTTATCTTGTAGATACTTTGAATCAGGAATATTAAGTGGCTTTCTGCAGAATAAACTACCAGAGTAGATGAAACCTAGCCTCACTCAGTGTCCCTTTTCGCTTTATCAACTAATTCCAGCCGGTTCTCAGTCTAAATGAACACCCATTATCAGTACCTAATACCATTTTAAATAGATATAGCTATAATGAAATTGTTTCCCAAAGAATCAATGGTAATTGCACCATTTAAAGCTCAGAATTGAGACAAGAGAAGGAATAGAGCCCAGAAATGCTTGTTTAAGCAACAACTCACAAGATGATGCCTCATTTTTTTAAACAGTAAAAACCTAGAAATAAAAGGAAAATCAGCTAGAACTTTTTTTTTTAAGTCCTGCAAGATTAAATACTTAGCTTTAATTGTCTGAGAAGCGTGAGACTAGCAGACACGGATAAAGATTTGCATTGCTTAAGATTCTTTTATCAAAAGTTGACATAAGAAAGGGGAGGCAGAACTATGAGATTACAGAACCCCAGGATTACCCAAGCTACAGAATATCTAAGTGAAAAACTTAGCAAGTAGGTTTCAGTGCTGTGGCCTTATCATTTTTCACCAGATTGACACTTTTTTTTCCAGCCAATCGATGATTCTCTCTCATCATTGATGTTTCTATCTCTCTCTCCCTCTCCCTTCCTCTATGAAATCAATAAAAATGCATTTTTTTTTTAAAAAAAAGGAGGTGTAAATTCTCCACTATAGGGAATAAAATGGGCATTAAACAAAATGTGATAGGAGAAACCAAGATGGCGGCATAGGGAAACACCAGAAATTGCTGCCTTGCACAACCACTTCAAAAATACAACTAAGAGACAAAACAGACATCATCCAGAACCACAGGAAGGCTGGCTAAATGGAAATTCTACAACTAGAAGGAAGGAGAAAAGCACACTGAGACTCAGAGGAGGTGCAGAAATGAAGTGCAGAGGTACGGAGGCGCACGTGGAAAGGGCTGGCAACTGAGGATGCAGTTGTCTTTTTCAATTGTGAGGGAGTCTCAAACTCCCGAATACTCTGAACTCCAGTTCCAGGCGAGTCTCTGGGGACCCAGACTCATACGGGGAGAAACTGGACTGTCTGGCATCGGTCAGAACTCGAGGGCGGCTTTCTCTCAGAGGTGCTTGCAGCGATTACCAGGACACTGAAACGCGGGGCCTCTTAGGGTAGGACTGAGATCAGCCATAGCTGTTTGCTCCACCCTGTTAATTCCCTGAGACCCCGCCCCACCCAAGCTGTGCGCAGAGGCTTTTGCACATGAAAGGCCTGGTCCTTTGCAATCTGAAAATTAACTAACAATCTGCAGCTGGGTCAGAGAGACCCAGAACTTCCAAAAGAAGGCCCAAGGCCCCACAACAGCTTGCATTGCTTCACAGCTGGGCCTCATCTAGGCACCTCCAAACCCCAAACAAAGAAGAGGAATCTGCAGATCTCTCCATAGCTCCTGCTGGGTAGCCTCAGGCAGAGGCTAAATTAGCACCTCCTTAGAGATCCAAGAGCCAGTATACCCAGTGGTCAGAGTGGGACCATCCAGGTTACAACTCCTCAGATCCATAAGGGACACACTAAGGGGCAGACTCAGTGAGCACCAAAGCCCCACTGAAGCACGTCTTGCCCCAGAAGGGTGTCTCCAGCACAGAAGTTCTCCCACTGTAGACACAGTTGATTCTCACAGCCAATTGGCCTGAAGGTCAATTCCTCCCAGTGATACCAACAACAATCAAGGCTTAACTACAACAAGACTGTGCACAAAGCCCACAAAGGGGTGCACCAAGAGTGTCCACCTCAGGTAATTGGGGAGGCTGAGCCACTGGGCCCTATAGGACACCTAGCACACAAAGCCACTCTATCAACACAGGGAAACATAAAAAATGTGGAGACAAAGAAACAGGTCACAAATGACAGAAATGGAGGAAAGCAAACTACAGGATACAGAGTTCAAAACCACACTTATAAGGTTTTTCAAGAATTTTCTAGAAACTGATGATAAACTTAGTGAAACCCTTGAGGATATGAAAAAAGACCAACTAGAAATTAAGCATACACTGACTGAAATAAAGAATATTATACAGAGTTCAAACAGCAGACTAGAGGATCACAAGAATCAAGTCAAAGATTTGAAATACGAAGAAGCAAAAACACCCAACTGGGAAAACAAAAAGAAAAAAGAATCCAAAAATATCAAGATAGTGCAAGGAGCCTCTGGGACAACTTCAAGCGTACCAACATCTGAATTATGGGGGTGCCAGGAGAAGAGAGAGAGCAAGATATTGAAAACATATTTGAAGAAATAATGACAGAAAACTTCCCCTACCTGGTGAAAGAAATAGACTTACAAGTCCAGGAAGCGCAGAGAACCCCAAACAAAAGGAATCCAAAGAGGACCACACCGAGACACATCATAATTAAAATGCCAAGAGCAGAAGACAAAGAGAGAATATTAAAAGTAGCAAGAGAAAAGTCAGTTACCTACAAGGGAGTACTCATACGACTGTCAGCTGATTTCTCAACAGAAACTATGCAGGCCAGAAAGGAGTGGCAAGAAATATTCAAAGTGATGAATAGCAAGAACCTACAACCAAGATTACTTTACCCAGCAAAGCTATCATTCAGAATTGAAGGTCAGATAAAGAGCTTTATAGATAAGAAAAAGCTAAAGGAGTTCATCTCCACCAAACCAGTATTACATGAAATGCTGCAAGGTATCCTTTAAGAAGAGGAAGAAGAAGAAAAAGGTAAAGATACAAATTATGAACAACAAATACACATCTATCAATAAGTGAATCTAAAAATCAAGTGAATAAATAATCTGATGAACAGAAAAAACTGGTGAATATAATAGAATCAGGGGCATAGAAAGGGAGTGGACTGACTATTCTCGGGGGGGAAAGGGGTGTGGGGGGTGTGGGAAGAGACTGGACAAAAATCGTACACCTCAAACCCTCCCTGGAATTAGCTACAACAATCAAGATTTATCTATAAGACTGCGAACAAAGACCACTAGGGGGTGCACCAAGGAAGCATAACAAAATGCGGAGACAAAGAAACAGGACAAAATTGTCAATGGAAGAAATAGAGTTCAGAACCACACTTTTAAGGTCTCTCAAGAACTGTTTAGAAGCTGTCGATAAACTTAATGAGATCTACACGAAAACTAATAAGACCCTCGATCTTATATTGGGGAACCAACTAGAAATTAAGCACACACGGACTGAAATAAAGAATATTATACAGACGCCCGACAGCAGACCAGAGGAGCGCAAGAATCAAGTCAATGATTTGAAATGCGAGGAAGCAAAAAACATCCAACCGGAAAAGCAAAATGAAAAAAGAATCCAAAAATGCGAGGATAGTGTAAGGAGCCTCTGGGACAGCTTCAAGTGTACCAACATCCGAATTATAGGGGTGCCAGAAGATGAGAGAGAGCAAGATATTGAAAACCTATTTGAAGAAATAATGACAGAAAACTTCCCCCACCTGGTGAAAGAAATGGACTTACAGGTCCAAGAAGCGCGGAGAACCCCAAACAAAAGGAATCCAAAGAGGACCACACCAAGACACATCATAATTAAAATGCCAAGAGCAAAAGATAAAGAGAGAATCTTAAAAACAGCAAGAGAAAGAAACTCAGTTACCTACAAGGGAATACCCATACGACTGTCAGCTGATTTCTCAACAGAAACTTTGCAGGCCAGAAGGGAGTGGCAAGAAATATTCAAAGTGATGAATACCAAGAACCTACAACCAAGATTACTTTATCCAGCAAAGCTATCATTCAGAATTGAAGGTCAGATAAAGAGCTTCACAGATAAGGAAAAGCTAAAGGAGTTCATCACCACCAAACCAGGATTATATGAAATGCTGAAAGGTATCCTTTAAGAAGAGGAAGAGGAAGAAAAAGGTAAAGATACACATTATGAACAACAAATATGCATCTATCAACAAGTGAATCTAAGAATCAAGTGAATAAATAATCTGATGAACAGAATGAACTGTTGATTATAATAGAATCAGGGACATAGAAAGGGAATGGACTGACTATTCTTGGGGGGGAAAGGGGTGTGGGAGATGTGGGAAGAGACTGGACAAAAATCGTGCACCTATGGATGAGGTCAGTGGGTGGGGAGTGAGGGCGGAGGGTGGGGCGGGAACTGGGAGGAGGGGAGTTATGGGGGAGAAAAAAAAAGGGAACAAATGTAATAATCTGAACAATAAAGATTTAATTAAAAAAAAATCGTACACCTATGGATGAGGACAGTGCGGGGGAGGGTAAGGGCAGGGGGTGGTGTGGGAACCGGGTGAAGGGGAGCTATGGGGGGAAAAAGAGGAACAACTGTAATAATCTGAACAATAAAGATTTAATTAAAAAAATGTGTAAAAATAGTTTTGAAAGTTTCGTTTAGAAAATGTGTTCTCATTCTTTTATCAAAATTTAAAGCAGTGAATATATCTAAATCTAACAACTGATAAAAGTAAAGATTCATTGTTTCAGGGTTTCCTTGCAATATAATTTAAATCCCCTAGTAAATGATGAAAATCATGCCATCCTTTTTGAAGGTTATAGAACTTATCAGTTATGTCCCAATTAAAATGTAATCTCCAGATTAAGATGTAAAGTTGTGTTCATTGTCCTTGGGGTGAAGAAAAATAGTGAAGAAAGAATACAATATAGTGTGGGGGGGGGCAAAAGTAGGTTTACAGTTGTGAGTACTCAAAACAAAATTTATTCTTATATTATTATTTATTTGCATTATACATCTAAACCTACTGTTGCCCACCCCTGTATTCACTAAACTTTTCACATAGATGGAAAGGAAAAGGGTTTATGGATTGAGAAGAGAAAATATTGAGAATGTAACATTTGATGGGAACATTTGCTAAGATTTTGAAGTGATGGGAAAAATATAATCGAGCCATTACATAGATACTATTAGAGGGTATGTAGGTAATGGCCCAATTATTTTTTATGGAGCCTAAATGATAGATCTCTCAAGTAAAAGCTCACTCAGTTGTGCTTTCTTTACTTTGAAAACTTTTAAGTATTTAAGGAATGAAGTTAGAAAGCATTAAGTTTCAGATATTTTTGAGGAGATAAAAGTTCCAGCATTAATTTTGATAATTTGCCCTCTTTTTTTTTTTTAAAAAAAGAATACATTTGTATTGATTTTTTAGGGAGAGGGGAGAGAAACATTGATCAGCTGCCTCCTGCACGCCCCCTACTGGGGATCAAGCCCCAAACCCTGCCATGTGCCCTGACTGGGAACTGAACCTGTGACTTCTTGTAAGGAAATGGGACAACACTCAACCAACTGAACCACACAGGCCAGGGCGATGATTTGCTCTCTTATCCATCATGTTAGATGTTGGTTGAGATGCAATGGTGCTCTGTCCCCTCCTTTTTCCCAGCCTAATTAACTGTGTAGGTCATCTAGGGACTTGTATCACAGACAGCAGGGTAGGTTCTCATGTGTGCACTTCAGTTGTATCTTGGGTCATTTTATAGGAGTCAGTGCTTAAAATACGAAGGGCACTATAAGGAAGCAGAGTTAGTGTGTATGGGCCAGGAGTAAGCGAGAGCAAGGATTCTTGCCTCTCCCGTGCCCTAGTATCTCTCTTGAGGTAGGTAAGTATCTTGGAGATGCTGAAAGGAAAGGTTTTGTCTGATACCTGGCTGCTGTTTTTTGAATATTAAATGTATGAAACCTTCATTAATCAAGAGAATTGACTGAAGACATTCCTTCCCCCCGCACTTTTTCTCCTTAGGGATCTGACAAATAATCGGATAGGATGTCTGAATGCAGACATATTTCGAGGACTCACCAATCTGGTTAGATTGTAAGTACATCTTTCTTCCCTATCCTATATAATAAAAGCCTAATATGCAAATCAACCAAACTGCAGAACCACTGGTGGAACGACTGGTCGCTATGACACATACTGACCCCAAGGGGGCAGACGCTAAACACAGGAGCTTCTCCCAGCTCGAAGGCCCCAGGCCAATCTAGGTGGGTGCTAGCGAGGCCCCCCCGATCTCACATATTGGTCCTGATCGCTGACCAGGCTTAGGGACCCTACCCGTGCACGAATTTCATGCACCGGGCCTCTAGTTAAGATATAAGGAAACATTTGAATTGGTATCCAAGAATTTATAAATACCTATGCCATGTTTAATATTCAAATAGTAACGGTATAGTAAAAACTGAAGTAGGTAGGGGATAAGGAGCTTGGAATTGAGTCACGGAGGTACTTTATAATGTCATCAGAACATATTACATTACTGCACATGCAGAGACACACACAGACACATGGTGCCCTGTATGTTCCAGAGAACATGCTAGCATGGAGAAAGATGTTTGAAAGCTTTGATATTATGGGGAAATTTTTTGGAAGAGGTAAAACTTCAGTTTATGACCCAAAGGTTGGAGACATTTGGATCTTTAAAAAGGAAAAGAAGCCGAGCAAATGAGGTGGAAATAAGAGCGAGGTCTATTTGTTAAGGAGAAGGCAAGTGGTATTAGGAGTAAAATGACCATTTGAATCGTGCCTGTGACCTGCAGAATTCCCATTCGGGTATCCACTCTTGTAGGCCCCAAAGGAAAAAGGCACCTTCATTGTTCTTTTAATTTGCAGGTATTCTTTTTTATTTGCTTGCTTTTCTTAGTTCCTAGGCAATTCTGTGAGGATCAGAATCATTTTACCCAACTTTTTACATCCAGAGACATTTATTAAACCCCATCCAGTGAGGTTCTGATTGAAGTTCATTATATATTCTTTGGCAAAGGATTGTCATTTGTGTAATACCAAGTCAGCAGGAACTCATTGCTGCACGTGTCATGGGAACAGCTGATCTCTCCCAGATCAATTCTCTTCCTCCCCCCACTGGGGAATCCATGTGCCCCATCATCATCTTCTCCCCCACTTGACACATTCAACCCAGACTCCAAAGGCCTCCTGGGAGGTCCTAGGACTTCTTCCTTGAGAACTCCAGGTCTAAATTATATCTGTTGTGGATACCACAACAGACACAGAACAGATCTTATGGTGGGTGGATCATGCTGCCATTCTCCCAGAGCCCTCGGTCCCTTTGAGTGGCAGAAACCTTCTGCACATGGGCTCCACATCCTGAGCAGTCAGCCACCACCATTGAGCACCTACTGTATACCTCAGCATGTTACTAGCTGCCAGAGGTACCCCAATAAATAAAACACACTGGTCCCCTCCCCTGCTGGGGTTCATAGTCAAACCTGGAAGAATCATTGTGGGTATAACATACTACTCAGATTGTAGCCTGGGGTGTTTGGGTTTTAATCCATATACAATGCTGCAAGGGTGAAGGCAGTCATGAAAGCCACCTGGTACAAGCAAAAGCAAGCGAAAAGGCCAACACTGAATCTTTCATTTTAAACCCTGCACTCTTTCCACTTTGCTGATGTTTTTACTCAGTTACTGTGAGTTGCTGCTAATCATTCCGGCCATACTTTTTCTTTTGTATTTTAGAATTTTTGCTTTCTTAAATGATACAGAGTAATTCTAGTTTCAATGACAGCATGCCTAAAGATCTGGTTTAGTGAGGTATCCTCCAGGCTCACCTGATATTTTATAGAAAAATCTTATCTAACAGAAATAATGTTTAAATATTTACTGCTTTATACGAGGTTAAGAGCAATTTTCTTTTATAGCCTTGGAGAAATATTTGCTAATTGTTCTCTCTTTATAAGATTTAAAACAACTTTTATACATTCTTTGTAATATTTCGTGATTATAGGGCACTTTAGGAAATATGAAATAGTACACAAAGATATCTTTGTTAGTATTTTTTTAAGTGAAATCATTTCCTTTTTTCCCCCAGAAACCTTTCCGGGAATTTGTTTTCTTCATTATCTCAAGGGACTTTCGATTATCTTGGCTCATTACGATCTTTGTAAGTAAGAATTTTTTTTCTTCTCTCTCTCTCTCTCTCTCTCTCTCTCTCTCTCTCTATATGTATATATATATATATATATATCTTAGGTTTCGAAAATTAAAACAGTTATTGTATGGTTTAAGAGAGTTCATGGGAAAATCTTGTGATATTTGCAGAAATTAGAATCTTTCTTGAGAGCTTGCATTCACATTGAAAAACTGCCCTAACCGATTTGGCTCAGTGGATAGAGTGTCAGCCTGTGGACTGAAGGGTCCCAGGTTCGATTCCGGTCAAGGGCATGTACCTTGGTTGCGGGCATATCCCCAGTAGGGGGTGTGCAGGAGGCAGCTGATTGATGTTTCTCTCTCATCGATGTTTCTAACTCTCTATCCCTCTCCCTTCCTCTCTGTAAAAAACCAATACAATATATTTAAAAAAAAGAAAAGAAAACCATACTGTAAACCATAGTATAATACATTTCAGATGGGGGCAACCATTTTCTCTTTAGAATATTATATGTGAAATCTGTATTTCAAGGTAATACATTGGTAATTCTTTCTCTTTGACTTCGTTTTCAAATTAGAAAACATTTTGTTCTTTGACTGATTAAATCCCCTAAGTGCAAAGTATTCCTCCCTCGGTAGGATTTGTGCTTCAGAATCGTTTGTACTTCAGAGATTTAATTTGATCCTATAACCTCTTCACCTACGGAATTCACAACATATTACATTTCTAGGAGTGTTAATGTAGAATATCTATCTGCTTTATGAAGTCAATATAAGATCATATTTACACAGTTCTCTGTATTTTTAGAATTGATTGAATTTCCCCACAAAAAAAGTTTTTTAGCTGCGAGATATTACAAATAATACTTTTGAAAGTAACTGTATTTCCAGATAAACCTTAATATGTTTTAAACATTCAGTTATGATCATTTCTGTCAGACTCACAGTTAAAGGTAATGTTTTTCAGATTTTTGTTACATATCGCTCATGAGATTGAGCCTCTTTTCCCATGCTACATCGTCTTCCCTACCCAGTGCCTCTGTTCTATATATGCTGAATTCTTTTCTTTTTCTTCCTTCCCTTCTCCTCTCTTCCCTTTTTTCTTTTTTCAGTCCTCACTCGAGGATGTTTTTCCATTGATTTTTAGAGAGAATGGAAAGAGAGGGAAAGGCAGGAGAAACATCAATGTAAGAGACATGCGTCCACATCAACTGGTTGCCTCCTGCATCAGCCCTGACCAGGGCCTGGGCCAGGAAGGAGCCTGCAACTGAGGTATGTGCCCTTAACCGGAGTCAGCAGGACCCCCAGGCCTACGCTCTATCCACTGAGCCAAACCCGGTAGGGCTCCTCTCCTCCCTTTCTTTCTTTCCCCACCTCTACCCTTCCCTTCGCCTCGCCTCTGCTTGTCTAAACCTATCATTTAAACCTCATGAAGTACCTTCACTGGGGTGCAGCTAGCAGGTGAGCCATCCATCTGGCCCCACCTCCCGTGGTGGTCATAGGTGGATCCTCCTAGGGTCACATTAGACCAGACTCCATCGGGTCTCTTCTCATCCAGAGCTGCTTTTTAAGGAAAACACCTCCTTTGGGCATCGTTAGTGATGTTCAAGTCAGTCATTACTGTGAAGTTTAGGAAATAAGAACTGCAAAGAATAATCTGGCTCTTGAGACCTTGGGTAGCAGGAATGTGGGAAGACTTTTCATCCCCAAATTGGGTTAAATCGCCAGTGTTTTCACTTGGTAGTTTTAGAAAGTGACCAGAGGCTGGCGATTAGGAATTAGAAATCAGTCCAGTCATTCTTTGGCTACTTTTTTAAAAGTTACTTTCTCTTTGCTTTTGTTGTCCCAGCTCCCCCCACCCCCACCCCTCCTTTTTTATTGCCAAACCTGAGACAAAGCCTGTGCCAACGCACAGTCTGTGTTAGAAGCACAAGTGGTTATATTTGCCCTTTGCACTGTGTCGATTTATTTGTACAGACCATGTGGCACACTCGTTTAGTTATATTTATATTTGTTCCCCCGTTACATAATGCCCTCCAGGTTAGCAGAGGACAACTTTTATTATCTGGACTTAGTGAGACTCACGGCTCATGAATATCTAGTGCTTCATATAAAAATACTCAAGAAATTATTGCACTAATGTACAAGCTATATATGTCCTCTCTTGGTTTCTTACAACCAAGTGCCAAATTATAACACTTTTTGCCACATATGAAGATAATTCTTGCTTGGCCAGTGATGCTCAGTGGTTAAGCGTTGACCAGTGTACCTGCAGGTCACGGTTCGATTCAAGGTCAGGGCACATGCCCAGGTTGCAGGAGGCAACCAATCAGTGATTCTCTTTCATCATTGATCTTTTTTTTTTTTTTTTATCTCTCTTTTCCTCTCCCTTCTCTGAAATCAATAAAAATGTATTTTTTAAAAATGCAATTTTCTGTTTCCTTTCATATTAAATCTTACCTTTTTGACGGGTTTGAGTGTGAATCCCTTAAGTTTGTAAATGATTACGGTATCCCTTGGCACATAGCAGCAAGTGTCAGAAATGGACCCCATCCTTGAGGGGCTTACTCTCCAGTTAGCCGATGAGTATGACCGGGTGAAACCATCATATATTGCTTTTGCTGCCCCAATTCACAGGACACTTGGCAGGCACTTAGCCAAGAACATGGAGGTGATGGCTGGGAAACTTGGAGCGGCTTCACGAGACAGTATTTTTTTAAAATATATTTTATTGATTTTTTACAGAGAGGAAGGGAGAGGGATGGAGAGTTAGAAACATCGATGAGAGAGAAACATCGATCAGCTGCTTCCTGCACACTCCCTACTGGGTATGTGCCCGCATCCTAGGTACATGCCCTTGGCCGGAATCGAACCTGAGACCCTTGAGTCTGCAGGCTGACGCTCTATCCACTGAGCCAAACCAGTTAGGGTGACAAGGCAGTATTAGTGCTACATGTTTTAAGATGAATTGGTAAGCCTTTGATAGGCAGAAAGGATGGGGCTTTGGTATTCCAAAACCCTGGGTTTATGGAGTTTATCGCATAGGTGAGGGCTGATGCATAGATTTTGTTCAAGTAGCAATTTGGGTTGAAAGCAGCGTGAGTCCCTAGATCTGTGGGCGGCCGTGCTGGAGTCAGACCCTCTGCAGGTCAGATCCCTGGAGAGGAGACCATATCCAGTGGATGGCGGCGGTCACCGGTGTGCTAAAGGTGAATGCACCACCCAGAGCCTGAGCCAGCGTAAAACCGAAGTGCTGTTTCCTTTTATTCACCGTAATCTCCAATCTGTATTATGGTCGCTGCAGAGAATTTCAGACCGAGTACCTTCTGTGTGATTGTAACATCCTGTGGATGCATCGCTGGGTGAAGGAGAGGAACATCACTGTGCGGGACACGCGGTGCGTTTACCCGAAATCCCTGCAGGCCCAGCCGGTCACGGGCGTGAGGCAGGAGCTGCTGACATGCGGTAAGCGGGAAAGAAAGCACAGAGCATTTACTCTAACTTACCTGCCACCACGTTTTCCTTGACGAACTGTAAAATTCCCTTTACGTGTTGATGGAACTGAATGCCGCCGTTAATCTTCGTGGATTCAATATTTCGTTGATGCCAACAATTAAGTCAGCTCGGTTGGAACTTAAGGTTCTTAGGCTCTGAACAGCTTTATGGAAACCAATTTCAAAGAATAGCAGAGACCTTCAGATTTTCTCTCAGTTGACAAATTAGGGATTTGTTGATAGTAATAAAATCTCAGGATGCAATCCCTGTTTGTTGGTGGGGGCGTGAATTGATACAGCCTTTTTAAGTATAGTTTGGCAAAACCTATCAGTGCTCTTAAGTAGTTGATACATTTTCATCCAGTAATTTTGTATGTAAAGGTGTATTCCTAAGAAATGTGTGTTAAATGAAAAAAAAAAAATACACATCAAACAAAAAAACAGTCCTAAGGTGATAGGAGGAGATTTCAACTTAGTCTTTGTGTTTGGAAACAAACAATCCTATCATTTTTTTCATTTTCTCTTTATTATCATTTTTACTGTTGTTTCACAGATGCGATGTGCTCATTGGGAAAAAATTAAGATTCATGAAAATAAATAATGTATATGTATGTCAAATCATCATGATGTACACTTCAAATATTTTATAACTTTGTTAATTATACCTCAATAAAGGAAACAACTAAAAGCATCAAACAAAACCCATGCTGCATTTTTATCACTCCCAGCGATACGTTGATGTATTGTCTTCTGCTCTTTTATCCTAGGCTTTGACCAAAATATCATATTTTCATGCTCTTGTAACCTTTTTTAACTTGAAATCATGTAAACTTATTTCCTCATCATATAAAATAGATGCATACCAATCCATTATATAAATGTAGCTGTAACTTGACAACTTCCTTATTACTGTATATTTGGTTTGTTAATAATTTCTCACTCCATAAACAGTACCAGGATTAATTTCCTTCCGTACATTTTTGCATACATACAATTTTCCTTTTGGGTAAACTACTAAAAGTAGAATTGTTGTGTCAGACAATAGACCAAGTATTTTAAAGGCTTTTAATAAGCGCATGATTTTTGCATGCATTTTTTCATATATATTTATAATTTTTCCCTTTTGTTTTCCTGAATGAAAGGAAATATATCAGCTCTTAAAATGTGATTATAATATGTGAAATCTTAAAAGATTTTCCCTCCTTTTTCTTTAAATGTTCTAAATTTTCTGCAATGAATATGCATTACTTTTATAACCAGAAACCAGTGGTTTAATCAAAGGTAATATAGTCTCCAAAAGATATTTTTAATTGTATCTATATCAGCATTTTTTTATCACTATTTTCCTTCTCCAAAGTTAAGTATCATTTTACAATTTGTTCTTTTATTTATTACTAGAGGCCCAGTGCATGGATTCGTGCACCAGTGGGGTCCCTCAGCCTGGCCTGCAGTGACTGGGCCAAAACCAGCTTTCCGACATCCCCCGAGGGGTCCTGGATTGCTGAGAGATGGCGGTTCTCGGGTGACCACCCCGGAATTGGGCTCCCTCCTCTCTGGTTCCAGGTGTGCCACCTGACAACTGCAGATGCCAGGTCACCGCAGCTCTGCAGTGTGCGTCATAGCTACTGGCCGGTCAGCAGGTTGCTTAGGTTTTGATATACATAGATTATTTATTTATTTACTTACTTACTTATTTATTTTTGTTGATCCTCACCCGAGGATATTTTTCCATTGATTTTTAGAGAGAGTGAAAGGGAGGAGGGGAGACAGAGTGAGAGAGAAACATTGATGTGAGAGAGACACATTGCCTCCAGCAGATGCCCCGACCAGGGCCAGGGAGTACACCTGCAACCTAGGTACGTGCCCTTGACCAGAATTGAACCCAGGACCCTCGGTCTGAGGGCCAACACTCTTTCCACTGAGCCAAACCGGCTAGGGCTACAATTTGCTCTTTTAGTACTGCTCCTGTGGTCATCTCGTTGTCGTGATACCACCAGAAAGGAACCACTCTAAAAGTCAGAACTGATTACGAAATGTTTTCATTTTCATTTTGCCAAATTCGTTTTCGTCTGGGACCCACTTATCTCAGGAGCAGCCTTGTTTGTGCTAGTATTAATGTGTCATTGTTGAGGAATGTTTGTTTTTCCATTGTTAAATTTTTAATTAGAATTTCCGTAACTTTTCATTCTGGAGCCTGCATATAGTATTGCATTTGTTTACTGAGTTTGTTTTACTGTCTCTAGATCCTCCCCTTGAATTACCCTCTTTCTACATGACTCCATCTCACCGTCAAGTCGTGTTTGAAGGGGACAGCCTTCCCTTCCAGTGTATGGCTTCGTATATTGACCAGGACATGCAAGTGTTATGGTATCAGGATGGGCGGATCGTTGAAACTGATGAATCGCAAGGTATCTTTGTTGAGAAGAACATGATTCACAACTGCTCGTTGATTGCAAGGTAAACCTTTTTAAAGTCAGAAACTGTTTTCTGTGGATTTTATTTATTGTTTGAGAATTGTAATGTTTAGTTGGAGTTTGAATCAATACTTTATCTTTTTTGCATTTAAAAATGCAGACATCTGGTTTCCTGATTGTTACTCATCTTGTAAAATTAAATAGCTTTCTTTCCATCCAGTTTTTTTTTTTGGGGGGGGGGTATAGGATAAAAGAGAAACACTGTTGAAAAATTAGAGACATTTTTTTTCAAGTTTTAGGAGGAATACTGTAAACTTGTAGTGTCAAACTTAATTTCTACCTAATTCCTGCTGCTAAGCTCAGAGTTTCACTTTTAGGAATCACCTAATTTTCACTGTTTTATGATTAATGCTACATTTTAAGATACTTCCTTTATCTACCCCACTGGTATAAAAGAATATATCACCTGTCTTGTTAACCCTATGACTGGTATGAGCACCAAAATACTTAATTCAAATGAACTTTTTAAAGTGTAAAAAGCAGAGTAAACATATATATGATATTATTATGCACAATATATTTTACTTTAGTAAAATCTTTATCTGTAGACATTGGATTTTCTCTCTCTTTCTGACTCCTTCTTTCCTTCCTATCAATTTCTTAGTAGGAATTTTAGAATTCTGCTTGAATTTTCAAAGAGTAGATCTGCAGTTTCTAAACTCTGCTGGGTCACCCTAGGGTAGTATCACAACAGACCTATAGGAGTCACATGAAAAAATTATCAGAAACTGAAGGGTCTCTTAGTTGAAATTCATGTCTTGGAATTGTGGGGTAGACTATTCTATTTTATAATTTGGTTCTCTACTGAGATTTCCTATCTGATTATTAGAAGCATATTTTCATTTATGTCTTTTAACGTATTTATAGCAGATGCTTTTAAATCCTTTCCAGGCAGTTCTAACGTCTGGGTCATCTTGGGATCATCACTGACTACTTTTCTTTTGACTATGGCTTATATTTTTCTATTTGAAAAAATACATATTATTTATATGTCTAGTAATGTTGGATTATTTCCTGGACATTGCGAATGATTCACTATAGAGAAGTCAGTCATCTATAACCTCTGGACTAAATCTGGCCTGCTGGGCCTGTGAGCTAAAAATAATTTTAAATGGTTACATATTTAATTGTTACAGAAGTAACTATATAATATCCTCAATTTTGCTTCTTGGCCTTTGAAGAAAAAGTTTGACCCTTGACTCCAGATTTTGTTCTGTTCATATGAAGGGAGCTGATTTTTTGTTTCCTCAAGCATTTAGCTTGGCTGAATCCAAACCCCTTTCTGTGACAGGCAGCTGCTGATATCTGTGTGCATCTACCCTATCTGTGTGTAGGTGAGGGGTCAGCTAGAGATCTGGGTAGATTTTATATGCAGACATTTGGGCCTAAAGCCAGGCTCCTTTCTACCTTTGTCCTGTGATTTTTCAACACGTCGGATTGTGAATTTATATTTGAGGAGGGCATGTCCTTGGACAGAAGCCATTAAAAACAATTTTATGATTACTCCCCAGGGCCAATGCCTTTTTCCTAGTGTCGGCTCCTCTCTGGTTTCTGCTTGCTTTGTGTCAGTAAGTGTATTCAGAGAGTTGTCATTTTGTTTGTTGAGAGCTCGTAACTAAACTGCAGAGAGGGTGGTCTGATAGGAGCTGTCTTCCGCAGAAGCAGAGTTCCTTCGTTAGAAGCAGTATGTTAGTCCCAGTGAGAAGACTGGTTGTCACGTTGTTTTTACTGTGCTGATAAATTTCATACATGTATACGTATGTTAAAACTCATCAGTTGTGCATTGTAAGCAGTGACTATATGAATGGACCAAAATTGGCATATGTTACAACAGTAGAGTTTTAAAAATACAGGGGCCCCTTTTCTAAAGGAAAGAACTTTGATTAATGTAGAACCCTTAATTTTGATGATTGTAAAATAACTAGATTAATATGATTATTTTTACAAATCATACCTTATTTGAAATTCTTTCAGGAAGTACAGAAATATGCTAAGGATAGCAGCCTTGCCTAATATTTTTGTTGGCAGGGACACTTGACTAAAGTGAAAATCTTTCGCGTGAAGACCGAGAAATCCTTTACCCAGGGTTAGCTCAGAAGAATAAGAAGTTGTAGGAAAAGGAAATATGGTTATTGAATTGGTCCCTGAGACACCTGTTCATTCTTCATTGGTCTCCTCATGTTATTGATCCTTGATTGGTAAGACTGAGAATTTCTCATTTTCCTCAAAGATGAAATTGAAGCTGCCTTTTTTTCTTACATTCCAAGCGTGCTGCCTTGAGGATGTCTGAAAATTTAATTCCAGTGATTGGTTTTAGATGTTATAGTTATGGCTAAAAGTTATCTTAAGAAATATTTACAAAATATATTAGGACCATTGCTCCCAGCAGGTGTGTAAGGTACCCAGGACACCATATGAGTTTACAGGGATGCCAGGGGTATGTTAGGTTTCTGAGGAAGAATAGCGATACTCAGCATTTGTCATACACCACACAGCTACCAGCTCCAGGCAGTTATGCTGTCACCATTAAGTCATGCTGAGTTCCTTTTGCTAGTGTCATACTTTGGGATGTAGGGTTTTTGTCCATTACTTTGCTACAAAGCAAGTACCAAATGAAAAATCACTGTGGAACAAGAAATAAGTATATCATTCTGATGTTTGATTAATTGTATAATGCCCGACAGGTACACACAGGCCATTAGGTATAGTTGTTATTTAAGAATGAAATGTTTCTTCCAAATTGATGTGTAGTATTTTTTCAAATGGCTAGTACATTATTGCCGAGGTCCAGCCCCAGCGGGTCCAGGGGTCCCCAAAGGCGTAGACGGAGTCGGCGAAGAAGGAATGACACGGAGACAGTGTTCAGTTGATCAGCAGCCTAGCCAGGATCTCCAGCCAAGTTCTGGTCTCGATCTCCAGAGAGGTTCTGCTTCGGATCTCCAGCGAGGTTCTGTAGCCATGTTCCCTCGCTAGGTTCTCCAGCCAGGTTCTGTCCAGGCTCTCCAGTCAGGTTCAGTGTCCAGGTTCCAGTCAGGTTCTCCTGCCAATCTCTGTAGTCAGGTTCAGTCCAGGATCCCTTGCCATGTTCTCCCGCTAGGCTCTGTCTCTAGGCTCCGAGGCCAGTCCCTCTCCAGGATCCTCCGGCATGCTCTCTCCAGCGAAGTTCTTCTGTCTCTAGAGAACGTTCTGTGTAGGTTCTGTGCCTAGGCTCTGTCTCTCTTGGTCCTGTCTTCCAAGCCCTGTGTTCTAAGTTCTGTCTGAAGTTCTGAGTGTTTCTGTCTTGTTACAACTGTATTTATACCAGTTGATTCAATCCTATCAATCTCTATTACAAAGGTTAGGGCGTTTCTTATCTCCATTCCAGGGAGAAAAGATTATGTAGTTTAAGCATGATTGCGAGTAGTTAAAGTGATTAATTACCCGCCTGGCACTTAGTTGAGGGGTTTTATTCCCTCCCTAACTTCAGGGGAAAATCCCTACCTGGGGATTCAACCTTTCTCGGAGAGGTGACCTTGGTTAAAACACAGCGCCAAGAAGGTGAGCAAACATATTAAGAACCGTATGCCATATATGCCAGGTCCCTTGAAACAGCAGGATGGACCGGCTCCCGGCAAATTCCCCCTTTTTTATTTTTTAAAAGCAAGCATTAAAAAGAAAAACCTCAAATGCTCTCTTAAATCCATTTTAAGAGTAGGATTGGTGCTTTCCGCTATTACCTGAGTCCTGATCTATCATCCCAGGGAGAGCTTGCCAATCCTGCACTTTCCCAGGGTAGAAAGGCTGCAGTGGGGTTAAGGATAAGGCTCCTTGGGCCTACCCTTGGGCCCATGCCATTACATTTACCTTTCCTTCCTCAGAAAAGCATGGACGTATTTCTTGTATAAAATGTTCTGTCTGACTGGGAGTAACCTTAATTCCTCTGCTAGCAAGCATATGTGTTAAAAGATCAATACAGAGTCTTATTTCTTTAGACTCAGTATGGCACATCTTCTTAATCTAAAGATCAATACAGAGTCTTCTTTCTTTGGACTCAGTATGGCACACCTTCTCAATCTAAGAATCAATACAGTCTTCTTTCTTTGGACTCAGTATGGCACATCTTCTCAATCTAAGTTCTGTACTATCCACCTTCTTACCCTACTTACCCTCTATAGGGGGGTCTGTAGCACCCTGGTGGAGTCCTATCCGTCCCGAGTGTGGGGGTTCTCAATGGGGCGGGGCTTACCTAGGGGAATCCTTTTCCAGGGGTTCCCAAAGGTGTGGACGGAGTCGGCGAAGACTATCCACCCTTTTCCTATGGTGGAGTCCTATCCGTCCCGAGTGTGGGGCGCTTACCTAGGGGTCCCTGTTCGGGCGCCAGTTGCCGGGGTCAACCCCAGCGGGTCCAGGGGTCCCCAAAGGTGTAGACGGAGTCGGCGAAGAAGGAAGGACACGGAGACAGCGTTCAGTTGATCAGCAGCCCAGCCAGGATCTCTAGCCCGGATCTCCAGCCAAGTTCTGGTCTGGATCTCCAGAGAGGTTCTGCTCAGGTTCTCCAGTCAGGTTCAGTCACTAGGTTCTAGTCAGGCTCTCCTGCCAATCTCCGCAGTCAGGTTCAGTCCAGGATCCCCTGCCATGCTCTCTCGCCAGGCTCCGCCTCCAGGCTCCGAGGCCAGTCCCGGTCCAGGGTCCTCCGGCATGCTCTCGCCAGCGAAGTTCTTCTGTCTGTAGGTTCTCTCTTCTTGGCTCTGTGTTCTAAGTTCTGTCTCTCACTGTCTTCTGAATTCTGTGTTCTAAGTTCTGTGTGGAGTTCTGAGTGTTTCTGTCTTGTTACAACTGTATTTATACCAGTTGATTCAATCCTATCAATGTCTATTACAAAGGTTAGGGCGTTTCTTATCTCCATTCCAGGGAGAAAAGATTATGTAGTTTAAGCATGATTGCGAGTAGTTAAAGTGATTAATTACCCACCTGGCACTTAGTTGAGGGGTTTTATTCCCTCCCTAACTTCAGGGGAAAATCCCTACCTGGGGATTCAACCTTTCTCGGAGAGGTGACCTTGGTTAAAATACAGCGCCAAGAAGGTGAGCAAACATATTAAGAACCGTATGCCATATATGCCAGGTCCCTTGAAACAGCAAGGATGGACCGGCTCCCGGCACATTATTAGGACCTAGATGCACAGCTTGGATACTTGGTAATGGAAACTGCGCCATGAGAAAGTAACCTGGTCAGTGAAAGGGCTGTGAACCAAGAAGGTTTGGGAACCTATTAGATCCCAGATTGCCAATTCTTTTATACACTTCTTCCTAGTTCAGTAGAGTCATATGAACAGATAGTGTGATAAACTTTCTGGTTACTTAAATTTAATGCCAGACTCATTTGTGTCACTTTATCTGGGAATCTATTAATTACAGTGTATTGACTTATTTACTGATAGTAAAGAGGACATTGTCTTTGATTCAGAATAATAGTGCCTCAAAGTCTTCATTAGAACATTTGTTGTTGTGTAGCCATTGATGACTTAAGAGACTGGAAAAATGTGTATTAAACTCCAAGACATAATTTTGTAAGCTACTTCAATGATACTTTATGTCTAATTACTTATCATTTGTATCTACTTAGAAGCAAAGCTTAATTTGTCCTGTGGGGGTGGGGAGTAAAGGTTAATTAAATGTTCTGACATTTGCTATTTAATGAATAGGTTTTGTATTAGAGAATTGTGACTTCATCTTGCAAATCAAATTTCCTGATAACTGTTGAGATATGTAGCCGTTTTGAAAATTAAAGTATACCTTTATATGGAAACTGCTTTTGTTAAGCCATTAATTAGTGATTTGCTACCTCTTTTTAGAGACTTAGCAAGTTATTTCTTGTATAACCCTTTTTCCATACTATTTTACCTTAAATGTTTTCATAATTACATACTTTAAAATATGAATCTTCTTTGTTCATGCTTGAATCTTTTCCTTAGAATCAGTGAGAAGGTAGATGTTGGTTTTGCTTTGGAATGTGCCGCGATGTTTCTGCCTTTGCACTTGCTGTTCCCCCTCCCTGCTGTGCCCTGCTCTCCCTTTTTCTGGAAGAAGTCTCAGGCATTATGTACCATTGCACCTTATTCCTACTTCTGTTATCACCCTTGTCCTCGTATTTAAGTCTCTTAACCTGCTTGTCCTGACTTGCTGCTCAAGTCCTTAAATGGAGGGACATTTTTAAAATGTGTTTTAATCTAAAAGCGCGTGGCCCACAATGTGCATTCAGGCGTATTTGCTAAATGAGTGATCGAAGCCCAGGTTGTTTCCCTTCTTGCCTGACCATATTTTCTCTCTTTTTAAAATCTTTCTTCATGCAGTGCCCTAACCATTTCTAATATTCAGGCTGGATCAACTGGAAATTGGGGCTGTCATGTCCAGACCAAGCGCGGAAACAACACACGAACTGTCGATATTGTCGTGTTAGAAAGCTCTGCACAGTACTGTCCTCCCGAGAGGGTGGTAAACAACAAAGGTGACTTCAGGTCAGTGGCGTGAAAGTGACTTGCCCCATGTCCCTTTTTATCCTCAAAGGCACATAATTTGTCTCCTATTCTCAGTAAGAATATTGGAGAAATGTATATGTACATTTACATTCAAAGGCTGTTAAATTATATTGTTTACCCATATCTTCAGAAAAAAATCACTTATACTGTCGTGGTAAACAACCTGCTTCCCTATTTATAATGGTCTGGCCCTCTAGCAACTTCAGCATGAAATTATAGCTAATTTGCCTACAAATGTCAGGTGGTCATAATAATCTGGCCACTCAGTGTATATAAATGGGGAATATAGATATATCTACCTATACCTATACGATACCTATACCTATACCTATACCTATACAATACCTATACGATACCTATACTCATACCCATACCCATACCCATACCTTCACCTACACCTACACCATACCTATACCTATACCATACCCATAATATACCTATACCTATACTATATCATACCCATACTCATACTATACCTATACCTATACCTACACCTACACCTACATCTACCCTATACCTATACCTATACCTATACCTATACCATACCTATATCTATCTATATCTATATCTATATCTATATCTATATCTATATCTATATCTATATCTATATCTATATATTCTTATATAGCTAAGGACTACACTTTAGAAGAACAATGATTTAAGAATCATTTACAAAGATAAAAATACAAATGGCCTGAACTTTTTCTCAAATCTGTTGATTTATGAGTCCTGAAAGTAGAGCTAGAGATGTTCATTTTTAACAGGTGGTTTTATTGAAAAAGTTAAGAACTATTTCTATGTTAGGGAAACATTTTGGAAATTCTAAAGTACAGAATTCAAACGAATAGTATCTTCCCCCTCACCCCCGCAAAGCTTTGCAAACTTTTATATTACTAAGTCCCTTTTAACTACTGGCAGTTAAGTGGAACTATAATTAGGAGAAACACATCCAATTTCCCTCCCCCATTTTGTTCTTGCTTAGCTGCCAGAAGAATGAAATGGGGGAGGAAATTGGATTTGTGTTTTTTGTTCCTTTTTTTTTTTTTAATTTTCCTTAACCTGAGTGTATGGAAATTGGCATTCATTATTGCCAATAGGTAAATCTTTGGGAAATGAAAGCTATTGGACGGCCTGAAACTTGGGAGCCATTGGTATTGGACTCAGTTAACATGAGCAGAACAACTAAAAGACTGCAAATTAAATTTCCTGATAACTATTGTGTTAGTTTTTTTAATTTTTTTAGAAAGTTTAGAATTTGTGAGAGGTAACAACTTTTACCTTAGACTCGTTTACTTTTAAAAAGTTGCTTGAAAACATCCTTAAATTTATTATTTACTCAATGTCCTTTATGTTCAGGATTCTAATACTGAATTTGTAGTCGATATAAATGAAGGGGAATATGTTGCTTTTAAAAGCAGTGTGAAGATTGTGAGTGCCAGTTTGTATTGTTTGTGATTGATACCACTGCTGTCTCCTTCGTGTACAGCCCAATTTTTAAGGATAAGAAAATCCTTTGGTGTTAGTCTTTCAAGTCCAAGGTAAAGAAGCCATAACAACATCTTTAGCTGAGCTAATTCTTCATTGCTTTTTTAAAAATTGTCTTTTTTTAAATCTTCTTGACATGAATATGTGGAAGTCAGTATTTATTATTGCTAGTGGATAGGTCCTTTATATTGATTAACTGTTAATCTATAATACTTATATTAAAGTAAAATAGATAACATTTGTTAATTTTGTTATAGTCAAAATATTTCGTTAAATAATTATAATAGTTTTCTGTTTATGGTGGATTTTCTATTTTTACTTATAGTGTTTGAGTATTTTATATTTTTAAAAATAGAAGAGAAATCTAATCATTCAGCTGATTAATGAATTACTCATCTTTTGACATGCCTTAAGGTATTAGCATTTAAACTTCCACTGCATTTGTAAGAATTTAGTTTAGGGTTGCTTGATCTATTTATGCCAATTTTAAAAAAATATATATATTTCATTGATTTTTTACAGAGAGGAAGGGAGAGGGATAGAGAGCTAGAAACATCGATGAGAGACAAACAGCGATCAGCTGCCTCCTGCACACCTCCCACTAGGGATGTGCCCGCAACCAAGGTGCATGCCCTTGACCGGAATCGAACCTGGGACCTTTCAGTCCACAGGCCGACGCTCTATCTACTGAGCCAAACCAGTTAGGGCTATTTATGCCAATTTTGATGATGAATTATATTTTTTGTGACGGGTATAATTTAGCAGTTCCTGTGTTGCCGGTCAGCTCTAACTTTTATTAACTATGTTCAATTTCATTGCCAGTTTTAGAGAAATGGAGCTCAGATAACAAAGATTTTCCCAGCCCAGTTTGTGTGACCTAGTCACTTGCATAGGGAGGGGCTTCTCCCAGGCAAATTTGCTAGAAGGCCTACAGGACTCAACATATAGTTGCAGTGACAGCTAAGGTGCACTATGGTGATGTAGTAAGGTGCACAGCAATGTCACAGGGACCCACGTGCAGGCTCCTCCTCTCTCCCTCCCATGGGGCTCACGCAGAGTCTACTCCCTCTCCAGCCATGAAAAGGCAACAACCTCTAGCAGTGTTTCTGCCCGGGGAAGCCCATTGGAGTCTCAGCACCCAGAACTCTCACTGCTGGTCATGTAGGCACATAAAGCTTCAGACTCCCAGGAAGAAAGCAGGTGTTCTGCATAACCCAACTGCTCGTGCCAGGAGTCTAGCCACAGTGAGCTGCCCTTACCAGCTAACTGTTCCCGGGCACTCTCTTGGTTCCAAATTCCTAGACTCCACTTGCCACTGAGGGGTCAGTGTTGCATGCAGGCCTTTCCAGGGACGGCAGTCCTGGCCCTGTCATGGGAACTCTGTTCTGAGCATATGCTAGCTCTGCTTCTGCAAAAGGCCACATTCTCATTATCCTGGAGAAGGTTCCTCATGGTTATATAGGTCAACAATATTTTAATAGTAATTAAAAACAAACGCAAAACTCGTTGTTGCACCATTTTTCTTTTTTGCTGCACAAGATACAATTTCCCTATGTTTATAGCAACTTTTAGAATATTTTATGAAAATATCCTATTCTGTTATGCTTTTAAAATATACTTGGCTGTTAGCTTTAAACTGTTTAGGTCATGTGAATCTTTAAAAAAGTAATTTGGGTCTTTATTCTTTTTAAAAAGTATATATTTTTATTGATTTCAGAGGGGAAGGGAGAGGGAGAGAGAGATAGAAACATCAATGATGAGAGAGAATCATTGATCGGCTGCCTCCTGCACGCCCCTCCCTGGGGATCGAGCCCACACCCGGGCATGTGCTCCGATCAGGAATTGAACTGTGACCTCCTGGTTCATAGGTTGGCACTCAACCACTGAGCCACACTGGCTGGGCCGGGTCTTTAATCTTAAAGGAGTTTTGTTTGTTTCTTCTTCTTGATTTTCCCCCTATGATTGTATGTGGCATGTTCTCTTCCTGGGTTTTCCTCCTCTGTGGCCGTGTGGGTTTCTTACACTGTTTTGCCCTCATGCCCAGGTGGCCCAGGACGTTGGCGGGCATCACCGCCTACCTACAGTGCACGCGGAATACCCATGGCAGTGGGATCTATCCGGGGAGCCCGCAGGATGAGAGGAAGGCTTGGCGCAGATGTGACCGAGGCGGCTTTTGGGCAGATGACGACTATTCTCGCTGCCAGTATGCGAACGATGTCACTAGAGTCCTTTATATGTTTAACCAGGTAACTGGAAAGCCTGCTGTTCGCTGAGGTTGCTGATAGAGCATGGTGTTCAAACCTTACACGTAAGGTCTCTTGGTTACCTATGAATGAGTCATAAGGACTTGGTGATCATACTTCAGTTGACGGATCTGTTTTTTGGAATAAGGTCTCCTCTTCTCAACTGGTGAGCAAGGCCCTCTGTGGCGTCACTCTTTCCTGATACCACCTGACATTGCGCCTTTGTCTGAATACCTTTATCATCTCTGCCCACCAGACAAAATCCCAACCATCCTTCACATCCACCTGGGGAGCCAACTCTTGGGTTCCTTTCTATAGTCCCTTTGTCACAAGTGACCCCTTGTCATACGTGTACCACTCAGGTTCCTTTTCCTGTCTTTACTTCTATCCACCTTTTTTTTATATCCTCACCTGAGAATATGTTTTTATTGATCAGAGAGTGAGAGGAAGGGAGAGAGAGGGAAAAAAATCGACGTGATAGAGAAACTGATTGGTTGCCTCCCATGTGCTCCCCAACTGGGGATTGAACCTGCAACCCTTTGGTGTACTGGACGATGCTCCAACCAACTGAGCCACCCAACCAGGGTTCTACGCATCTTTTTAAACCAAACCAGATTATAAGCACTTGGAAGATAGTTTCTGTTACACATTTTCTTATGATCCTTAGCACCAGTATACCCTTTTTGCAATGATTGGTGCCGAGTCATGTTTAAGTCAATAAATGAATGAATGAATGAATGAATGTAAAAGGTCACTGGCAGTGAGTGCTTGGAGATACAGACAAGTAAGTCAGTAACTCATACTCCCGTGTGGGGCGGCATTGGTTCTCCCAGCTGGAATTCTCAGGAAAGGGCTCACTAAGCAATTGGGGTTGTATTTGTGTAGAATTTGGATAAACAGAGACCAAGAGACGGTGCAGCATGTTTACCTGGTGGAGTCTTATGTATTACATTTCATTCTAAGTTTTCAAAACATTGCACTCAGGTTTGTTTCCACTAAAATTTCATTTTCTAAAGTTTGAATAAGCATGTAAAGGAGGTTATAGTGAGCAAATGATGTAATGTGAATGCATTGCAATGTTATGAAATGCAAAGAAAAATGTCCAAAATTTTGTTCATCCATTTGCTAAGTGCTTCTTCTTACCTTTTTGATGTAGATGCCTCTCAATATTACCAACGCTGTGGCCACAGCCAGGCAGTTACTGGCTTACACCGTGGAAGCAGCCAACTTTTCTGACAAGATGGATGTCATATTTGTGGCTGAAATGATAGAAAAATTTGGAAGATTTACCAAAGAGGAAAAATCAAAAGAGGTATTTTTCTAGTTCCAAGTCGTTAGCAAGTCAACAAGTGGTCACGTGATAGACTTGAATCTTTTTTTTTTTTTTTTTTTAAATTAAATCTTTATTGTTCAGATCATTACATTTGTTCCTCTTTTTTTCCCCCCATAACTCCCCTCCTCCCAGTTCCCGCCCCACCCTCCGCCCTCACTCCCCACCCACTGTCCTCATCCATAGGTGCACGATTTTTGTCCAGTCTCTTCCCACATCTCCCACACCCCTTTCCCCCCCAAGAATAGTCAGTCCATTCCCTTTCTATGTCCCTGATTCTATTATAATCAACAGTTCATTCTGTTCATCAGATTATTTATTCACTTGATTCTTAGATTCACTTGTTGATAGATGCATATTTGTTGTTCATAATGTGTATCTTTACCTTTTTCTTCCTCTTCCTCTTCTTAAAGGATACCTTTCAGCATTTCATATAATCCTGGTTTGGTGGTGATGAACTCCTTTAGCTTTTCCTTATCTGTGAAGCTCTTTATCTGACCTTCAATTCTGAATGATAGCTTTGCTGGATAAAGTAATCTTGGTTGTAGGTTCTTGGTATTCATCACTTTGAATATTTCTTGCCACTCCCTTCTGGCCTGCAAAGTTTCTGTTGAGAAATCAGCTGACAGTCGTATGGGTATTCCCTTGTAGGTAACTGAGTTTCTTTCTCTTGCTGTTTTTAAGATTCTCTCTTTATCTTTTGCTCTTGGCATTTTAATTATGATGTGTCTTGGTGTGGTCCTCTTTGGATTCCTTTTGTTTGGGGTTCTCCGCGCTTCTTGGACCTGTAAGTCCATTTCTTTCACCAGGTGGGGGAAGTTTTCTGTCATTATTTCTTCAAATAGGTTTTCAATATCTTGCTCTCTCTCATCTTCTGGCACCCCTATAATTCTGATGTTGGTACGCTTGAAGCTGTCCCAGAGGCTCCTTACACTATCCTCGCATTTTTGGATTCTTTTTTCATTTTGCTTTTCCGGTTGGATGTTTTTTGCTTCCTCGCATTTCAAATCATTGACTTGATTCTTGCGCTCCTCTGGTCTGTTGTCGGGCGTCTGTATAATATTCGTTATTTCAGTCCGTGTATGCTTAATTTCTCGTTGGTTCCCCAATATAAGATCGAGGGTCTTATTAGTTTTCGTGTAGATCTCATTAAGTTTATCGACAGCTTCTAAACAGTTCTTGAGAGACCTTAAAAGTGTGGTTCTGAACTCTATATCTTCCATTGACAATTTTGTCCTGTTTCTTTGTCTCCGCATTTTGTTATACTTCCTTGGTGTACCCCCTAGTGGTTTTTGTTCGAAGTCTTATAGTTAAATCTTGATTGTTGTAGCTAATTCCAGGGAGGGTTTGACCTCCAGGCCAAGTGGCTATGAGAATCAGCTGTGTCAGCAGTGAGAGAACTTCTGTCCTCTAGGGAGGTGCTAATCTAGCCTTTGCCTGAGGCTATCCGGCAAATGCCTCTGTGCAGGGCTTGGGCGGGGCGGGTCGCACAGGATCAACAGGGTGGGCCGGAGAGAGCAGTTTTGGCGGCTCTCAGTCCTGTCCCCAGGGGCTCTGCCTCTCTGAGTCCCAGCACCCGCTGCAAAGCTCGGAGAGAAAGCTGCACTCGCTCTGACCGAAGCCAGACAGTCCCGCTTCTCCCGTTTGAGTCTGGGTCCCTAAAGACTCGCCCGGATCTGGTGCTCAGAGTCTGCGACTCCCTCCCGATTGAAAACAACAACCGCGCCCTCCGCCGCCAGCCCGCTCCGCGCACTCCACACCTCAGAATTTGACTTCAGCACTGCGCCTCCTCTGAGTGGCCGTGTGCGTTTCTCTTTCCTCCTAGTTGTAGGACTTCCACTCAGCCAGCGTTCCTGTGGTTCTGGGTGATGTCCGTTCCGTGTTTTAGTTTCACTTTTGAAGTAGTTGTTCAAAGCAGCAAACTCCGGCGTTAACCTATGCCGCCATCTTGGTTCTCCTCGACTTGAATCTTTTTTAACACCTGTTTATGTTGGCTGTATTTGAACTAAATAAATACACTTTCCGTGTTGAAAATTGTCATTGAGAAACTTACACTCTGTTAGTGACCTTTCATTGAGAGGACTGGAGGTGAACGGTCAGTTCTTGGAAGCAAAGGGATATGATAGAGCATAGCCTTCCTGTGAGAAGGCACCTTCGCTCTACATGATATCCTTTAGGGTTAGCCAGGGCTGCCTGTGGCTGGCTTTCCAGATTTTTCTTCCCCACACAGCCCCCTCTGTTCCTTCTTCTGCATAAGCTGTAGTCACCCAGATTGTGTGTTAAGTTGCTTAATTCCTTTGGTAATGTCCTGGAGAAATGCAGGACTGTCCTAGGGACTTGCTTGAAATTTCAAATTATTGGAATAGGCACATTATGAAAATTCCGTGGCTTTGAAAATGAGTGCATTTTAATGGGACCATATTAAAACTATGATATGCTTGTCCACATGGTATCCTGTAGGGGGAACCATTGACTGCAGCAGTTTTCAGAATGAATGAGCAGCAAATCATGCTTTGAATGAATTTGAAGATGCAGATTTAAGTTTCCAGCTACACGGGAACTTTATATAGACTGAGACTGTTTCATTTTTTTAAAATATGTTTTTTGTTGATGTTAGAAAGAGAGGAAGAGAGAGTGAAAGAAAGATAGAAACACCCCCTAACTGTGAATAGAACTGTGACCTCTTGGTTCATGGGATGGGACTCATCCAACTGAGCCACACTGTTTCTTTTTTGATGGAATCATGACTTTTAGAAGTAGAATAAACCTAGATCAAGTCATAAACTGAAGCCCAAAGAAAATGAAATCATTTAGCCAAGGTTATCCAGCTAGGGTAGGGCAGGGCTGGAAACAGAAGCCAGAGCCTTGCTGTCTAATCCAGAAGTTTCCTGCAGGTTCACATTTACTTTCTAGCACAATGTTGCCCTGTCCTACTATTCCAGAAGTACTCAGCATACAGTGGTAGGGGAAAATACTATGCTAAACAAAGTCTATGTGTGGGCCTCTCAGATTCATATATATTGAAAGATAAAAAAAAAAAAAAAAAAAAAAGCCTTGTTTTCCTAAATCATTTAAGCAAGGAAAATTTTTGGTAGGATATCCATTAATATCTTGCATTTTGGAGATAAGTTTTGAAAATGCAGCCCCAGGTCATCAGGCGCTCTACTGGATATGATGTAGCTATTAAAGGATGGAAAATAGCTCAGCCAGTGTGGCTCAGTGGTTGAGCATCTACCTATGAACCAGGAGGTCACGGTTTGATTCCTGGTCAGGGCACATGCCTGGGTTTGGGGCTCGATCCCCAGTAGGAGGCATGCAGGAGGTAGCCAATCAGTGATTCTCTTATCATTGATGCTTGTATCTTTCTCCTTCTTCCTTCCTCTCTGAAATCAATAAATCCTAAAAAGAAAAAAAAAAAAAGGAGGGGAGGGGGAAGGAACATAGATATGTGTGTGTAAATGGGACTTGGGTAAACGTTTCAGTGTTGTTATCTGAACTTCAGACCACAGTTTTGTAGTGAACTGTCCTGCACTTTGATTGTACCTCTGAGCCACAGCCTGCTCCCTGTGTGAGTTTTCTCAGCCCTGGGAGAAGCTGCCTGGCTCTGACTCTGTGGTAATACTGCTCTCCATTCTTGATTATAATCACAGTTTAACTGCCCACATGATTACGAGCCATTCATGGAAGTGGGATGTTTCCAGTCACTGGAGTAATTGGAATGACATTTGCAATGTGGACACTGAAAAAGATTTTGCCATCATATATATGTATTCCCATGCCTCTCTGTTTTGATGTCAGGGACGTTGGCTCACCTCCCCGCTCCTGAAGAGCAGTGCGGTGCCCAGAGGTGTGCGTTTCACCGTGTTTGCCCATGTGTGGTGGGAATGGTCTGCCGCTTTGGAATGTGCATAGGGCAAAGTGTCCTGTTGATGACGGAAAGTGAATTCTGTTTCATGAGTTATTAATTAACCGAGGGCCCTTTATTTTTAAAATGGGGATGACACTTGCCCTGCTTAACTTCAAAATGTGTGCCCACAAGTGAGAAAATACAGGTGAAACTATTTTGTGCAATAGTTGCAAAGCTAGGATGTGATTTTGTAGGTTTTGGAAATTTTACATTCTTATGATCTCAGAAGATAAGAATGAGGGTCTTTCTAAAAAAAAAAAAAATTATCAGAATGCTTTAGTGACTTTAAAACCTTGGTTTGATGTAGATTCCTGTCACTTTCACTGGTTGACCTGGGAGGTAAAGATTGAATTATCTTTGAAAATAAATGATGTAGAAAGGAGAAACAGGAACAATTTCAGGATTGAATAACTGAGGTATAAAGGTACTATTATTACTCATGGTGCATTGACAGACATCCTACCTGATTCTTTGGAAAGTTAAACTGAAGGCTGTAGCTTTCACTGTTTATTAGTCTAATAAAATGAAATTATGAGGGTTAGGGAGGCACCATTTTAAGTTAATTACAAAAGTATAAAATTATACTAAGGTATCCTAAAATGCATATGGTTTAATTGGACAAATAATTAAATTGATTTTTGTTTTATGTCCAAAAAGTTGCTCTGCTCTGGATAATTTCACAGCTGAAATATTGTGAGGCAGTTGCCTTTGTAACTTGGGATTGGATCTGGCCAACCCAAGCCGGTGCTCTGTGGTGAGGGCGGATACTAAACGCTACCAAATGGCCAGGTCCATGTGGTGTGTTCACTGGGGTCTTTTAAAAACAGCTGAAGGCTGCCTGTCAGGCAGCATAAGCATTTGTTTCATATTTAGGAGCATGATGAAAGCATCACGTGCCCATTTCAGAAGATGAGAAGGTAGAGATTACTCTGCTTGTGTGGTGGTACCCGTCCTGTGTTCTAGTTACAAAGTGGAAGTGAGGTAGCTCGTTGGGCACGTTTATGCACAGGTTTAAAAAATGTAAAGTCTTTCATTTATTCATTTTAAAACATAGTCACTTCTGTATCAGCTGTTGTGTTTTCTTTTTTCTTTTTACTATTTCTATTTTTTTTTTCTTCTTAATCTTGCTTGTCAGACTTTTCTGTATTGTTCAACTTTGCAGAGACCCAGCTGCTGGCTTTGTGATCCTTTTCAGAGTATTGTCTCTCAAACTTGACCCTGCCTCTGTGTCACCTGGGGAGGTTTGTCAAGCAAAGTTTGTGTATCTAGTTAAGTTCCAGGCGATGCTAGACAGCATGTCTCTGAGAAAGGCACAGGCTTTGACAACCACTATTATGTGTTCACTAGAGGCCCAGTGCATGAAATTCATTCCCTAGGCCTGGCTAGTGATCAGGGCCTATCGGGGCCATCTCGCCCAGTCCCGATCAGGGTCGGGCCAGCCAGGGCCTGGGGGCCTGCCAGCTGCCGGATAGGGCCTGCCGGATGGGGGAAGGAGTGGGGAGGGACCTCGGGAGGTTTCCTGGCTGAGGGGTGGGACGGGGAGGTTGTCTGGCCATGGGAGGTTGGCTGTTGGAGCGCACTGACCACCAGGGGGCAGTTCCTGCATCGAATGTCTGCCCCCTGGTGGTCAGTGTGCATCATAGCGGCTGGTCGTTCAGTCATAATGGTCGCTTAGGCTTTTATATATATAGATGTTCTCTACTTATTTGTTTAACATTTTTTCCTTTGGGTCTAACCTTTTGAAAAGTTTTTAGAAACTTTTTATGGTTACATTCTAAAAGTATCGGAGAATGTTTTTATTAATACCTACATTATACCTTTCACCTTCAACAATTTTCAGTATTTACCAGATGTATTCCTTTCATCCATTCATTTCCTTTGCCCTCCATCCCTCTCTCTTTTTTCCTCTTTCCCCGTTTGTTCATTCATTTCTTTCCTTCCTTTCTTTCTCTCCTCCACCCCTTCTCTTTCTTTCTCAATGCTGCATCATTTAATAGTGAATTCTGGATGTCATATTTTATCCATAATTTTTCTACAATATAAGGAATTTTAAAATGGAACCATATTATGATGTCACCAAAATGAGTTCCAAGTCCTTAATATCATGAAATATCTAGTCCATGTTTAGTTTTCCTTAATTATGTTTTTTATTAATTGATTGATTTGAGAGACAGACAGACAGACATTGATTTGTTGTTCCACTTATTTATGCATTCATTGGTTGCTTCTTGTATGTGCCCTGGATGGGTATCAAACCCACAGCCTTGGAGTATCCATCTGGATGATGCTCTAACCAAATGAGCTACCAGCAGGGCTGATTATGGTTTTTGAAAAATTTAGACCTTATGTCTGGTTACCTTATGGAATTCATTTATATAATTTTGCAGTTGGTATGTGGGATTTTTTTTTAGACAGATAATTATATCACCAGCAAATAACAATTAGTTTTTCTAACTGTTCCTGTATTAAATGTTTTCTTGCTTTTTTCCAGTTATACATTGGTGAGGACCTCAGAACAATGTTGATTAGTGTTGGTGATACAGGATATTAATGATAATGGTCTAATTTATCATTATTAATAAGTGTGATATGTTTGCTTCTGCCATGTGTCTGGGGACAATACCAGGGTAAATCGGTTAGTCGCTTTGAAATTAGTTCTCAGCTAGAGGTTTTTCCGACCATGGAAGTCCTATGAAATCTGACCTCAGACCTGTGAGAAGGTCAACTTGTGTTGATAAGGTGTGAGAGAGGACAACTTACTCCTTCTACCTTGAATCAAGATCAAGTTTCAAGTTCCTTGCCGTCCTTCTTTTGTGAGCCTGATTTGGTGCTGGTGTGCTCTGACCCTGGAGGAGTCTCTTTGGTTATCAGCTTCATCGCTGGTCTGCTCCTGTGAAGCCTGGGGGGAGGGGGCGGTCCTCGGTCCCTTGTGGATGTCAAGGCATAGTCCAAGCACGGTCCGTGGGGACAGAGTTCACCTGCAGAGCTCCTAGTCCCGCTGTTGTTTTGTTCTTGGCCTCTGGAGGGGTCTTTGCTTTCTGCCTGGTCAGTGGTAAGTAGAAAAATACAACTCTTCCCTTCAGCGATTTTCTCTTTTAGCAGGAGAATGGTTTGGAGTATTCAGCTCTCTATTCTTCCAGAAAGGGAGTTGCACAGACGTTTTGTCATCAGAAAACACAGAATCTGCTCCCACTGGGAGAATTGGAGGAATCTTAAGCTTTTCTATGTGTGGTTAAGGTGTGGCTGAGGTGGGTGTCCATTGCATCCTGTGTCTCTGGACGAGTGTACCTCTCAAGTTCCTAGAATCTGTCATAAAAGCAACTTCATCTACCTGGACCAAATGTTCACCTTTCTGTTGGTAACTGAAAAGATACCTTTATCGCCTTGACTGGAAACATATCAAGAATCACCTTTTCCCCAGTCATAGCAGCTCTGCCCTCGATGCATATTTTTCACTTGTCTCTGTCTCTTTTTCTTCTCTTAAGTCTGTATTTCCCACTCTTTATTTATGTGCTCTTAATTAAAAATAGTTATTTTAAAAATTTTCCTGGGCTACCTCAAATCCTTTCTGAAAGGTAATGAAGAGCCCTGACCGGTTTGGCTCGGTGGATAGAGCATCAGCCTGTGGACTGAAGGGTCCCGGGTTCGATTCCAGTCAAGGGCATGTACCTTGGTTGTGGGCACATTCCCAGTGGTGGGTGTGCAGGAGGCAGCTGATCGATGTTTCTCTCTCATCGATGTTTCTAACTCTCTATCCCTCTCCCTTCCTCTCTGTAAAAAAAAAAAAAAAAAAAAAAAAGGTAATGAAGAATAAATGCAGCATTATTCTCAGCATCATTCCCCTCTTCCTTTCTCACCTGTTTCTCCGGGTCCGTCATCATCATCATCATCATCATCATCATCACCATCACCACCTCTATACCACAGTAGAACCAGAGGTTTAATATCTGCCATGGGTCCTGATGGTTATCTCAAGGAGACCTCCTATTGAATATTAACAGCTTAACTAAGCTGGAAGCCAGTAATGGGACCCCGAGACATGCAGGTCACTGGAGCAGCTAACAGTGACATAAATACGCTTTACAACCTGACTGGCACTAGAGAGCCGTTTCTTCGTTAAAATCAATCAGGGTAATGACGTTCTTTAAGTTAGGCACCATCTCAGTAACATACTTAATTCATACCTAGGAGAAAATCCTGAAGAATACTTGAGCTTCAATAACAACATCAGCTGCTGTTACTATTATTTAGTCCAGTTTGGACGACTTGTCGGTTCCTGTAGTTCTCATTTCTATCTTAGCTGTACCCAAACAACTGCCTCACTTGCTGCCTCATCCACACTCTGCCTGTAATTCTTGCTTTTCTGGTGATTAGAATCAACAAGAGTGCCCCCTGTTGCTTTCTGCTTGAAAGAGAAAAAGTGTGGAGAGAAGTCCGGAGGGATCTAGATTCCTTGGTTTTTCTAAAAAAAAAAAAAAAAAAAAAAAAAAAAAAAAAAGGCATGAATTATTTAATAAAGATATTTACCTTTTGTTATATTTTTTATCTTACTTTACTATAGAATGAGATGCTCCAAGCACTTTTCATAGAATTTCCAGCCTCATTTTACAAATGAGAAAACTGAGTCTTGGAGAGGCTAATAATTTGCTCATGGGCATATAACTTGAGACGGAATTGAAATCTTAACCCAGGAGATTTTAACTCCCAGACACATAAATATCCTGCCTTCAGTGTTATCTTATTCTCCTACTACAGTGAAATGAAATATCATTACGTTTAGTTTATGTAGTTATCTTCTGTGTTTCATATGCTACCACATCAAATTCATGAAATTTACTGATGATTTTGGTCTCATTCGGATCAGAATTCCAAACATATACTATACAAGGGTGGGCAAAGTAAGTTTACAGCAGCGAGTAGGCAAAACACAGAGTTTATCCGGCTCTTGTAATCATCATAACCTGCATGCCTTTTTCCATATGAACAACTGTGAACCTCCTTTTGCTCAGCCCTTGTATCGAGAAGAACAAGAACTATTTCTGTCTCTTAGAACAGATGACATTTAACTTTTCATTGTTATTAATGTGGCATTTTCATCCTTTGGCCTTTATCTGTGATAGAGTGCGTTCCCATGCATTTTCATCTGATCCCGGCCGTTGAGTGTGACAGGTGGGAGAGCAGGTGCGTGAGGCCTTCTGACCCTTCTGTGGCTGCAGTGGCCGTTGGGGAATGGGGTCAAGGGGAAGTACAATGCTTTCTCATGCCAGCTGTGGGTTTGGAGCTCTCTGTGTGTCAGATTTCAAGAATACTTTTCACTCTAGTGTAATGTTTTATGCACTGCTCTCCCTTTTGTGCCCTTTTTGCCGCTGTGGAGGATTCAGAACTGCTTCTGTAACCCAGCCACACACGCCTACAACATTTTATCATCCCCTACGCTCGGGAAGATGTTGGCATCATTTCCTTTCCCTTAGTTCTTTGCCATTTAGGATGCAGCAATGAAGAACATAGGTTTTTCTCAACTTAAAGGCAGTCACTCGAGTTAACTGCATACCTTCTTAGAGATATTTCTTGTCTTACAATTATTAACACATTAAATTCCATTACTGGCATTATCAGGTGAGCCATAGCAAGGGTTTTTGATCTTATAATAATTACTAGAGGCCCAGTGCACAAATATTTGTGCACTCGGGAGGGTCCCTCAGCCCAGCCTGTGCCCTCTCGCAGTCTGGGACCCCTCGGGGAATAACCACCTGCTGGCTTAGGCCCACTCCCCGGGAGATCGGGCCTAAGCTGGCAGTCAGACATCGCTCTGGCAGCCCGGGAGCCCTCAGGGGATGTCCACTTGCCAGCGGGGAGCAGGCCTAGCTGCAATCGAACATCCTTAGCACTGCTGAGGAGGCGGGAGAGGCTCCCACCACCACCGCTGTACTGGCAGCCGTCAGCCTGGCTTGTGGCTGAGCACAGCTCCCTCTGTGGGAGCACACTGACCACCAGGGCGCAGCTCCTGCATTGAGCGTCAGTCCCCTGGTGGTCAGTGTGTGTCATAGTGAACAGTGATTTCCAGTCACTCTGCTGTTAGGGTCAATTTGCATATTACCCTTTTGTTATATAGGATAGAGGCCTGGTGCATGGGTGGGGGCTGGCTGGTTTGCCCTGCAGGGTGTCCCGGATCAGGGTGGGGGTCCTGCTGGGGTGCCTGGCCAGCCTGGGTGAGGGGCTGATGGCTGTTTGCAGGCTGGCCAAGCCCCCAAGCGGAGACCCTCACCCCATTAGGGTGTGGCCAGCCTGGGTGAGGGGCTGATGACTACAGGCTGGCCACAGCCACCGAAGCTCCCAGTGGAGGCTGGCTGGAAGCAGTTATCTGGGATTTATTTAATTTCTATAATTGAAACTTTGTTGCCTTTTGCGGAGGCCACAGCCGGCCAGAGCAGGCGCGAAGCTTGGCTTCCTCCTCCTGCTTGTTCCAGCTCTGTAGCTGCCGGCCGCCATCTTGGTTCGTTTAATTTGCATATAGTCACTCTGATTGGCTGGTGGGCGTGGCTTGTGTGTGGTGAAGGTATGGTCAATTAGCATATTTGTCTTTTATTAGTGTAGATAGCTTTTCGGTAGCCAGCAGACCTCATGTTAGATCATCATAAAGTTTCTACATTTAAAATTTTTAAAACGTATAAAACAGAAAGTCTGTTATTTTGAGAATCCGTTAACACTTTCTTAGAGTAGAAGCAGTATTTTCCTGTGGTTTTTCTTTCAAGTTTTTGCAGCCAATGGGGATTTATTTGGTGAGAGTCAGAGAGCCTCTTTACCACATCATCTCTTTTATCCTATTTATTTTTGTATGAAAATTTGATATAATAGCAAGTAAAAATAATCGACAAAAACTTAACCAAATTATTCCAGCTACTCTGAATTTCCTTTGAGAGATGGTAGATATTATTATAAACAGCTGATCTGCTACATAAACAGCTGATCTGCATATTCAGTAGTTGACATATTGGAGTCCCTGCCCTTCTTCATAACTTCAGAAATAAGAGCTTCTGCTAGAATTAAATTCACCCCACACCTGTTTAGTAGGAATCAGTGCTGAGGATGCTAATGGTCCATGAATTGTGCAAACAGGCTCGGGATTCTGCAAAGCCTCAGTATCGGCTCTTCCTCATTCTCTGTCAGTTGATGCTATTAATTTCTTGGGTTTGGGGAAAATGCCCTTTGAGAATGTGTGAGTCCATTAAAACTGGGTGCTTGAATTAAATTCCATTACTCTTCATCTTTATTACTCTGCTTATTTCCTTCATTGCAGTTGTAATCTAAAGCGCTTTTTTGTTGTTGTTGTTGTTAATCTTCACCAGAGGATATTTTTTCCCATTGATTTTTAGAGAGAATGGAAGGGGGAGAGAGAGAGAGACTGAGAGAGAGACATTGATTGGTTGACTCCTGCACACACCCCGACAGGGGGTCAGGGATTGAGCCTGCGTGTGAGATACATGCCCTTGACTGGAATTGAACCTGTGACCCCTCAGTCAGAGGGCTGAGACTCTAACCGCTGAGAAAAACTGGCTAGGGCCTAGAGCACTTTTGAAAAAAGTACTTATTTCATATGTTTTCTTCACTAGATTATAAGTGTGTTTCTTTCACTGCTCTGTCTCCATTCCTCAGGACAGTGTCCGGCTCACCTTGGTCCTCGGTAAATATTTAGTCAGTGAGCAAATGAATATTGTATTGCTATTGGCTTTTACACCAGGGGTTAGACTCCTCGTGAACAAGGCTATAAATATAAGTAGGACATTGAGTTGCTCCCCTGCCCTGGGGGCATTTACATTGAAAATAAAATAAGGACAGATCGTGATACACTCTGTGCAGGGCAGTGCGAGGCCAGTGAAGTATTTTTTTAATTGCATGGGTCCAGGATGAGGAGGAAGAGGCAGTTTTGCTGGACACATGGGTCCCGTTTGCATATGGACAGACTTAAAAATGCGCCTTTCCTAGCACTTCTTCCAGAACCTGTGATCTTCAAAGAGAGCCTGTATTGGGATTCAAGTGTTAGAAACAGGAGCAGTAAAGTTCCAAGGAGAGCTCACACTTGCTGCGTGTTTGCTGTGTGCCGGGCGTGGTCTTGGGAGCCTTATGTGTATCATCAGGACTTAATCTTCTCAACATTCAGGACAGATAGGAGTGTTATTGTCCCCCTTATTCACATAAAGGAGGGTACTGGAGGTTAAGCGGCCAGCACAGCTAGGGGTCAGGATTTGAAGTCTTGGTCTTCACCCCTGTACTTACTCTAGTTATTCAACCCCTTGTTCCCGGGTTTGGTGTCGGGTGTATTTCCGCAGGCCTGTCTTTGTGAAGTGGACTCTAGGTGGGATAGACTGAATTTGTTCCAAACCCACCTCAGCCCTCATAATGATACATCCTGGGAAGATTGGTGGGTGCAGAAGGGGTTGGAAGGTTCCCCTGGGATCCTGCTATGATCAAAAGACATTCGCAAGCAGCGTTGGCTTTCTGGCTCAGCTTCGGGGCCTCACACCTTTGATGCTTGCGTCTTGATTAGAGAGCTAGCCGGCTTCTAACTCCTCTGATTCCGCCCCCGGGAGTGCTTTTGCTGTTCTCTCTGCCACAGATCTCTCTCTCAGGAACATTTTGCTCAATACCAGATCCCCTGGACACTGGTACGTCTCATTAGCCCTGCACCTCCAATACATTCTCTGACATGGGGCATGCAAGTCAGCAGTAGTCAGTGGACATTCACTGGCATTGCCTGACAGATGCTTACATCTGTAAGTTATGAACCGAGTGAATAGAAAGAATCCACTAACTCAATAAAGCAAGTAATGCAAAAGTGTGCACGTGTTCGAATCCAATTATTTCATGGATTTGGGAAAGGGAAGGACGAGTTCATTTGAGGTAGAGGAAGCTACTTGTGCGAGGGCACACTCCATGGCCCTGTGTAGGCAGGAACTTCCTGTCGTTGGACATGACTAGGCTTTTGAACATGACCAGAAGCTAAAAAGCTAGACAGTGGATGTTTCTTCATAACATTACTAAGGTAACACTCACACACACACAAAAAAATGTTTCTAAATGGTTTCCCAGAGTTTAGATCTTTTTTTCCCAATATATTTTTATTGATTTTACAGAGAAGAAGGAAGAGAGATAGTTAGAAACATCGATGAGAGAGAAACATCAGTTGAGAGAGAAACATCAATCAGCTGCCTCCTGCACACCCCCTACTGGGGATGTGCCCGCAAGCAAGGTACATGCCCTTGACCGGATTCGAACCTGGGACCTTTGAGTCCGCAGGCCAACACTCTATCCACTGAGCTAAACCGGTTAGGGCGAGTTTAGATCTTTTTATTTGTGGATCATGTGATGTATTTTCCTTCCTCTTGATTAATTTGTCTCTCCTCCCACCCCCTCAATTTGAATGACACATGTGAATCTTTTCACCAATGATTTGGTGGTCATGTAGTTAACCTGTTTTGACTTAACTATCGCCAGTGGTCATAAACGAATGTGCTATTCTTTTTTAAAAAAATATATTTTATTGATTTTTTTTTTACAGAGAGGAAGGGAGAGGGAGAGTTAGAAACATCAATGAGAGAGAAGCATCGATCAGCTGCCTCCTGTACATCCCCTACTGGGGATGTGTTCGCAACCAAGGTACATGCCCTTGACCAGAATCAAACCTGGGACCTTTCAGTCCACAGGCCAACGCTCTATCCACTGAGCCAAACTGGTCAGGGCTGAATGTGCTGTTCCTACTTGAAGAGGTTTTAATGGGAAACAAGTACAGAGCCTGTTGGGTTGTCACTGGGAAATTTAGACTGCAGACCCATCTTGGTTTCTCAGGAGGATGTGGATGATGTAAAATAGCTTGTTAAGATGTTTCTTTTCTCTCCTGCTTGCCTGCCAGCTAGGGGATGTGATGGTCGACATTGCAAGCAACATCATGCTGGCCGATGAGCGAGTCCTGTGGCTGGCACAGAGGGAGGCGAAAGCCTGCAGCAGGATCGTGCAGTGCCTGCAGCGGATCGCCACGTACCGCCTGGCAAACGGAGCTCACGTGTATTCAACAGTAAGCGCAACCTGATTCTGGAATTCCATTCTGGAAAGTCCTATGCTTTACAGGAAATTTTTTACCAGGGGACTTTGTCCACATGTGGTACTTAGAATGGTGCCTTGCCTAGGAGTAGGCATGCACGTAACCACCTTAAAAGTGAAAGAGACTCTGTATTGTCCTTTGGCTCTACGGTCAATTCTGTCATCTTCCTGGGAGTGGAAGACTGGTCACTTCTTGTGCCCACTCTGCGTGGTTCTGAGATGGGAGTGATGCTGGCAGGCCCCCCAGAGGGGGGATGGCGGCTATAGTATCCACATGGCCTGCGTTTGGCAGACCCCTGAGTTCAGTCTCACTCGTGAAGTTCTTAAAATTGTTGGGCAAGTGCCCTTTTTTTCAGGTGATTTTTATGGCTTAATTTGAACATCTGTTCAGCTACAACTATTTAGACGACCACTTCCCTTCCTTTTCTTTTTTCTTTATTTTTTTGCTTTTATTTTTTAATTGAATTTATTGGGGTGGCATTGGTTAATGCCGGGGTCCAACCCCAGCAGGTCCAGGGGTCCCCAAAGGTGTGGACGGAGTTGGCGAAGAAGGAATGACACGGAGACAGCGTTCAGTTGATCAGCAACCTAGCCAGGATCTCTAGCCCGGATCTCCAGAGAGGTTCTGCTTCGGATTTCCAGCGAGGTTCTGTAGCCATGTTCCCTCGCTAGGTTCTCCAGCCAGGTTCTGTCCAGGCTCTCCAGTCAGGTTCAGTGTCCAGGTTCCAGTCAGGTTCTCCTGCCAATCTCTGTAGTCAGGTTCAGTCCAGGATCCCTTGCCATGTTCTCCCGCTAGGCTCTGTCTCTAGGCTCCGAGGCCAGTCCCTCTCCAGGATCCTCCGGCATGCTCTCTCCAGCAAAGTTCTTCTGTCTCTAGAGAACGTTCTTGTAGGTTCTGTGCCTAGGCTCTGTCTCTCTTGGTCCTGTCTTCCAAGCCCTGTGTTCTGAGTTCTGTCTCCTGAGTTCTGTGTTCTAAATTCTGTCTGTTGTTGTCTTGTTGCATCTGTATTTATACCACTTGATTCAATCCTATCAATCTCTATTACAAAGGTTAGGGCGTTTCTTATCTCCATTCCAGGGAGTAAAGATTATGTAGCTTAAGCATGATTGTTTGTAGTTAAATTGATTAACTACCCGCCTGGCACTTAGTTAAGGAGTTTCATCCCCTCCCTAACTTCAGGGGAAAATCCCTACCTGGGGATTTAACCTTTCTCGGAGAGGTGACCTTGGTTAAAACACAGCGCCAAGAAGGTGAGCAAACATATTAAGAACCATATGCTATATATGCCAGGTCCCTTGAAACAGCAAGGATGGACCTGCTCCCGGCAGGTTAATGAATTTTTTTTAAATTTTTTGATTTAACTCTGTACCGCTTTCTGTATATTGTATTGTGTGTTCACCACCCCAAGTCAAGTCTCCTTCCATCACCTTTTATCCCCCCTTTACCTTCTTCTACCTCCTCCACCCTCCTTTCCCTCTGCTAATCCCCATACTGTTGACTATCTATGAGGTTTTGTTTGTTTGTTTGTTTGCTAAATCCCATAGCTTTCTCACCCAACCCCTAACCCCTCTCCCCTGTCAGCTGTCAGTTTGTACTCAGTATCGTCAGGTCAGTCTGTTTCTGTTTTGTTTGTTAGGTTTTTTTTCCCCCATTAGATTCCCTATAGAAGTGAAACCATGTGGTACTTGTCTCTCTCTGGCTGGTTTATTTCACTTAGCATAATACCCTCCAGGTCCATCCATGTTGTTGTAAAAAGTAAGATTTTCCTCCTTTTTACAGCTGGGTAATATTCCATTGTGTAAATGTACCACAGCTTTTATTACCCACTCATTACTGATAGGTACTTGATCTGCTTCCAAATTTTGGCTATTGTAAATAATGCTGTAATGAACATAGGGGTGCATTTATTCTTTGAAATTAATGTTTTGGGTTTCTTCAGGTATATTCCCAGAAGTGGAATTGCTGGATCATTAAACAGTTGTATTTTTGATTTTTTGAGGTAACTCCATACCGCTTTCCACAGTGTCTGCTCCAATCTGCATTCCCACCGACAATGCATTAGGGTTCCCTTTTCTGCACATCCTTGCCAACAGGTGTTTGTTGATTTATTGATGATAGCCATCAATAAAAGTATGGGTTTATTTCTGGACTCTGTTCTGTTCCATTAATCTACTAGTATATGTCTGTTTTTATGCCAGTATCATGCTGTTTTGATTACTATGGCCTTGTAGTATAGTTTGATATCAGGTAATGTGATTCCTCTAACTTTGTTCTTCTTTCTCAAGATTGCTATGGCTATTCTGTATCTTTTGTGGTTCCATATAAATTTTTGGAATATTTGTTATAGTTCTGTGAATAGGAATTGCATTGAATCTATAGGTCGCTTTAGGTAGTATGGCCATTTTACTGATCCTAATTCTTCCTATCTATGAACACAGTATATGCTTCCACTTATTTATCTTCTCCAGTGTCTTTCTTCAGTGTCTTATAATTTTCTGACTACGTGTCCATATTTTACATCCTTGGTTAAATTTATCCCCAGGTATTTTTTTAAATTCAGTTATAAATGGGATTGTTTTCTTAGTTTCCATTTCTGATAGTTCAGTATTGCTGTATATAATCTTAACTGATTTCTGGATATTTATTTTGTACCCTGTTACTTTACTGAATTTACTTATCAGTTCTAGTTGTTTGTTGGAATCTTAGGGTGCCCATGTAGACAGTATAATGGCAGAAGCACCTTTGGAGTGAGCCTGTGTAAAATTTTTATCTGTGAAACCTAATGCAAAGAATTAACTAGATCACCCTGTAAAAGCAAAAAGTGATGACTATGGCATGAAGTGCTGAACAAGGTGACTTTTAAGTGTATCTCCTAAACCCCTATTGCTCTTCCTGTACTGCGATCATTAACAGGGGCCGACCCATATCTCTCGATTTTATAAGACATTTCATTTTCAGCCTACTGTTTTCTGCAAAGCGCTCTTAAAATAAATTATTTTTAATTGACTTTGGATTTATGTCTGATCCTCCACACTTGATGACTTACTCTTTTCCTCTTTATCGGTATCTTTCTACTTTGGGCTTTTGTTTCCAGCGTCTTTTATGGCACGTATCCTGTCCAGTTCTGCCATCTGGTTTTGTACAGTGTCTTTGTTCAGTAAGAATCCGAGTGTTCTCTTTTAATTTACAGTGTTTTGCATTTGAAATTTCTTTGCACGTGCTTTTTTTTCCATATTATAAATCTTTTATAACCCCTGTTTGGTTGACTTTTGAAGTATTCACCCAATATTGCTCTGGAAGCTTATGTCATCAAGGCGACTGGCTTCACTGGGATGACATGCACCGTGTTCCAGAAAGTGGCAGCTTCGGACCGCACAGGCCTTTCCGACTATGGGAGGCGGGACCCCGACGGAGGCCTGGACAAGCAGCTGAGCTTCAAGTGCAATGTTTCCAATACATTTTCAAGTCTGGCACTGAAGGTACGTTATCGCCTGTAAGCATTTCAGACCCTTTCCCGTTAGATAAGAACACTCAAAAGGGTTTGCACTGCAAAATAACCTTATTAGAAGTTATTTGTGGGGAGGGAGTATTGGTATTACTTTTGCTGTTGTTGTAAAATAAATTCAGACCAGGAAGGGATACGTGATAACTTTCTAGAGCCCAGGCATTTTCGCCCCTTGTACTCCTTGCTCCACACAAAAATATCAAAGTTGAATCTTTTACGACTGCAGTGGTAGAAAGACGAATATATTAATATTACATACTAAAACATTTTCTTTGACCTTACGTTTCTTTTTTATTGCTCCTGATTTTAAAGACATGAAAGTATCATGTGCTTTTGGCTTTGGGCCCACTGGATCTAATGGGAAATCAGCCTCGAGACAAGGCAGTTAATCAGGCAACCTGTATATCAAGATTTTTGGCAAAGAAGTCCAACGTGATATGTCTTGAGAAAATGTGTGGCTTTTTGCAGCAAGAAAAATCAAAAGCGTTTTTATTGATTTTCTTTTTTTAATTTGGGGTTTAGATGTGTTTCATTAAACTACATTGAAGCAAATAGTAGAGGTCCCTAATGGGACCACTTTTTTTTTTTTTTTTTTCATTTAGCTTGGTGTGGCCATGTGTGACTGTGTTCTCTGTAGATGTTAATTACTAAGTACTTTCTTTGGCTTGTTTCTGAAGTGTAGGTCACAGACAGTATTGCAGTCACTTAGGTGGCTGCATAGTAATTGATCACAAAGGTGTTAGGTGTTGATGCATTGTAGGCACTCAATAAACATTGAATGGGTGAGTGAATGAATGAAAGAATGAAGAGTTCATGTATTTTGTCATACCTTACCCTGGTGACCTCCATAGGGCAAGCTAGTTTGCTAAATTCAGAAACAGCCCAATTCCTCCACCACCGAGACGTTCTCAACTAGGTCAGGATGGCTGATGATTATCTATGTACTTGGTGTTGAATACTCAGAGGGAAGTTGTCATGATGCATGTGTGCTTCTGGGCTCTGTGAGCATGCGTGATGTGCCCAGCAATACTGCTGCAGGGCTGCTCCCTGCCTTATTGCATTTTTTATTGGTAAGAAAAACCACAAAAGAAATAGAAATAGCATTGCACACAAGCCCATGAGAGAAAGGTGTGTGTCCTTGAGGAGCACTTACAGTTGAGGAGTCCTTCCGGATCATCATTGGTAGAAAGAGGTAAAAAAATGGCAAAACCCTATATATTGCATCAATTACACAATCTACCCCTCTGGGTAAGAAAAGTTTCTACTTGCTAAAGTAGAAAGCTTTAAGTGAGCATTCAATTGTGTCAATTTCATACTATTCTACCCTTTTATGATCATTTTGTGTCCAGAAACCAAGAACACATTCCACTATTATTCAAGCTTCATACATGGACATGATTCAAACTGAGTAAAAGAGGAATGTATCCTTTGTGACACAAAATCAGTTTAATGTCGGCAGCTCAAAATGTTTTAGCACTTTAACAGAAAACTTTGCATTTAGTTTGCTAAACTCAGAAACTTTATACCAGGACAATTTATATTCATTGTGCCTGTGCTTTCCCCCCCCTCCCCCCCACCCCTTGAATGCTTTGAATATAGCAGTAGATAACTCAAACATCCAATAATTGATTATATTGCCCTTCAGTGAGAAAATATGCTAGCATATGAAGTTAAATCCATAAAAACGCAGTCCTTAGCAGTGTCGGAGCATCCTTGATTGCTTTCTACATGTTTCTTGAATCTCTGTCCTTCTCCATTTACTAAGCATCACAGCCTGGTTTGGATGGACTCCTATCCTGTGTTGCCCAAACCATTGTGACCTATTTTAGTCTTTGTGTCTCCAGTCAGTTCCTTACAATTTGATCCCTACCTGGCTGGTGTGGCTCCATGGTTGAGCATGGACCCATGAACCAGGAGGTCAAGATTTGATTCCTGATCAGGGCACATGCTCGGGTTGCAGGCTCGATCCCCAGTAGGGGGGTGTGCAGGAGACAGCCAATCAGTGATTCTCTCTCATCATTGATGTTTCTCTCCCTCTCCCTTCCTCTCTCTGGAATCAATTAAAATATATTTTTAAAAAATGTATCCTTCTCATACAGATTAGTCTACCTAGGACTGCTGTTTGGCCAACAAGTGCCAATACAACTGTGCCAGGTAGTATAGTATTGAAATGCTTCCTTACCTTTGTCCCCCAACTGCTTCCACAGCCCATGAGTGCCCGCTCAGCCCTGCTGATCCTACAGGACACCACCCAGATCTGCGCAGTGTCTGTAGAGCAGAGCGAGTCTCGGAGCCTCCTCCCTCTGCAGAGATTGTTTTGATGGTCATTTTGTGCATCATGTCAGGGTGTTCATATTATGAACATCACCCTAAATTTTTCCGACACGGAAATGACCTTGTACCCCCCTGCTAGATACTTCCTGTCTCTCTGGAGCCTGGCTTTTGTGTGGCTTCATCATTTAGCAGTTATTCCTTCGCTGCATATCTCTTCCTACCTCCTCATCCTTTTGTCCAGTAACAGCAAACTGCCCATGGCTCCTCTGCCAACCACTGGCCCTTCTCAGGCCAGGCTCAGGCTAATTCTGCTGCTGGAATTTCCTCCTCCTCCTCTCCTTCCCTCCCCAGCTCCCTGGTTGTGTGCTCACTCCTCCATCCTTATATCCTTTATTTCTCTACCTCACTCTGCCCCTAACACTCTGCTCATCTCTCTGTATTACCTGTTACACTCGAACAAGCTGGGTTCTGGCCTCCTAAGCTGGACTGAGGACTGTCCCTGGGCAGAGCTAGTGCTGCAGCCATCGATGATTCCAGTGCTGGGCCTTACTTGCCTGGCCAGTGGGAGGTTGAATTACCTGTCATCTGACTCTTAAATCACCAAATCTAATATGTTTCATGACCAAACACTTTCTGACACCGTGGGCACCATAATTCAGGTATGTTAGCATTACAAAATATTACTTGTGAAAGACTTTGTTTTATTGGTTGGGGGGTTTTTTTTTGTTTGTTTGTTTGTTTTGGTGTTTTGAAAAAATTTGTTCTTTAAACCTTTCTTGACTGTAATGTAGAAATCAGTTTTTATCTACCTATGTATCACCTATTTCCCTCATCTCCGACATCTGGGGCTTTAGCCCAACTGAGGTCCTTTTACTTTTCCAGAGCAGTTATATGTATTTTTTTTGCTTCCTGCCTTCATTTCTGCCTTTTTTCTTTCGTGCCCTCAGCACCACCCCTGCTACTCTCCCAGTAAGCCTCCGTGCACATGGCACCATCCTTTCTTCCTCAGAATTCATCATTGCCTGTCAGTCTCATGGTGCCTTGTGTTGAGTTATAGGGCGGAGAGAGGCCATAGCATATGGTGACTAAGAATGTGGGCTTTCTGCAGCCAGGCAGCCTGGATTTACATTCTGCTCCCCCAGTTAACGGCTGTGCAAACTGGGGCAAGTACTTAACCTCTCTGATGTCAGTTCCTCATCTGTTACACAGGAATCATGAAATGGTGCTTAACTCAAAGGATTATTAAGAGGATTAAATGAGGCAAATGTGTAGACATTTACAACAGTGCCTGGCCCAGAGTAAGCTCCTAATAAATGTTAGCTCGTATTATTGTTTTATTGTAATTGTGGTCCCTCTCGTTAAATGATAGATATTTGAGGGTGGGAACCTGGGCTTATTTTATTGTGTATCTCTAGTGCCAAGCACAGAGCAATGAAACGTTCAGTAAATGTTGAATAAAAATTAACAGCCATACTTAATTAGCAAAGAAAGTCAGTTTAAAAAATTAATTCTAAAGGCAAACATAGTCCCTGTTCATCTTTAGCCGTGAAATAATCAAAAGCTGGTAGGCAGTTCAAAACTAAATAGACACAAAACGATTAAAATGCGTCATCATATCTATCTGTTTAAGATCCAGTGTGGTTGAGGGTTAAGAAAACATGGAGAAAGTAGTTTTTATTCTTTAAATCAGGTGGCTCTTGGACTCTTTCTAATTTTAGTCTTAGACTTCCATAGAATTAAACAAATTAGGATTTCAGAGAAATATAATTTATCAATTACATGGTGGTGGAACTCTAGATTGTTCTGTAAGGAATGATGTTAAAATCTAGAAGGATTTGAGTTAGCATACTTAACATTTTTTTCTCACCTTAATGTCATTGTAAATAGATAAATATATATGACTTTGGCAATTTAGTAAATAAAGTCATTGTAAGAGCTCCATGATGACATTGATTTCATGTGTGTTCATACTTGGTGACTTTTTAGTATTGAAATTAACATCAGAATTGAAAAAGTGAAAAAAGGATGAGCTTCTAGATTATTGTGGCAAGCCTGCTCCTCCCTCTTCGCTCTCTCTCCTCTGCCACCAGATAACCACTCGCCACAATGCAGCATTAATAATAACAAAAATACCGCCCATCTCATGTGGCTCAGTGGTTGAGTGTCCACCTATGAACCAGGAGGTTACGGTTCGATTCCCAGTCTACACATGCCTGGTTGTAGGCTTGATCCCCAGGAGGGGGGCAGGGTGTGTGTGTGTGTGTGTGTGTGTGTGTGTGTGTGTGTGTGTGCAGGAAACAGCCCATCAATGATTCTCTCTTATCATTACTATTTCTATTTCTCCCTCTCCCTTCCTCTCTGAAATCAACACTAATACATTTAAAAAATAATAGTAAAAAAAAAAACCCACCCGCTCACAGTTCCTTAGCCTTCTGTTTTTGTCATGGCCATGATCACATTTGGTCCTCACATGTGTTTGTTAGAAAGATCACTCACTAGCTGTGTTTGGAGATGCGTCCCCGAGAGGACAGCAAACCTGGGCAGCGTTGGGCAGCTGCTGCGTGGAGAAGCTGAGGCCCAGTTCCTGTCTTCTTGTTTCAGGCCCTGTGTTCGGTCCGCCTGGGGTGGCATAGGAGCTTCTAATAATCAACATCAGATACCAAAAAAAGTACTTCCCAAAGGATTCTAACAGAGATGTTCCCCACTTATTAGCTATAATTCATGTGTTTATATCTATTTCCATTGCTGTGATCCACACTTTTAAAAATTAATATATGTTTAAATGAAATTATAAACGCTGTGATTCTTCACTTCAGGCCATGTGGCAATAGGTATAATCATGATAAATGTAAAAAAATTAAATAAGTGTCTCAGTGCTTTTTTTACAAAAACTAGATTTTTAACCTTTTTGTAATAAATGAGCAAACCTTCTTTCAAAGAATTAAATATACAGATATTAAATTCTGTATAAACCTCTAAATTTTATTGATATGGCTGAAGTTTGCTTTTCTAGCACCTCTAGGCTACCCTGTCACCATCACAAGGAACCTATAATTATTATTTAGTAGTATTGTTTATGGGACTCTGCAGGATATTTTAGAAGCCATAAGTATGGATCAGTCTTGAATGAAGATCCCATTTCTCATTGACCTGTCTATACACTTGGGTTTTTTAAATAGTTGTTTGTTGGGTTTTACAAGTTTAAATTTGTGAAGAAAAAGTTTTTGGAGTTCTAGGAATTATAGGTGTCATTTAATTTTTCAGCTCTCTGTTAGAAAATATTACTATGATTTGTTTAAAAAAATGATTTATATTAAGTAATACTTTCCTAAGAACTAGGCTTTATTTTCAAGAAATTTTTTACTATTATTTTTAAAATATACTTTTATTTATTTCAGAGTGGAAGGGAGAGAGAGATAGGAAATCAATGATGAGAGAGAATCATTGATCAGCTGCCCCCTACACGCCTCCTACTGGGGTTGAGCCCACAACCCAGGCATGTGCCCTTGACCTGGAATCAAACCTCGACCTTCTGGTTCATAAGTTAATGCTCAACCACTGAGCCAAGCTGGCCGGGCATCAAGTCATTTTTTATTGATTGATTGCTTTTTGGGAGGCAGAGGGAGGAGAGAGAGAGAAAAATATATATTTGTTGTCCCACTTATTTATGTATTCATTGGTTAATCCTTATATGTGCCCGGAAGGGAGATCAAACTTGCAACCTTAGAGTATTGGGATGATGCTCTAACCAACGTAGCTACCCAGCCAGAGCTCTCATCATTTTGTATTCAAGAATTTTATACTTAAGTTTTAATAAATATCTTGTATGTGGAACACTTTTTCAAGAAACATTTTAATCAATCTGCTGATGTTTTTCCTTTCTTTAAAAACATTTTATTTTATTTTTCCAGTCACCATTTTTACCCCCTCTGTTTTTTTCCCTTTTTTGAATGCCTCATTATATACTTAAAAGAAATGTATACACTTAATAGAACTGTATTAGATTAATGAATGAGTTTTTAATACACTCTGTCCCCCTCCCCAGATTATATTTGTGACAATAGCAGAAAACTTTCTATGCATTTTCCTAGATGAAATATTTCTAATATTTTCTAGGCATCTTCAGTTTAAAAAACTGTCAATATTCAAACTCCCAAAATACTTTCATTCAACAGATATTTGTGGGGATCTGCTGTGCTCTGACATTGTTCTAAGTACAGCAGTCAAAAACGAACTCTCAAAATTATTCACTTGCCTAAGCAGAACCTTTTTAAAACAAAAACAGAAACGTGTGACACGGACTTTTATTAATTTTATAAACAATAGGCTACTTTTATCAAATATGACTGCCAGGAACTATTATTAACCTGAAGAGGGGTCTAGAAAAACCAGTGAGATTATCTGCACTTAAAATTCCTCCTGCTCTAGCTGGAGGGCCAGACAGTGAGTCACCTGTGAGGCTGCTAGTGTGAGTTATGCTAGAGATTGTGCGGGAGGGCGCAGGAGTCCAGAAGAGGGAGCAAGTACCGGCAAATGCAGTAGACTGAGGACTCAGGTAATTAATCATAAAAAAAAAAGAGCCCTGTGTAAAGGACTTTGTAAAGTCCTTCTCTTGTCTGCCAACCTTCCTCATCCTGACCTGTCCTTTACCTTGCCAACACAATTATCCTGTGAAACATCAAATCTGCCATGTTTGAGTTGCCAGACAGAAGAATAGTGGAGCATTTCAGCCAGGGACACTGGCGGTGCGGTATTTTTCACAGGGGCATAAAGAACGGAGGAAAGCTCACATATAGAGAAATTCCGTGTGACCAGATTATAGTTGTGGTATAGGGAGTGTTAAACGCTGAATTCGAGACATAGATTTTATCCAAATTGTATGGTATATTTCGTTAGGTTTTTGGGGGCAGTATTCTGTAATCATTTGAGAACCAAGAACATGATCAGATTTATTTCTTAAGAGGAAATTCCATTGGCAGCGTGAACATTGGATTGGAGAGAGAGGTTGGTTGGTGCCAAGGGAAAGACTGTGATAAATTCTTAAAATAGGGAGTTTTGTTTGAGATAGTTATTATTTGCCTCCTGGGTTTATAGATTTATTTTTTATTGAATGCTGAATAATTTATTAGTTTAAAATTCCTAATAAAGCAGTCTGAAAAACATGCAGTGACCAGCCAGCATCTTCTGTTGTTCCTATTTGTTACTCTGTTTTTCTAAACATTATGTGTTTTCTTAGTCTCAGGGAAATGTCTAAAAGAAGAATTTGCTGAATCTAAGCTTCTATTATGTTTGTGTCATTTCTTTCTTTTGCTGTTCGACAGTTTGAATCCATCATAAATCACCTTAAAGTCCCATAAACCCAAATTAATTATACTCACATTTGTGATATGCTACATTTGTACTTATTTACCAAATTTTGTCATCATAAAATTGTCATAAAGAATGATCAGAGATTCCTGATCTGTTTAATGCTGACTGCTTCCACTGTAGATGATATCCTGGGAAAATTCACTCTGGTTTGAAATTGTTTCTCGTTTACTTCTTTAATTTTGAAATAGAGTTTCTTTTCTCTTTATTTTTATAGTCTTTGCTCCTGTGATGTTATGTGTTCAGACATTTCACTGAACTGATAAATTGTTTCAGCTATTAAATTTTTATGTATACATTTAAAAAAGTATTCAGCATCTATTTGGAAAACATTTGTAAACTATGTTAAATATTCTTGCTGGTTTCTACATACTAATACCACAAACTTTTTTTCTGCTGTTGTTGTTTTCTTTCAGAATACTATTGTAGAAGCTTCCATTCAGCTCCCACCATCCCTTTTCTCACCAAAGCACAAAAGAGAAGTCAGACCAACCGATGACTCTCTCTATAAGCTTCAGCTCATCGCTTTCCGCAACGGAAAGCTGTTTCCAGCCACCGGGAACTCGACGAATCTGGCTGATGATGGAAAACGCCGCACCGTGGTTACCCCCGTGATTCTCACCAAAATAGGTTTGTACGTGGCATATGCCATCCTGTCGCGGCTGCGCAACGCGAGTTTATTATTCCCTGTTCCTGCAAATGCTCGTTGTTGTTCCTTCTTGTTGTAATGAGCCACCAGCGCAGAAGGATATTGCACAGTGCCCATTTGTGTGTAAGTTTGACATTTAATTGTTCGTGAAGTTTGTCTCAGAAATGCGTGTATTTCCCTTCCCTCCAGATGGTGTGAGTGTGGATGGCCACCGCATCCCCGTTAATGTGACTCTGCGTCGCATCGCGCACGGAGCAGATGCTGTGGCCGCCCAGTGGGATTTCGACTTGCTGAACGGACAAGGGGGCTGGAAGTCCGACGGGTGCCATATCCTCTACTCGGATGAGAATATCACCACCATCCAGTGCTACTCCCTGAGTAACTACGCCGTGTTAATGGTATGGCAGTTGCTCACTTCATGCATAAACACTGCGTCTCCTCGTTTTTTGCCTTATGCATAGTTAAACTCAAATGAAGGTTTAAAAACAAAACAAACCAAAACTTTTAGCATAATTGTTCCCTTTACGTAACAGCTGACGTTTAGTGCAATTCTGATTTTAAAGGGAAATCAAGTTCCTATCCAGTGCAACGTATTTGATGGAATTTGACATAGGAATTTTCAATAAACTCTGTAAATGATTCAGCTCACCGAGGCAAACTTTGACCTTAAGATCTGGAGACATCTTGGGGTCTATACAGTCCAACTCGCAACCCAGTAAGTGACTCATTTGCCCACAGATAAACAGTGAGCAGTGAGAGATTTTTTTTTCTTCGGTCTCCTTTTGAATTTAGGGCAGTGGTTCTCAACCTTCTGGCCCTTTAAATACAGTTCCTCATGTTGTGACCCAACCATAAAATTATTTTCGTTGCTACTTCGTAACTGTAATGTTGCTACTGTTATGAATCGTCATGTAAATATCTGATATGCAGGATGGTCTTAGGCGACCCCTGTGAAAGGGTCGTTCGACCGCCAAAGGGATCGCGACCCACAGGTTGAGAACCGCTGATTTAGGGGACTAGTGATCATTTCAGTTTCGTCTCTGTAAGCAACAGTATTGACACAAATCATGTCTTCAATTTTAATGCTACTCAGGCTAATGTTTTATGTTGTTTATTATTATTAATCTTCGGTAAAGTGACTAGTTATTAATGCACAGGGACAGATCTTTTCATGAATGAGTTATTTATGTGAATCTGATCCCCGAGCCAGCAGGTATTAAATTAATCATGCTAATTTTTATTTTATATTGCACTTACTATAAGATACTAACATCCCGCAGCATCGATGCCTGTATTTAGAGTGCAATGGAAGGAACGACTAATGAACCTGAAAGACATTTCTCAGGAATGGCCTGAGGCTAGCCTGGGAGTGAGGTCGCCCACGTTTTATTTCTGTCTCCAGCTCTGAATTTGTTATCGCGACAATATTTTATGAAAGCCTTAACTAGCCTTGAAATAGGATACATTTTGCTTTTGGTGATTTAGTCTCTTCTTGAAAAAAAAAATAAAAGATCCTTTACCTCTAGAAATGAACTTAAAGCAAGCTTCAGTTAGAACAGATGTTCCTCAACTCTTGTTTCGTTTGTCTCTTTGCCCCTCAAATTAGTATCTGTTACCAGGCACCCCTGTCAAACAGGAAGAGTAAATAGGTTGTTTAGCGAGGGTATGAGGCTTGCCTTTTCCACTGACACCCATTACCAAGTGTTATTCATCCCAGGGACAGAGGCAGGGTCTTCTATCCTGTTTAGACTCAGCGGTGCTTATATAAGTCGTTTATCCTTTTGGGTTTAAAGTTTGTGTTGATAGTTTAGGAATCTCCCCACAAATAGAGGATGTTTCATTTCTGTAAGTGTGAGTTTGGTTTCTGTAAGTTCACAATGTATTAACTTGTAGTAACCTTTCAAATTAAAACATGAACCATTGACAAAAGTATGAAACATTTTCCCTTTCCGTTTGTAAGTATTTTCTCATCCAGGTTTTGATTATAAAATAACCAGAAACTATCAAGCACTGAAGGAGAAACAATAGAGATACAACATTGTCTGAAATTTATATAATAGTTAAGTAGAAAATGTTGGGGAAAATAAATGAGACACAAAACACACACAAAAAAGGCATTTTATGAGCTCCACTGGTAATGACCTCATACAGTACCATGCACAACTTTTATTTTTATTTAATCTAATACCCGTTTTAAGCATCTATTTTTTTTAACTTCCTAGCTGTTCTTCTAAACTATTTAAATTAGTATAATCCCTTTCCAGAAGGAATAAGCTATTCTTTTATCTTTCATACTTTAATCTTTTAAAAAATGCTAAACACAATTCTTTAAAGCTAAAATATAGTACTAAGACTTTGTTCTATTTTTCAAAGAATATGCTTTCTTCTGCTTTTCTTAAATATAATTGTGCCACCTAGAGGCTGCAACTTGAAATGTATCTAAAATGTTGACAAACATACTAGTACATAATAAAATCAGTATGTGGGATTTTTAGAGTTGCTAATTAAAGGCTACTAAATGAAGTTATACCTACTCTCAAATAAATAATGTCTAAAATAGAAGAAATGTCTTTTAAAAATTGGAAGTTAGTCCTGGCCAGGTGCTTTGTTGGTTGGAACATCTTCCCATACAACAAAAGGTTGCAAGTTCAGTTCCCAGTCTAGGCACATACCTAGATTGTGGGTTTGATCCCTGGTCAGGGCACATATGGAGGGGGCAAGTGATTGATGTTTCTCTCACATCCATGTTTCTCTCTTTTTTTCTTTCTCTGTTTCTCCCTCTCTCTCTCCAAATAATCAATAAACATATCCTCAGGTGAGGTTTAAAAAACAAAATCAGAATTCAACATCTTTTTTCCTTACCTGACACTAATTTGAATAATAGATAAAATCCTATTCTTCTTGAAAAAGATCTTCATATATTGTTTTATATAACAAGTCTAAATTTCTGTTTTTGTAGGTAGCCCATAATTCTCCTCTTGATCTGATTTTAAAGAATATTGTACTAAAAAATGAGACAAAAAGAATATATATTTTTTTGTTAGTTCGTTTGTTTGTTTTTAGAATATATTTGTTTTTAAATCTCAAACAGATACTATAGTTTGGTTCAGTAGACATCCTGCCATAACCCACTATATCATAAGGTCTCTGTGGGAGCCAGAGAAAAAGTAAAACAAAAATTGGGTTTGTTTGAATTAGATGATCAGAGATAGCCAGTTGGATCAGGAAGAATTCTAGGAGCTGGGCCAGTAAGAAACAAACAAACAAAAAACTTAAATATCAAGTAGGTAATGGTTAGGGTCAAACCATTTATGTAGTACTTAATACTTTAATGGGTAAGAGTAGTGAAGATAAAATCATCTCTGTATCTTGAAACTTCTTTGTTATTGTATTCACCTAGAAATATGTGAAACTAGAGAGCACTCATTTGTTCTTACAACTCTCTAGTTTGCTTTTAAATATTCTTTATATAAAACTTGCCAAATAAAAGCAAAGTTTGGTTTCATTTTCTCTGTAATTGAACATAAGAGCTAGTCATGTTTCTGTTTATGTCATTTTTAAATAGGTACTGCATGTGCACAGATCAAAAGTTATAATTATTTCTGCACATTAATGTACAGTGACACCTTGATCCCCACCCCTCTCTCCACCACATTCTCCACAAAATATGTAACCACCAATTAGTTTTTTAAATATTATTGAATAGATTTTCAGGCATATTGGAACAAAAATGAATACATTTTTTTCCATGTTTACAGGAAGCTGCCATGCTACAAACATTGTTCTATACCGTGCTGCCTTTTTTTTTTTTTTTCATGAAACCACATTTTACAATGATGATGGTTTCCATGGAAAAAGAAATTTTGTGATGATGAGATCTAATGATGATATGACAGTGGTGATAATGACCGAGACAGTGGTAATGGCAGTGGCTAATTTACATTAAGCACTTATGTACTAAGCACTCTTCTGAAGTCTTTATAAATGCATTAATTCATTTGATCATGATAACAACTTCATGAGGTAGAGTACTGTTATCATTGCCCCCAGTCTACAGATGGAAGAGCCAAGGCATAGAGAGCTTCAGTGCCATGCCCCAGTTTACAAATTTAGTTAGTGTTGGAATTGAGATTTGAATTCAGACTTCAGAAATTTGTATTTTTTAAGACATTTTTATTGATTTCAGAGAGGAAGGGAGAGGGAGAAAGAGAAAACATCAGTGGTGAGAGATAATCATTGATCAGCTGCCTCCTGCATGCCCCACACTCGGGATCGAGTTCATAACCCATGCAGGTGCCCTGACTGGGAATCTAACCATGACCTCCTGGTTCGTAGGTTGATGCTCAACTACTGCACCATGCTGGCTGGGCCAAAAACTTGTGTTTTTAATCACTTTGCTAAATCTTTCTAAAATCTTCTCATATTGGTATAAAAGAGCTTCCTCATCCCTTTTCACCTTTGAATATTATTTTATGTCTCTACCATAATTTATTTACATATTCCTCTATTTTGTTGGGTTCTAGTAATTTGCTTATATAGTATTATTTTGCACATTTAATAGAAAATCTGGAAGATAGATTCTCAAGTGGGATTAGTAATCAAAAGGGGACCGATGCTTTAAATTGTGATACCGAGCAAAGTGCACACATCTTAAATATGTGGCTTGCTGATATTTTTACATTAAAACACCCATTTAGCTACCATCAAAATCAAGATTCTTACTTGAGCACTTGGTAGATCCCATGTGTTTCTTTCTATTTAATTTCATTCACCATCTCAAGGGATAGACACCCTTCTGATGACTATCAGAATAGATAAGTTTTGCCTTGTATAATTAGCATCCTATAGTACGTACTTTTTGTGTGTCTCTTGTCTTTCTCATTACTTATATCTGTGAAATTTATCCTTCTTTTTGCATGTAGCAGCATTTCTACATAGTAATTTATTGTATGAAAATACCCAGACTTGTGCATTCTACTGTTGATGGACATTTGGGTTGTTGCTAGGTTCTGGCTATCAAGAAAACACTGGTATGATATTCATGTACATGTTTTTGGACGGGATGAAATAGTTGGATTGAAGCTATCCCTAACTTTAGCTTTAGTAGATAATACCATACAGTTGACCAAAGTGGTTGTACTGGTTTACAGTCGCACCCGTAATGAGAGTTTGAGTAGCCTCACATCCTTGCCAGTGCTTGGGATTCTAAGTCTTTAATTTTAGTCTTGGTGGCGGTATTATGATATATGATTGTGGTTTTACTTTGCCTTCCTCTGGTGACTAAAGATGCTGAGCACCTCTTCATTTTCTTATTGTCAGTTTCAGGACCCCCTTTTGTGATGTTCTTGCCCAGATCTTGCCTTTTTTAAAAATTATCTTTGACCTTTTTTTAGTTTTATTGAGGTAAGATCGACATACAGCACTGTATATGTTTAAGGTGGACCACCTAATGACTTGACTTGTATATGCTGTGATATGATTACGACAGTAAATTTAGTTAACATCCATTATCTCATATGGATTAAAAAAAAGAAAACTTGCTCTGGCCTGTTTGGCTCAGTGGCTAGAGCATCGACCTGTGGACCAAAGGGTCTCAGGTTTGATTTTGGCTAAGGGCACATGCCTTGCTTGCAGGCTCCTCCCCGGCCCTGCCCCTCGTTGGGGCTCATGCAGGAGGCAACCAATTGATGTGTTTCTCTCACATTGATGTTTCTCTCTGTCTTCCCCTCTCTCTTTTACTCTCTCTAAAAATCAATAGAAATACATCCTCGGATGAGGATTAACAAAAAAAAAGAAGAAAATTTTTTTTTCCTTGTGGTAAGAAGTTTTAGAATTTACTCTCTTTGCAACTTTCAAGTAAACCATTCAGCAGTATTAACTATATTCACTATATTCATCATGTTACAAGTTACATTCCCATACTTACTCGTTTTATAACGGGAAGTTGTACCTTTTGACCAGCTTTATCCAATTCCCCACCTCCCACCCCTCTGCCTCCCATCTCTTTCTCTATGACAGCGGTTCTCAACCTATGGGTTGCGACCCCTTTGGTGGTCGAACGACCCTTTCACAGGGGTCACCTAAGACCATCCTGCATATCAGATATTTGCATTACGATTCATAACAGTAGCAACATTACAGTGATGAAGGAGCAACAAAAATAATTTTATGGTTGGGTTACAACATGAGGAACTCTATTTAAAGGGCCAGAAGGTTGAGAACCGCTGCTCTATGAGGTTTTGTTTGTTTTTGTTTTTTTATTCCACATATAAGTCTTGGCCTGTTTTTAATCTGGTTATCTGTTGTTTTCTTATTGACTTGCAGGGATTCTTGATATGGACTGTGAACAGGAGCTTTTTGTAGGATTTATGTGTTGTAGATATCTTCTCCTCATCCGTGCCTGATCTAATCCATTCAGGCTGCTGTAATGGAATCCCGCAGATTACGTAGTTTATAAACAACAGAAATTTATTTCCCAAAGCGCTGGGGGCTGGAGGTCCAAGATCAGGGTTCTGTGTCTGGTGAGCCCTCTTTTGGTGCTCACATGGTGGAAGGGACAGGGGTCTCTCTGGGGTCTCTCTATATGGGCAGTAACCCCATTTGTGAGGACTCCCCTCTCATGACCTAATCACCTCCCAAAAGCCCCACCTCCTAATATCATCGCATTGGCGGTTAGATCTCAACATATATGAATGGGGTGGGGGGCAAACGTTAAGCCTATGGATATGCCTTTATTCTTTTTATCTCAGTGTTTTCTTTTTATGGACAGAATTTCTTAATTTTCCTGAAGTTTTTTTAATAGTGCTTTTTATGTTCTATTTAAGACATAATGATAGTCTCCTTTGTTTTCTTTAAGAAGCTTTAATGTGTTTTATCTTTCACATGTAGGTTCATGGTTTGACTGGAAAGGACTGTGTATGCTGTGATGTCAGGGCAGCAAAATCTTTAAATTATGCCTGTTTCTTAGGGGAAATATAAAAAGCAACATAGAAGTCATAGTCTTTTTTTTTTTATTTTTCTGATTTCAGATCTATTTTTAAATTTTAATGTATTGGTAAACTTTTTTTTTGAATAAGTCTTTATATTCTGACAGAATGTACCCTACTTTCTTCCATTGTTCAGATCCTGGTGAAATTAGAGGACTACTGATTTATACTTATCCTTGTTATTGATACAATGCTAATGAACTCTTTAAAACTGCCAGTGAATTTATATAGTTATTCTTGGGCTAGAAGTAGCTTGAAAATAAAGAAATATTTGTCTGTCAAGGAAACAAAGATTTTGAAGAACACTTCTTTCATTGATTTGTGTCCTTAATAATAATCTTTGTGATTTTTAACGTACTTTCAGGTGTTCTAATCCTGCTTAATGTCTGCAGACAGCTTTGCTTTTCACTCTGAGCTCAGTGTTTTCCTTGGACTTTGTACCCTATGGAAGAGTGACTACGATCACCACTTAGTTTGGGGATGGACTGTGTCCTGTAAGCACTGGTGGCAGATGGACACTTTCTGTCTCATCACTGTGTTGCTAGTGTGACCGAAGGTCTCACTTTTCCTTCTCAGGAGCGTCTCCTAGTGGCCATTTTTGGGCAGTGTATTTAGAAATGTTTTGCTTTTAGCATCACAGTCTGTATTTATTTACTAGTATAATTAAAAATGATTTTGATTCAGATTTCTACGTGACTTCTCTTGTTTGAGATCTTAACATCTTTCCTATCCTAATCGCAATTGTCTTAAATAGTTGTATAGTCTCAAGAATTGTGGGCATCAAGATAGGCTTTTCTTCTTTTATTTGTTCTCTCTATACCAGAGGCCGGTAAACCCTGTCAAGCATTTGACCCACCAATTCAGTCAGGTGCTGTTGGTTTTAAATGCTGGAAAGCTCAGAGTGATTTGAAAATTTTTAAATGGTCAGTGGTTTTAAGTACCCACACCATGGCCTCAGTTTGCCTCGTGGCATGCAAAGCCCCAAACATTCACTGTCCGGCCCGTTGTACCGTCCCCTGGTCAGCATCTCCGTGGGGTGTCTCTTGCATTTGGGCAGGTCGGTTTGCTGTGGCCACCAGGAATGGCCTGTGGAAGCTGTGCCCGCAGTGACCAGGGACATAGTCCTCGTGTTTTTCTCCATTCGTCACTTTGAATTAGGAGTCACTGCCCTCTGTTTCAGAATCGTTACTTTCATGTACCATGTCACATTCATCTGGCTTTTGAGAAACACTTATTTCTGTTCAATGTAAATATTATAATCTATAATATATTTTGGGAACTCGATGCTTTGTCCAACGTCTTATCAGATAATATCCAGCTGCCTGTGTTGTTACTCTCTGCCAGGGACTTGGAAGGCATGTTCACACCCTCCTCTTGCCCTTGCCCCAAACCTGCCAGACACTGGTGGCGTCTCCACTTGCAACTGGCCCCAGATTACACTGCCAGCAAGAAAGTGGCGACGTGTGTTGAACAGTTCCTAGCGGAAGGCAAAGCAGCCAGTGCCTGGATGGAGCCTAGAGGCCAAATGCAGGGACCAGAGTTTTGTTATCAGTGTGTTTTCACAGGAGAAAATCTCAGAGGTTACATGTCCGGAAGAGCTCAGCTACAGTGATGCTTTCTTTCCCCTCAGGACCTGACAGGATCTGAACTCTACACCCAGGCCGCCAGCCTCCTGCACCCCGTGGTCTACACCACCGCGGTCATCCTTCTCCTGTGCCTGTTAGCGGTCATCGTCAGTTACATGTACCATCACAGGTGAGACATAAAGCCTGGCGAGTATAGGACTTTGATGGAGAGGAGTTTATTTTACATTTCACTAGGATAATATTGACAGTTTTTGTGTCTTTTTTGCCATCTTTCCAGGGTAAGAACAATTCTTTTAGAATACATACAAGCTGTGTTCATTTCATGTAGTTTGCGACATAATTAGTACATGAGATGGTCAGTTTAGCTTTTACAGCCTCCAGTCAGTTGTATCTGGGAGAGAACGTGGCAGGTCTGGGAGGAAGGCGGGAGGGGGGGCCGGGCAGCCACCAGGGGTGAGGTCAGGTGCAGGTTGTTACCTGGAGCCCTGTCTTTCAGAACCAGAATGGGGGGTTATTTCTGGTTTATGACTTTTTCTCTGTCCCGATATCCTTTATTTTATAGATAGCATTTTTAAGAATGTTTGTGGCATTTAAGCACGAGGTATGGTTTTTGTTCATTGGGGGCAGAGCTACAGAAACTTTGATGGTAGGAAACAGTGCACTGAAGGGATTTGCTAAGCAGCAACTCACCTTAGGAGAGGTTTTGATAGAATGTATTTTCCTATTCAAGCTGGACCTGCATGGCATTTCTTGACATTTAGTTAAGAAACAAAAGGAGGTTTTGATATTAAAATAAAAGAAAGAATGAAAGACTTCAGCATTTTATTAGGAAAGGCCAAGAAGAAAAGCACTGGGCAGGGCTAGGGCAGGGAAGTAGAGATTGGCACCTTGCAGAAATAGCTAGGAAGCAGACAAGTCATTCATCTGTCACAGACATTGGATGTAACAAAAGCCCACATGTTTCTTATTATGGAGAATTTCTTTAGCCTTTAGTGGGGGCAGTAGTTTCATTTATGACTTGTCTTTTTTAATGTGTAAAGTTAAATGTTAAGAAATGATATTGAGTTAAATGAGTTCTCAAAGTGTGTGTGTCTGTGTTTCTGTCTGTCGGTCTGATAGCATATGAAATTTGGTGTTTTAAGCTTGAAGTTTTGAAGGCAGGAAATGTCGTGTCCTGCTTCAAATGTACTAGCCTGGATATTAATATTTTCCTTTTTCTTTTAACAGTTTGATCAGAATCAGTCTCAAGGGCTGGCACATGCTTGTGAACTTGTGCTTCCATATTTTCCTGACCTGTGTGGTCTTTGTGGGAGGCATAACCCAAACCAGAAATGCCAGCGTTTGCCAAGCGGTAAGTCCGAGCAAAAAACTGAAATGGAAAAAAAGTGCTGCTATTAGAAAGTGATTTCATATGTTTCATGAACTATAATAGGGAAAATGTTCCTTTATTTATTTTTTTTCTTTAGCTAATTTAAGTGGAACAGAATGTCTGTCCCTTAAACAGTTGCCAGCATGCTTTAGGTTTTCACTTGTCATTTCCTAAGGAGTTAATGACTGAAGGGTTTTGTCTCTGTAGCTTTAGGAATTCAGTGATACTTGTTACATCTGTTATAATGCTGAGCATTTTATTTAAAATTTTTACCAAATCCTGACTTGGACTGAAGAAGAAGCAACATTTTTTGACAGAAGGATTTTTAAAATTATTTTACTTGGCCCTAGCTGGTTTGGCTCAGTGGATAGAGTATCGGCCTACGGACTGAAGGGTCACAGGTTTGATTCCAGTTAAGGGCACCTGCCTGTGTTGTGGGCTTGACCCCCAGTAGAGGGCATGCAGGAGGCAGCCGATCAATGATTCTCATCATTGATGTTTCTCTCTCTCTCTCTCTCTCTCTCTCTCTCTCTCTCTCTCTCTCTCTCTCTCCCTTCTTCTCTGAAATCAATACAGATATATATTTTTAAAAATTATTTATTTGTTGATGAAAAAAATAGGAGTTAGAAAATGATTTAACTGTAAGATAAAACAAGATGCTTCTTAGGTGTGGTAAATATGAAGAATTAAAAAATATTTAACTTAATTTTAAATAATTGTTATATAGGTAGCCAAAGAATTATATCGAATAGGGCAGGATGGGCAGGGGTACTGGAATGTGACCAGTCCCAGGAACATGCCTTATATGCGTGACCTGGCCAGGACAATGGCCTATTCCAGGCACCAGCACACTGTGGGACACATAGGAGAGGTACTGGTTTTTGTCAGGAGAGCATCCAGGAAGGATCCCACAGTCTCCGAGGGGGTAACAGGAAGTAATCTCCATCCTGGTCCCAGTCTAGCTCGTGGGTCCAGCAGCAGTCACATCTGGACCAGTTTCTCCTCCACAAATGGTTGTAAGATTTATATAAAAGTAAAGGATCAGTTGGGCCGCTGTTACTCAGTGGTTGAGCCAGGAGGTCAGGGTTCAGTTCCCAGTCAGGGCACATTTCCTGGGTTTTGGGATCCCCTGCAGCCAATCAGTGATTCTCTCTCATTATTGATGTTTCTGTCCTTCTCTCCCTCTCCTCTCCCTCTTTCTGAAATCAACAAAAACATTTTTTTTTAAAAAAAAATAAAGGATCAAAGATAGCCAGGACACTTCTGAAGAAGAGTAGAGTGGGGAGGTTGTCTGTCCTTCTAGTCATCAGAGCTAAGTAGGCTATTGTAATGAAACTAGCATTTGGTTTAGTGATCATTAACTTGACCAATGCTATGGCAGAGAGAGATCAGAAGCAGACCCGTGTGGAACTTTGTAGAAGACAGAGTTGCGAGCTTCGTCAGTTGGGAAGAGAGATCACTGTTCAGTAAAGGGAGCTGGGAAAGTCTAGTTGGAAAAAGGTGGACCTGGATCTATACCTCACGCCATATTTCAAACAAACAAAACCTCAACTCTGAGTGTATTAAAAACTTACATGCCCAAGCCAAAATGTTAAAATTCACATTCGATAATATCACAATTTGGGGGATAAGGAGGGATTTCTTAAGTATGACACTAAGAAGGCATTGACTAGAGAAGAGATAAATTTGACTAATTTAAAAATAACACCTTTTTTGGTTAAGATTTCTTAGCAAAAGTGAAAACACAAGACAGTGTTCTCAATACAAACCACAGGCAGCATTAGAATAAAAAATATATAATCAGTGAGAAGGCCAGCACTGAAAGCCCAGTAGAACAAAATGACATGAGAGTAGGTAGGCATTTCGTAGAACTGTAAATGCCCAGAGCCAATATGCACATAAAGAGAAGTTCAGCACCATTGGTGGTCAGGGAGATGCAAATTAAGATCACACTTAGTTAACTAGCCTTTTCTGTGGGCAAAAATCAAGCCTGACACTGCCAGGCACTGAGCATGTGGGTCCACAGGCTCTTTTTATCCATTGTGTGTGTGGGAATGTACCTGGGTGACTCTGGGAGTCTTTACCTTCTCAGGCTAGGCATTCACATACCCTGGGACGTGGCAGTCCCACGCCTGGGCTGAGAGAGTAAGCTTGCCCATATGTAACTTTGGTGTGCATATGAGTATGCATGTGCATATGAATATTCATAGCAGCCCTATACACAGTAGCAGAAACCTGGAAGCAACCCAAATGCCTATCGCTGAGAGAGTGAATGAATAAACCGTGATATTATACGAGAGTCAATACTAATGGATTGCAGCAATGTGTAACTATGAATATGTCATAGTACCATAAATTACATTTCCTGTTATCTCTTTTTATAAAGATAAGGTAACTAAAATGAAATTACACTTTTAATGAAGTGTGCAATAAAACTGTCATAAAAGGAAAGCAAGGGGATGATAAACATACGATGTCAGGTGCTGGTTACCTTGGGTGATGGGGATCCTGTTTCAATGTGGGTTTTTTGTCCAGGTCTTACCTTTTGTCTTGTTGGTAGATTCTTGAATACTTAATAACACATTGCGGATGGATCATGAGAATTCTTGCTTCATATTACATAGTGTTTTACAAAGTATCATACTTTAAAAAGATACTAGCTTGTAAGAACATGTAATAAATAACTTCAAAATGCAATGGGTATTTAATTTTAAAGCGTGCCCTTAACATTTATGTAAAATGTGTTTTGTACTCATTCAATAGAAACTTATCTGACCACTGGGTAAAGCTAGCAATAAAACAACTGGTTTCCAAGGTGTTAACTATATATATGCCTAATATGCAAATTGTCCCTGCGGGAGTTCAACCAGGAGACCAGTCATTCACTATGATGTGTGCTGACCACCAGGGGACAGTGCGGAATGAAGGAAGGCCCCAGCCAGCAGCCAGAAGGAAGGCCTCGATCAGCCCTGATCACTGGCCAGGCCTAGGGACCCTACTCATTCATGAATTTCGTGCACTGGGCCTCTAGTAACTACATAAATGACTAAATGAAGGCAGGCCATACTTGGTCCAATCATTAACATGTGCCATGAACCTAAAGGCAGATGATTTATCCAATCGTGTATATCTGAGATGTCATTTAAAATGTAAGTGTAGCCTGGCCATCGTGGCTCAGTGATTGAGCATCGATCTATGAACCAGGAGGTCACGGTTTGATTCCCAGTCAGAGCATATGCCTGGATTGTGGGCTTGATCCCCAGTGTGAGGTGTGCAGGAGGCAGCCAATCAATGATTCTCTTCATCATTAATGTTTCTCTCTCTCCCTCTCCCTTTCTCTCTAAAATCAATAAAAATATATTTTAAAAAAATAAAATACTAGTATTTAAAATGTGAGTCTGGACAATATAAGAAGTGTTGAGAGGATTCAATGACTAGAGTACAGGGCATACAGTAAGTGCTCAGTAGATGCTAGCTCTTACTATTACTGTTATTATTGATGAAATTGCCTCTCAGCTATGCAGAGCATTTCCCTGTTTTAGGCTATTACTGTAACTTGAAAACAACCTTGTTTGGAGCCCGTTAGAAGTCAGGCGATGGGTCTCACTCAGGTCAATAGTACAATTTAGCCTTTCCCTCCTCACAGGCTCACTGCACTTACCGTCCTGGTCTCAGTTTACTGTTACTAGTCTAGAGTCACTTCCTTCACCTCCCTCATCCTCCTGTGGAGCTTATTAAAATTCCATGGTGCCTACAAAACCCTGTAGCTGGCTGGTGTTTGCTTACTCACTGTCCTGGCCTCTGAGCTCTGCAGGGGCAGAAATCACATTGATTTGACCTAAGGATCAGTCCGGGACTTGACCACAGTAGGTGCTTAGCAAACATTTGTTGGGTGAGTGAACAAAAGGCCTCTGTTTGCAAATAGAGAAATCATCCACCCCTGGAGCGGTTTTGAGCATGAACTATTAGGAGAGTACTTAGCACACCGTGATAGTAATCAGTTATTGAAAAATACTCGTTTTCTTGAAGCAGGCACATGCATTGAGTTCCCTAAGGACGGCAATAGAAAAAAACAACACATTGTAAACATGGCTGCCATTCATTGTCCCGGAGGGTGTTTTCTGCCTTTGGTAGAAAAGAAAAGGAGAACAATTGCTGGCCAATGTCCATTTGTTAAAGATTTGCATGAAAAGGGAAAGGCAAGTCTGTGTCTGTTTCCACATGTCCTTCTGTTTTCACAAAGTCCTCCCCTTTTCTGAAAGACATAGCCTCACTTGTTTCTGACTCGGACATGTTTGGCTGCGCTTGCCTAATGCCACCTGTACTTAATTCCATTGGTAGCCTGCTGAGAGGGGAGTGGTAAATGCAGAAAGGAGCCACCTAGGATGCCAGGTACTAGCAGGTAGGTTCTAATTCTGTGACTTCTAGAACAGCCAGTATGGCTAGTCACATAACCCAATTGGGGCTCTATGTTTCTTCTCGAACACAATGGATTGGGCTAGTTAAGTGAAATGAGCATTAAAGTTCTTCCATCTCTAAAACTGAACTCTAACATGGCCACATTTCACGTGTTTGATATGTGCACATCATCGGTGTAGTTTTGTCTTCCTTGTCTGCCTTTTAGAGCTCACCTATTTTATGGACAGTGTGAGCAGGTTCTAATACAGTTCCCACCCCACAAGGATTGCAAACAATCAGGCATTTCCCACTGTGGTTCCAAGTCAGTTCCAGGTGGTACCTTGGGTACTTACTAGAACCTGTAACTCCCTTTTGCCAGAGGAGCCGAATGAGTGATGATAGAGTAACAGGGACTGTTGACTGCAGGTTGGAAGGGATCGAGGCTCTGGGTCATGACCCGCTGCCAAATAATTGCTTCATCATTAATTTTCTGGTCCCTGGTTTCCTTAGCTTGCAGTGAAAGGATTTGGCTGGGACTCATTTAAGTGACCTTGTTGCTCTACCACTTCATGATTTAATCAACTAAATATAGTGCCAGCTGACCTTCTCAGGTGTCCTTTAATATCTGTTATCCAGCAGACTGCTGCAATGGCATGGGAGGTGCATTGGGAGAAGTTTAGTCAGGGACTAGTACGAGCTTTTGACTTGCCAACTGCTGCAAATGTGTTATCTTAACTTTCAGATATTAAGCCTAGACCACACTTCTTGTTCATCTATAATAATCTGTAATAATAATCTATAATAATAGAAGAATAATATGCTAATTAGACTGGACATCCTTCCAGATGACCTTCCAGATGAAGCCAGGGCTGCGAGGGAAGCCTGGGTCCTGGGTACCTGCCAGTGGCCGGAGGGAAGCCCAGGTCCCGGGTGCCAGAGAGAAGCCAGTGCTGGCAGCCAGGGGAAGGAAGGCCTACTCTTGCATCAGGCCTCTAATCTAAACTAATAAAAGGGTAACGTGCTAACTAGACCAGATGTCTTCTGACAAAGCCACGGTGGCAGGGGCCGAGGCAGAGGCAGTTAGGGGCGATCAGGCCAGCGGGGAAGAGCAGTTAGGAGTGATTAGACCGGCAGGCAGAAGTGGTTAGAAGCGATCAGGCAGGCAGAGGCAGTTAGGGGTGATCAGGCAGGCAGAGTAGTTAGGGGCGATCAGGCAGGCAGGGGAGCAGTTAGGGGCATCGGGCAGGCAGGCAGAGAGGTTAGGGGCAATCAGGTAGGCAGGCAGAGTGGTTAGGGGTGATCAGGCAGGCAGGCAGGTGAACAGTTAGGAGCCAGTGGTCCCAGATTGTGAGAGGGATGTCCAACTGCCAGTTTAGTCAGACATCCCTCGAGGGGTCCTGGATTGGAGAGACTGCAGGCCGGGCTGAGGGACCCCTTCCCCCGCACGAATTTCGTGCACCAGGCCTCTAGTATATTTTGTAAGTACAGAAGTAAAGTCTAAGAGATTGGACTAACTTGCCCCAAATCACTGGGGCTATTGGGTGGCAGAGGCATAATTTAAATGCCAGTCCCGGACTCTGGGGGTCCCTCATTCCCATCACTGTGCTTTTCTATTCAGTGAGGACCAGCACAGCATAATGGCAGGGGTGCGGGCTTTGGAAACCACCAGGCTTGGGTTTGAATTGTGGCCCTGCCTCTGACCTTGTGACCTCTGGTGGGTGAACAATTGAACTTCTTTCAGACTCAGCCTCCTTGTCTGTAACTCAGGGTCATTATGACTAATTGAATGGTGGTGCTGGGAGTATAAAATAGAAGCATGTACATAATTGTCTAATACAATGTTGGGGACATAGCAAGCTAGTGGAAGCTGTTAGTATTTTAATGTTTGTATGTATTCATATATGATTATGTGAATATTAAACATTTCTTTTGCACACTTGCTATGCATGCTACAATATCTTAGGGTTTTTGATGGTTAACAGTATGATTGTTATAATTTCTGATATCCAATATAGGAGAGTGTATGGTTACATACCTATATATTCAGCACAGTTCTTTAGGATAATGAATTAATATCCATTTTGCAGCATTGGAAATTGATGTCCTGAAGTAAGGTGACTTAAGTGATCATCTGTTGCGTTTAATATCATTTACATGTCTATGAATTAGATTACCTATTGCCAAAGCATTTACAAACTTGTCACTTATATTTCTGGTTTATTTGGGAGAGATTGTGATAGAGTTGTATTTGAAGTGTAGGTGGATATCTGATTGGGAGTACAATAGGAAGTACCTCATTCCAAAAGCTGAGAGTGCCCTCTCTACTAGATCTCACTTCCTATTCTCTTCTGGTTCCTGTGGAACGTTTGGTGACTTGCTTACTTGACTGATGACATCAAAAGACTAAAATTCTGCTATTGGTCATAATTGTTTAACTGAAAGGGTTGGTATCTTTCAAATATGAACAAGTCTCTAGAAATGTTGACATGTTTTAGAAAACACTTCAGAAATATAAAGGTTGAGTTTTCCCTCTTAGATCTAGAACAAGAAAATTCTCCTGTGTTGGTAAGTCTGGTTTTTGCTTTTGTTTTATTTCTTTCTTTATTTTATTTTTTAGATTCCACATATCAGTGAAATCATACAGTATTTGTCTTTCTCTGACTTATTTTACTTAACCAAATACCCTCTAGGTCTGCCCATGTAGCAAATAACAAGGTTTAAATTTTTTTCTATGGCTGAGGAATATTGGAATATTACATTGTGTGTGCATGTATGCATATATTGAATTGTATATATTTTAATATTATTAGAGTACAATAATATTCTAATATATATACAAATACATACATCCCCCCCCCACACACACACATCTTTACCCATTCATCTATTGATGGACACAGGGGTGCATAAATATCTTCAAATTAGTGTTTTCATTTTCATTGAATAAACACCCAGAAGTGGAATTGTTGGATCATATATTATAGTAGTTTATAGTTGTATAGTAGTTTTAATTTTTTTGAGGAAACACATACTGTTTTCTATAGTAGTTGCATCAGTCTATATTCCACTAACAGTGTCAGAAGGTTTTATTTCTCCAAATCCTCACCAGCACTTGTTATTTTATTGTCATTTTGAGAATAGCCATTTTTCACAGGTGTGAGATGCTATCTCAGTGTGATTTTGATCTACATTTCCCCGATGATTAGTGACGTGGAGCATCTTTTCATGTGACCATTGGCTATCTGCATGTCTTCTTTGGAGAAATGTCTGTTTAAGTCTTCTGCCCATTTTTTAATTGGTTGGTTGTTGTTTTTTGATATTAAGTTGTATAAGTTCTCTATATAGTTCGGAAATGAACCCCTGATTGAACTTGCAAATATCTCCTCCCATTCAGTAGGTGCCTTGTGTTTTGTTGATGGTTTGCCTCCTGTGCAAAGGCTGTTTAGTTTGGTATAGTCTCATTTGTGCAGTTTTGCTTTTGTTGCTGTTGTCTGAGGAGACTAGTTGGTAATACCGATAAAGAATTGCTTGCAGCCTATATTTTCTCTTAGAAGGTTTATGGTTTCAAGTCTTTAATCCATTTTGAGTTCTGTATGTGGTATAAGATAATGGTCCAGTTTAATATTTTGCATGTAGCTGTTCAGTTTTTCTAACACCATCTGTTGAATAGACTGTCTTTTCCCCACAGTATATTTTTGCCTCCGTTGTCATAGATTAATTGATTAGATAGACATAGATAGGTTTATCCCTGGGCTCTGTGTTCAATTCCATTGATCTATATGTTGGTTTCCATCCCAGTACGATACTGTTTTGATTACTATACCATTGTAGTATAGTTTGAAATCAGGGATAGTGATACCTCCAGTTTTGCTCTTCTTTCTCAAGATTGCTATGGCTATTTAGGGTCTTTTATGCTTCCATAGAAATTTTACAAATTTTTAGGAAAAAAATTGGAAGTTACCGGAGAGGGAGGGGTTTGGGGGCAGTCAAAATAGGTGAAGGGGATGAAGAAGCACAAACTTTCAGGTATCAAGTAAGTAAGCCATGGGGATGTAATGTACAGTACAGGTAATGTAGTGAATGCCATAATAACTCTGTACGGAAGAATATGCTAAATAGACTTATGGGGGGATCATTTACTATTATCGGGGGATCATTTACTAATGTGTATAAATATCAAATCACTGGAATGTACACCTAAAACAAATAGGATACTGTATGTCAATTATACGTCAATAAAAAAGAGGTTCCCGTCTTGCTCCCCCTGGGTTGAAAATCTTTTTTTTTTTTTAATATTTTTACCTGCTGTTTTTTAACTTATTACTTTACAGCCTTTATTACTTTACATCCCTTATTACTTGACAGTCTCATTCTTTCGACCTCTGCACCAGAGAAAACTCCAGCTATAGTAGCTGCTGCCATTTCCCTCAGTGTCAGCGATTTATCTTGAAGGTGTTGGTTCCTGTGGACCAAATTCACTTATGCTATTTTTACTTGCAATATTTGGGGGGACTCCAGGTAACTCAGAGTGCCATGTTATGCTTCTTATTCCACTTCTATCTGTAAATTTTGCTTTTACAGTGCAGTCAATGAAGCCAGCGTGCACCAAGGAGCCACTTTGCTCCTTAGGAGGAATATATCTGACTTTTCTCCTCTGGCCACGCTGGACCCACCCTCAGCACTTTCCCAGTCCTCGCAAGGACACTGACCACCCTAGTTTGTTGCCCTGCAAAAGAATCCCTGAGCTCTCATGCCTCCACGTTACACTTGCAGAGAGCTTCTCGTTAAAAGGAACTTCGGGCGGCGGTCTAAATGCTCCTGTGATTAACCTAGGTTGGATAACGTCAATCAAGTTGATTTTCTTGAGATTGGAGAGCCATCCTTTTAGAATGAAATATTTTTTTCTTGGAGATTGTTAGTAATAGGATTTTATCTGTAATAGTTTTATAAGAAGAAATGATCAAAGAGATAGTAAGTAATTAGTCTGATAAGAAAGCTGACTTATGTCCTTGATGCTTCAATGACACATGCATTTATTTTTCTTAAAATAGATTTTAAAACTCTTAGCCTCAGAGAAATCTTCATTTGAAATTGTTTCCTTAACTAGGGTTGGTTCAAACACAGGTCATATGATAAACATGCCGCTCATTATCTCCCTTGAAGAAACTCAGTATAATAATTTACATGGTTTATCCACTCTTTTTAATATTGATTTTATTGATATAAGGGAAAAAGGGAGAGGGAGAGAGAAATAGAAATATCAATGATGAGAGAGAATCATTGATCCACTGCCTCTTGCACTCCCCCTGCTGAGAAGTGAATCTGCAACCCAGGCATGTACCCTGACTGGGATTCGAATTGTGACCTTCTGATTCCTAGGTCAATGATCAGCTACTGAGCAACATCGGCTGGGCCAGTTGTCCACTCTTTATTGAACACGTATTATGTTCTAGATATTACCTATTAAATCCCTACAAAACCCTAGGGATGGTTTTGATAATCCCCCCACTGTTCAAGAGAAGGAAGTTACTTTCAGACAAGTAGCATCTTCTTAAAGACACATCCCTAATAAATAATAATACAAATACAGGTCTTTTTTGTTGTTGATTGCTCCTCATGTGCTAGGCAGTACGTTAAGTGTTTTCTGTCACATGGAATGAAAACCACAGTACTTTCCCGTTATTCTCAGTTTACAAATGAGGAAAACAATGCTTGTGATGTCATGTGACTTGCTATGGTGTCAGGGCAGATAAGGGGAAGATCAGGCAAAACTTTTTGACTCCAGGTCTCATCCTCCTAACCAGCAATATGCGATACTGCTCTCCCACCACGGTTGTGTACAAAAGCTCTGAATTAGGACTGGGGTCTCTTACTCGAAAGCTTATTTTGTGTGCTGTGACTTTGCCCTCCAGTTAGTGACCTTGCCCTCTCTATTACTCCTTACATGGGCTTCGGAAACAGAACTCTAATTTATAACTTTGCATCTCTGAGAAGCATGCCTTTGATTTATAGTTGCTGGGTAACCAATTCCGGGGTGTATCAAGGGTCACCCTGGGTATCAGGTGTAGTCTGTGGCGTCCTCGATCCAGCTGTTAGCATGTCATCAGACCTAATCCTCTCTAATAGGCAGGCAGAGGGCTTTCTTAGTTTCATTCGCAGGCAAAGGAGTCGACCATTAGACCTCACCTTCATACTGTTTGTGAACCAGATTTTTGGAAGCTACTCACCAATCATTTTGATAAACCTTGCCAGCAGCTACTATGCTTTATGACTGAATGGGGGATTTTTTTTTCCTTTAGTTTATGCGTGTGTTTCAATCTTCTTTCTAGGTTGGAATTCTCCTTCATTATTCCACCCTCGCCACAGTGCTGTGGGTGGGAGTGACAGCTCGCAATATCTACAAGCAGGTCACGAGGAAAGCGAAAAGATGCCAGGATCCCGATGAACTGCCTCCGCCACCCAGACCCATGCTCAGGTACCGATACCTCTGTTCACTGAGCAGTGTTAACCGTTACGTTTAATGAAGCATCGTCCTAACAACATTGCTGAGTGAAGTTCGGAAAGTGGAAGAATGGACTGGGAGGCTGGGCTTCCTGAGCTTGAGTTCTGGCTGGGTCCCTTCCAGCCGGGAGTCCTTCATGAAGTTCTCACCCTCTCGGGGCCTTTCTGGCTCATCCATAAGGTGGGGTGGTTGCAAAGCAGAGCTGTGTGCGGAAGAAATGAGTTCATGGATAAATGGCAGCTGGTTTTATTTCCCTGGGGTCAGGTCACAGATTTTACTCCGCTCAAGTATGCGTCAGTTTTATTATTCTCTGCAAAAGACAGAATAGTGCTGGAGTTATGTCCTTTTTACTCATTATCATAAAAAAGTTGTCAGTGGGTCATCGTGCTTGATAAGTAAAAATCGATCAATGTCTCTGAGATTGTTAAGTGCCGGGTTTGTATGTGACTGAGAGAAACCCTCCCCGCCACGAGGAGCTTATATATAGTCTTTGAGGAGACAGGCATGGGAGGGACTGGCTGGTGACTGAAGAACTGCTGTGGAGCCCTGACCCGTGTTCTCAGTGGTTAGAGCGTTGGCCTGAAAACCGAAGGGTCGCTGGTTCGATTCCTGGTCAAGGACACGTACCTCAGTTTCGGGTTTGTTCCCGACCCTGGTCAGGGAGTGTGCAGGAGGTAACCAATCAACATATCTCTCTCACACTGATGGTTCTTTCTCTCCCGCCCCCTCCCTTCCACTCTTTCTCAATGGAAAAATATATCCTTGGGTGAGGATTAACAGCAGCAACAAAAAACCTGCCTTGGAGATGTATTTTCTGAAAGTGCAAACCAAGCAGCTGTGAGAGGGGGCAGGAGGGGCTATTATTAATGGTTAGACCACTGGCATGGACCTTCATGAGTGATTAGAGCAGAGCGTGGAGGTGGCACTTCAGATACAGGATTAGGTGGTGAGCCAAGGGACAGGAGTGCACTGTGGTGAGTGCCCCGGTGAGTGGTGGAGAGGAGCAGGAGTTCAGGGTGATGCTGAGCTTCAGGCCCCTGGGTGCCCTGGTGACATGTGGGAGCACTGAGGATTTTACATGAGGGCAGCACCATGTATTGGCCTGGAATATGAATTGGAATGCCTGAGAATGAAGAAGTCTGCCGAGGGCATTAGGGGGTCCCCTGGGGGCTGATGGTGACATTAGTGACATGGGGAGTAGGGAGAGGACACCTGTTCAAGAGATTCCAGGCAGCTTCTCTAGGGTTGATGACCTGGATTTGAGAGGTGTGTGAGGGGGAGGTGACAAAGATGGCTGCAGATGTCTACTTCAGTGAGCGAGGCTGCCAGCAAGTGGCACCTCCGTCAAGTGAGGAAGTCATGTAAGAGAGTGGGGTGGGTGGGGTGGGTGGGCTGGTAAGCGAGGGAAGGTGGCTCACTACCGCTTTCTCGTGGAACGTGACGATTCTGAAAGTCTGGTGCTCAGCAGGGAAGAGGAGCTGGACGTGCTGTGGGTGGAACAGGAGACATTTACCTGTGTGGTCCTGCAATGGGACCCCCAGGGAGAAGTTTGCTAAGAAGAGAATGAGTCCCAGGCCAGGCCGGTGTTTAATAGACAGACCCTGGGAAATAAAAGGGTGAAGAATCATGTGTCATGAAAATGGACACTTGAAACCTATATAATCTTATTAATCAACGTCATCCCAATAAACATAATGAAAAAAGAAAATGTGAAAAATAAAAGTATTCTGATGGGGGGGAATGGGGCAGTGAGGCTCAGTGGTTGAGCATCCAGTTCAATTCCCAGTCAGGGCACATGCCTGGGTTGCGGATTCGCTCCCCAGTTGGGGGGTATGCAGGAGGCAGAAATTGATGTCTCTCTCATCATTGATGTTTCAATCTCTAAAAATTAAAAAAAGAAAGAATTGAAAAGAGCACCTAAGAGCCTAGAAGATTCGGGAAGAGTGGCCCAGGACGATGAGGGAAGCAGCATTCCCAGCCAGAGTCAGGTTAGAGAGTGAGGGCTCTAGCATCTCTGTCACTTTCATTACAAGAACTGAGCAAAGGTGTGTGGCGAAGAGACGGGGATCCTGTCCTCAAGCAGCTGTTGCCTCTGTAAGTAAAAGATAGCTTGGCCTCTAAACCCACTGTGGTCCCTGAATGACCCAAAGGCACCTCTTTACCTTTAGACAGTGCAAGCTCTTCCTTCCCAAGACCTTGAGCCTGAGGAAGCCCCAGCAACCTGGCCACCGGAGGTTGGGCTGGAGGTGCTTGAGTCTCTCCTGGCCCAGAGGTGGCCGTTTCAGTAGCATATACATGGGAACAGCCTCAAATAAGGGGATAAAGGTGAAGCAAATGATGATGGTAGTTATTCCCAGGAGTTTGTCCCTGATGGGCGAGAGAAAGAAGGTGGTAGGCCACGGCGAGTTTTAGAAGAGAGGAGAAAACGTGAACGTAATTTTTTAGGCTGGAAGTACGAGGCAGTGGAGAAGATTTAAAGCTGAAAAATAAGGGTTAGTTGATAACAAGAAGTCCTGGCGGTAGGAGGGGGAAGGGCAGCTCCTATGGTTAATGTGGGAAATGACACCTCTTTCTGAGGGAAGAATTGATGGGAATTAGCACGGCAGGAAGGGAGAGGATCTCCGATGTTGGCTTCCCTCTAATGTGTGAAGTAGAAGACAGGGTGATGGTTTTATAGTGTAATTAGCTGTCTTTTTCAGCAACACTAATTAATACCATATTGAAAGGGTTTAGTACCTGTGAGCATGACCAAGAAACAGAGAAATGGGTCATGACTATTGCCTTTATCCAGCCAATTCAGTTTTGGGGCTGTGCCCAGGGAGTGGCCAATGCAGAATAAGACTCTGTGCCCAGCGGGTACCCAGCCAGGGCGGAAAGTTGCCTGTTTCTCGTTTCAGAGAGCTCAGGAAAGCTCAGGCCATAAAAAGAAGGTGTGCACCTAGGCTCAGCCACCACTGTTCCCCTCAGTTCTTAGTGCACCGTCATCTGTCTTGCCCTCCTCAGCTAGACGGAGGGAAAGGGGCCAGGAGGGGCCAGACGGGGCTGCTGGATCCAGGGAACTCCCTAGCCTAAATCTCAGTTGACTAGAAATAAGCACGCCAGCACTGGAACGTCCTGGAAATACAGGCTTAGCTGGACATTGATAAATAATTTAGCCTGGCCAGCATGGCTCAGTGGTCAGCCTATGAACTAGGAGGTCACGGTTCAAATCCAGTCAGAGCACATGCCCAGGTCGTGGGTTCTATCCCCAGTGTGGGGCATGCAGGAGGCAAACGCCCAGTGATTCTCATCATTAATGTCCCTATCTCTCCCTTCCTCTCTGAAATCAATACAAATATATTTAAAATACGTAATTTATTTGTCATTCTGTGTTTTGGCTGCACTATGTATGGCACAGTGAGATCTTCAAGTCCATTTTTTAATGGACTAACTTTCCAGTTCACCAGCTGCATCTAAAACAAAACAACAACAACAACAAAAAACAACAGTTCCCCCTAAAAGAAAAAGTATGGACTAAAACCCTCCCTGGTATAGCTGTGTTACCTTTTCTGTCCACAAGGTGGCAGAAGATGACCAGCTTTCCTCCACTTGGAAACTTGGTGGGGCCGCACGCGTGCTTTCAAAAAAGGAAATCTAAACAAAAAATTGTAAAAAACATTATTGCTCACACAGCAGCCTCTGAAAGTTAACCTTCAGCTTACTGTGTAAGAGGATTCACAGTCTTTAAGGAGTGGCTTGTGCAGTGATGGGATGTGTCCACCTTAACTAATGGGATGATGAGCTGTGACTTCTTTTATCCCTCCTCCCAGGTTTTACCTGATTGGGGGCGGCATCCCCGTCATCGTCTGTGGGATCACCGCGGCAGCAAACATCAAGAATTACGGCAGCCGGCCAAGTGCGCCCTAGTGAGTAGTTTGCGCTCTCGGTGCACCTGGCCTGACCCAGTTGTTTCACTAACGTTTGTTGCAATTTCGTGAACACTTTGCTGACATATGTAGTAGCATCTGAGCTGGCTCACCCTTTTCTCTCCTAGTTGCTGGATGGCGTGGGAACCGTCCTTGGGAGCCTTCTACGGGCCTGCCAGCTTCATCGCTTTCGTAAACTGCATGTACTTTCTCAGCATATTTATTCAGTTGAAAAGACACCCTGAGCGCACGTACGAGCTGAAGGAGCCCGCCGAGGAGCAGCAGAGGCTGGCGGCCAACGAAAACGGCGAAGTGGCTCCGCAGGACTCCATGTCCTTGTCCCTGATTTCCACGTCGGCGCTGGAAAACGAGCACACGTTCCAGGCGCAGCTGCTGGGGGCCGGCCTCACGCTGCTCCTCTATGTCGCCTTGTGGATGTTCGGGGCCCTGGCGGTCGCCCTGTCCTACCCTTTGGACCTGGTGTCCAGCTTCTTCTTCGGAGCCACGTGTTTAAGCCTCAGTGCGTTCATCGTGGTGCACCACTGCGTCAACCGGGAGGACGTGCGACTCGCGTGGATCATGACCTGCTGCCCTGGCCGGAGCTCCTACTCGGTGCAGGTCAACGTGCAGCCCCCCAACTCCAGCGGGACGAACGGGGAGGCCCCCAAGTGCACCAACAGCAGCGCCGAATCCTCGTGCACGAACAAGAGCGCGTCCAGCTTCAAAAACTCCTCCCCGGGCTGCAAACTGACCAACCTGCAGGCTGCTGCGGCCCAGTGCCACGCCAACGCGCTCCCCGTGAACGCCACGCCGCAGCTGGACAACAGCCTGACGGAACACTCGATGGACAACGACATCAAGATGCACGTGGCGCCTTTGGAAGTGCAGTTTCGAACAAATGTGCACCCCAGCCGCCATCACAAAAACAGAAGTAAAGGGCACCGGGCCAGCCGGCTGACCGTCCTCCGAGAATACGCCTACGACGTCCCCACGAGCGTGGAGGGCAGCGTGCAGAACGGCTTGCCCAAGAGTCGGCCGGCCAACAGCGAGGGCCACTCGAGGAGTCGCAGGGCTTACCTCGCCTACAGAGAGAGACAGTACAACCCACCCCAGCAAGACAGCAGCGACGCTGCCAGCACGCTCCCCAAAAGCAGCCGGAATGCGGACAAGACCGTGTCGAGTGGCAGTAAGAAAGAGGCCTTAAGGAAGCCAACTGCAGTTGAACTTGAAAGTCAGCAGAAGTCTTACGGCCTCAACTTGGCCACGCAGAACGGACCCATCAAAAGCAACGGGCAGGAGGGGCCCTCGCCGGGTGCAGACAGCACGGGCAATGTGAGGACTGGGCTATGGAAACACGAAACGACTGTGTAGCCGTGGTGGGCCTCCTGGGCAGAGAGAGAGCCGGGCAAACCCTGAGAGTCACATTCCTGTAAGCCCTGGACGCGGGAAAACAAACTGTTTACAGCCACCTTAGGGATCCAAAAGAATTTTGAATAAACTTCAAAGTTTTGGATTTTAGTTATTTTATACCCCCCAGTTGTTGCTTTTTTATGAATTAAAAAAAAAAAAAAAAAAGAAAAGAAATGAAGAAAACCTCAAACGCATTGTTTTAGTTGTCAGACTACGAGCAGGACATTTGGGTCTGAAATGTAATTTCTTGAAATCTGTAATAACGACTTAACATTTCAGATGTGTATTTAATACAATAAATAGGTGTTGGTCATTGTGTCAATCGTACATTTTTATATTTTACAATAGAAGCAGCGAATTCTTTTTTAATGATGTTTTTACACATTGGGGTAGTTTAATGAGATATATACACAGGTTGGTTAGCAGATGTTTTCATGATTAGCTCCACTGATTATGGCATATGAATCAAAGGGCTCTTGGACTGATGTTTTATAAATATTATTTTGAATGCTTCAAGTGTTTTATAAGCTCACAGAACGTTTCTAAAAAGATCTTTCTAAATTTCATTACTTTTGCCATATCAATTGGATCCTTTTAATATTATTACCACTCTTGTGGCTTTTCCACGGTTTATTTTTGGGTTTAAGTTTCTTATTCAATCTTTTTTTCCTTTTCTCAGCATATGATTTTTGAATGTAAATGAAGAGCTACCATACAAGGTTCCCATTCACTTATTCTGGATTCTTTAATTCTTTAATATTTTGTTCTTAAAGAGAGGAAGTCCCTTGGGTTCATGCTAACATACTGATTTTTATATTCCATTGCAAAGATAAAAGCAGGTCTCATCCAAAAGTTAACATTGATCATTAGTGCAGGATAGTCCTTGTCCATCTGCAGTCCCGTCTCACTGTGCTCCATTCCTGGAATTCTCTCTAGAAAGGTTTATGGGGTCTGCCCTGACTCCTTTGTGCATCCCGTCCCTCTGATATGCCTGAAAAGATTGGACAGATAAGATCTGTTGGCTTTTTAAAATTTATTTATTGGGGTGACATTGGTTAATAAAATCATATAGGTTTCAAGTATAAGATTCTATAATACATCATGTGTAGTACATTGCGTGTAGATCTATTATTGTCAGCAGTCTGCAGGTTTAAATCAGATCAGATTCAAAAATTTACATTCAAGAAATGCTAAGAGTCAAGCTTACCTTGATAAACCTCGAAATCTGATTTACTGCTTATTTTCCCAGAGTAATTCTCACAGACACCACGTGATCACCCATTAGAGTATAAACGTTCTTTTCATTAGGTTACTGCATTAGGAATAAATCGTTGTGCTTTGCAATAAGAAAACTGGTAGTTCTAGTTAAGGCTTTCATCAGGGGTTAGTTTTAGAGACATTCTTTTTGGTGGGGGAAGCAAGGTGACCAGATGGATGGATGTGCCCCTGGTACCCTGGACCACTGTCTGGCCAGGAGCTCCTGGTAAGTTGATGCATATGTGCAGGATGATGTTTACTAAAGACAAGGAAAAACTAATTGGAAGTGGAGTGTATAGTCATTTTTATTGCTATTTAATTTTGCTCTGGTATTTTGCAATGCATCGTTCCAATGTTTAACCTGTTTCTTGACCAATAGGTCAATACCTTATAGGGAAAGAACGTCTTCCTATTTTTTTTTTCCTAGCTCCCCACAGGAAGTAATAAATTTCCCTTTCTGAAAATGTCCCCTCAGAATTTGAACTAAGCAGTCTCTTTTAGTCACTTGATTGGTAATTTAAAGACTCGGGATTCTTAGGCCTGTCATGTATTCTGCCATGTAACCCTACAGCCAGAGAGAAGGGTGTAAAAAACCAGAGGGAGTGGAGACAAGAAACAGTGCAAAATGCTTTTGAGTGCCTGGGTTTAGAAATTTCTGAAGTCTTCTTACATTTTCTACCTGTGAATTCTGTGACATATATTCTATCATTGAATCTCCCCCAGTCACCCAATTTTTTTATTTTTTTTATTTTTTGGTGAAAGCTGCTGTTTTCTGTTACTTACATCCCAAGAATTCAAATAAATATGCCAGTAGAGCCTTCATCTCATTTTTTTTTTTTTTGCATGTTCTCAGAGATTAGACATCTCTGTTTTGATGGAAGAAATACTTCAGCTCTGACAAGTAAATGCTATTGTCCCATTTTTGGATAAACATTCTAATACATTCTCATGATTTGAGTGAAAATATCTGATAATGTAAATATAATTTTGGCACCATTATTTTGTTGGTTTTATAAGTGATTTTAACCATCGCACTACTGGAGAGAGATTTTAAAAAGAAAAAGACATTTTGGGGGGCAATAAATAGTATGGCAACATCACATGCCATATTCAATATTTTGCAGGTGAGATTTGCTCTTGAGCCAAAATTACTCTTTTTCATATGAACGGAAGATTGGTTGAGTGGTAGTTATTCAAGAAGCAACAGTATACCATAACTGACTGAAAAGCTTTTCAGAAGCAAAAATATTCTTAAAATACTTTCATATTCCATTGAATACTATCCATTTATATTCATTTGAATAGTGAAATTCTTTTTGACTCATCAAATACATTTTTTCTGTCACAAAATAGAAGACATATTTAAGAAGTTAATAATTCATGAAGATCTATTTATAATTTCATATTTATGCTTTAAGGAAATAGGTATAGACAAGGTGTTAGAATGGAACTCCCCTGCCTCAACTTCACCTAAGGTGCCAATTCTATGAATATGAGGATACCAAACAGAATGAAAGCATCAGATGCCAATTTTATAAAATAAACATAGAGGAACCCGTTTCACAACCTTATGTCCACCTGACATGCTCAGTATCAAAGAAGAGGTCAGACAGACTTGTGAAGGAGCCTGGAGAAGAAAGACCTTAGGAGGAGCTGTTGCCATCCTTGGGAGAGGACTGGAATTCGCTTCCTTTTCCTCCATCATGGTGGCAGGGGTGCACCTAAGGAGACTGGGGGTCCAATTCACCCTTACCCTCAAGACATGTAGGAAAAGACAGGATGTAATAGATAAAACAGTGGTTCTCCAAAGATGTCTGCTTCATAACCCCTAGAACCAGTGAATATGTTACCTCACATGGCAAACAGGACTTTGCAAATGTGATTAAGTTAAGGATCTTGAGAGGAGGAGGTTATCGTGGATAAACAGGTGGGCCCAATGAAATCACACAGGTCTTCTTGAAAGGGAAGCAGGAGGGTCAGAATCAGAGATGTAGTGGAAGCAGAGGTCAGAGCCGTGTGCAGAATCTTCCTCTAGACTCTGGAAAAGGCAAGAACGGCTGCTCCCTGTTTCTTCAGAGCCTTCCAAAGTAACACAGCCCAAGCAAAAACTCAATTTTAACCCAGTGAAAGATTTTGGACTCTGACCTCTATTACTGTAAAACAGTAAGGGTATGATTATTTGTTGTAATTAACTAATACATAGGCTGATGCTTTGGTGACAAAGCTCAGATCTGTTGCTGTGATGTAGGTTGACCTACATCACAGAATGTGGGAAGAGGGATGGATGAGTATTTTCCACGGGCCAGATAAGTGTCTCACAGGAGAGGTCTGGCAAGAGTTTTTTGCGAAGCCTATTCAACAGTGGCCTCTGAGGAGCAAGGAGGTCTCACCAGGAAGAGTCTAGACTCTAGGTTGGCCATTGACTGCCTGTTGTTAAGGGTGAGCATCCATCTATGTCAAGCAAACTGCAGCAGAGTAGGACCCAGAGAGCTCAAGACCAACAAATGACAGTTCCAATTCAAGGAAAACATTTCTTGTTTCTTTCTCCAACTTGTCCATTTGGATAGAACTTGTCCTTCAGATAGATGAGGGAAACAAGATGCAGAAATGGAGAGCTGACCATCACCACTTTCCTATTTCAGGCTTTGAAGTATAGTTGTTCTGGGAAGAGAGTAGAAGATTGGACATTAAAGCAAGTTTACAGCTTTATGATCTTGAACTGGAATTTCTAATTAAGACTTTTTAATGGTGTAAAGGGACCAGAGAGCCTTCCAGAATTTTCTTCTTGGGAGTACTTTTGTCTCTCACCAAATAAAGTATAAACAGACAATAGGGACAAAATACAGTTGCATCTTTTAAATTTTATGATCATTTTCAAGTGTAAAATTTGAGAAATTATAATATGGATTCCCCCTCTTATGGACTGAATTGGGTTGTTCCCCCACCCTAAATTCATATGTGAAGCCATGATCCCCACTGTCACTGTGTATTTGGGATTAGAGCTTGTCAGAGGTGATTCAGGTTATATGCGTTTTTAAGGATAAAGTCTTAATGCCTTAGGATTGTTGGCCTCATAAATGGAGGAAGAGAGAACTCTTTCTCTACAGGCACACACCAAGGAAGGCCATGTAAGGACACAGTCAGCAAGTAGCCATCTGCAAGCCAGGAAGAGAGCTCTCACCAGAAATCTGCCATTCTGGCACCTGATCTCAGACTTCCGGCCTTCAGAATTGTGAGAAAATTAAGTATCTGTTATTTAAGCCACCCACGCTGGTGTTTCGTTATGGCGGCCTTAGCAGATGAATACACCCTCTATCCATACATCATATTCAATAATTATCAACATTATGTCATGCTTCATTTATTCTTATTGTCTTTCTTTCATCCTCCTTTTCCATAAAGACTACTTCATATCAAACTTAGATATCATGTGATTTTTACTTCTAAATATATCTACATATATCCCACAAGAACAAAGATGATGCATCTTTTAAAACCTAACCTGTGCATACGTCATTGCTATTCATTACAGTCTCCCTTCCAAAACCTGCTGTGTATACTGGAAGTTGAAGTGAATTATTGGCACCTTATTTGCTTTCACCACTGAAATGAGAACAGTAATAATGTGTATCAGTTAGCTACTACTGTGTAGTAAACCACTCCAAAATTCAGTAGCATAGCACAAGCATTATTTCTCACAATCTGGATTGGGTGGACATTTCTTTTGATCTGAGACAAGTTGGCCTATCTCTGTGGTCCACTGGCAGCTTGGTTGTGGCTGGATGCTACAGGAGGACCCCAGTCGAAATGACCTCTTAGCCCCATGTGCTCTTCCATCAATAGACTAGATCTGGATTCTTCATATAGTGGTCACAGAGTTTCAAAGAGCATGAAGAGAAAGTAAACTCTAATGTACATGCACTTTTGGAGCCTTCGTTTCTGACACATTTACTAATCTGCTAAATGGGTCTACTGAAGTACGTCACATGGCCACACCCAAATTCAAGGGGAAAAGAATAGACTCCAGCTCTTAATGGGAAGAGCTTCAAAGTCATATTTCAAGGGAGTGTGCACATAGGATGGGAAGAGTTTGTGGCCATCTTTTGCAATCTGCTACAGGTAATTTGAGGCTCTTCCTGAGCTATGATTAATGGATGATTTTGTTTTGAATAGTATATAAAGAGGCTGGATAATAAATTAACAATTGGCAGTGTAACAAAGCAAAATAAGATCAACAGGAAAAGTAAGAAGGAAAAAGTTTCTAATTGTTTATACATAGAAAATATGTGTATAGAAAGACAATAGGATTTTACATATTGATTTTTCCTGCAAACTTGCTAAATTTACTTAATTGTGGTAACTGTTTTGTAGATTCCTTAGGATTTTCTCTGTATGTGGTCATGTTGCCTGCAATTACAGACAGTTTTAATTCTAATTTCTATGTATTTCATTTCTTTTTCCTTGCTTCATTTCAAATCTTAGGGGAAAAGCATTGAGTCTTCCACCTTAAATATGAGTTAGGTACTGTATAAGATATTTATAGGTGCCCTTTATCAGGTCAAGGCTATTCCTTTCTATTCTTTTTTAAAAATATATATATTTTTTTATTGATTTCAGAGAGAAAGGGAGAGGGAGAGAGAGATATTGAATAGCTGCCTCCTGCACATCCCCACCTGGGTCCGAGCCCTTGACCCAGGCATGTGCTCTGACTTAGAATTGAACTGTGACCTCATAGTTTGTAAGTAGATACTCAACCACCTAGTAACACCAGCCAGGCTTCCCTTCTATTCTTAGGGTGGAAACTCTGTTCATTAGACCTTCTAATTTAGAGCTATACATTTTCTTCTAAATCCTGCTTTGGCTGCATCCCCATTTTGTTTCACTCTCAGTCACTTAAAAATATTTTCTAATTTTTCTTTGACCCATGTATTGCTTAGAAGTGTGTTAGATTTTCCATATATCTTTGTTATTGATTCCTAATTTAATTCCTTTGTCATCAGAGGACATACTTTATATGTCCTTTCAAATTTGAGAAATATTTGATGCTCAGCATATCATCTATCTTGTTGTATCTTGTTTGAGCATGTGTAAAGAATGTCATTATGAGCCCTAGCCAGTTTTGTTTAGTGGTTAAAGCATTGGCCGGCAGACTGAAGGGACACAAGTTCAATTCCCATTGAAGGGTACCTACCTCGGTTCATCTCAATCCCCATCCCCAGTCACAATGTGGACGAGAGGCAACCAATAGATGTATCTCTCTCACATCCATCTCTCTCTCTTCTCCACCTTCTCCCTTCCCCTTCACTCTCTCTCTCTCTCTCTCTGTCTCTCTCTCTAAAAAAAAAAAAAAAAAAAAAAAAGGAAAAAGTATCTAAAAGTGATGATTTTAAAAAAAAGTGTGCATTATTCTATTGTTGGATAGAATGTTCTATAAATGCAAATTAGACTAATTAGGTTGATGCTTTTATCCAAGATGTTATTCTTACTGATTTCTGTCTACTTGTTATAACACTTGCTGAGAGAAGAGTATTTAAATTTCCAACCATAATTTCGAATCTGTCTACTTCTTTCTGTTCTGTCAGGTTTTTTTCTTCATGTATCTGAAACTGTAATTGGGGACATAAAAACCTAAGACTCTTATGTCTGTTAATGAATTGATAATTTTATTATAAATAGTTTTATTTTACTCTGGTTGCTTTTAAGAAGTTTATCTTTATTATTGGTTTTTAGCAATTTCATTATGACATTTTGTTTGGTGTAGTTTTCTTTCTGTATATATTTTTTGGATCTGTGTGTTTGTTGTTTTTATTAAAATTATAAAGTTTGAAGCCTTATTTTTTTGAATATCTCTCTCTTCCTTTCACATAAGTCAGACAGCCTGATACTGCGCCAAACCACTGAAGTTCTGTTCATTTTTGGTCTGTTTTCCTCTGTGTCCTTCAGTTTGGGTAATTTATATTGTATATTTTCAAGTTTACTAATCTTTTCTTCTGCAGAGGCTAATCTCTATGAAGACGATTGAGTGAATTTTTCATTTTAGATATTTATTTTTCATTTCCAGAACATATTTTGGTTCTTCTTTGAATTTTCTATTATGTGTATATTTTTCTTTAAAAAATATTGATCACATTTATAATAGCTCTTTTTACATTCCTGTCTGATAAGTTTGACATATAAATCACTTTTAGTGTTCTTTAGTATTGGCCAATTTTTTTTCGCCTAGTAAATGGATCACATTTTTCAGCTTCTCAGTCTATTAATTTTAATGGAAGGTTGGGCATTGTGATTCTTATGTTGTTAGTGTTTGTTGTCTTTCTTAAGGAGCTTTGGTGTTTTATCTGGGTGACAATAAAGTTACCTGAGGATTTGCTTGATATATTATAGGCTTGTTTTTGAGGTCTTGTCTCATGTAGCTTTCGTTATAAGGCTAGATTACCCTACTACTTAGCAATAATACTTCTCAGGTCTCTACTCTAGGTGGCAACACAGCCTCTCCTCACTGGCTGGTTAAATCTCAAACATCTGTCAGTCCTATGTGAGCTCTTATAATTTCTCTATTCTTCACCCTATGTGTGCACAACTTAGTATTCAGTATAGTCTGGAGTAGATCCCAATGCAGATTTCGGAAGTTCTTTCTTTGTAAAGCTTCCTCATCTCTGATTCTTTCCTGCAAATTCCAACCATCTGAGCATCCCTGAATTTCAGTATTTTCTTCGTGGACTCAGTGACATGCCTGTGCTCTGCATGCATTCTCTCTTTCTCAGCATGGTCAGTAAGAGCCTCCAGGCAGAAAGCTGTGGTATTGTATTGTCTACTATGTTTGTTTCTCCTCTCTTAGGGATCCGTTCTTTGCTGTGTGTACACTAATGTCCAAAAACAGTTGTTTCACATATCTTGTCCATTTTTCTCATTCTTTATGATGGTGGACAAGTCTGCTTCAGATACTCTAGAAAGCTGAATGTGAAGTTCCCTATTCCATTATATTTTGAGACAACTTATAATGTGGTTTACTAATTTGCTCCAGTTTTGATAACTGAGGTATATCAAAACTGTTAGCTCAAAATGTATTTCCTATTCATAAATGAACATTTTATCAACTCTTCAGTTAATTAGAGGAGCTAATTGTGATAGCTACAGTTCTTAAGGTAGAAAAGGAGGTGTCAGTTGCTATTAATTGTGTTTCTCAGTTAACAAGACAAAAAACACATAATTAAGCACCATTAGTTGGATTGAGGAAGCATCCTTATTGAGGATCTGTGCAATTTTGTTAACCTCTTCCGAATTTGGAAGAACATTTTTTCCATTGTTCATATGCCTTATAATAATGTCATTGATTTTCATCATTTTTAAAGGCTGAACTTGATTATATTTTGAGGAACCATTAATTCTTGTTTTCATGGCTTTTAGAAACCCTTATTTTTCTGCACCAATTTGTCTAATTTGAAATTATCTAAAGACCCTGAGGGAACATTAATTTGGAATTATTCATTCATTTAGAGGAATCAAAGAAAGCCAGATAAAGATTTGGGTGCTTTTCATCTTTAGTATAGAAATTCCATTTTCACGGATTGTGAAAATATTAGACACATAATAAGTGAAAATATAAATGGCTACAGAGTTTTAGATGAAGCAAGGAGAAACTTCAAAGTTAAAGGAGCCCATATTGCTACAGATACAAAGCAAATACAAACCAAAATAAAGGCTAATAAGTGTACAAGATTCTGCACTTACTGCCATACCCATTCTTGACACCTTAAACCTAACATGCATTTCTTAAAGGAGTGACCATACTAATAAAGCCCACCTTTTACACTATTGCCACTAGTGCGGACACAATTATCTAGGAACAATAACAATCAGAACCGGAAGCCAATTTACCCCAGTCGGACTTAGCACTGTTTAATCACTCAATCATTTCACAGGTGGCCCAAGGTAGTGCAGCCTCTCCGGAAGAATTGTGGATGGATGTGGTTTTTAGGGGATGGAATGAATTCAAGTAATTCTCATAGGATGTGCACAGAATTTTAAAGAAAACTATGCTAGGAAAAGTACAGCCAGCTTGAGCTAAAAAGGACAGGGAGTTGAAAATGAAAAAAGGCCTATGGGATTTTCGCTTTCTCAGGAAGAAGCCTGAGAAATGGGATCATCTGTGAACATGGAACGTTTCTAATGGAAAGGTAAGACTATTTCAGAGGGAGAAATCAGTTCAGAAGGAGGTACAAAGAGTAACCGCTGCCAGGGAGAACAGGGCCCCAAGACAGCGCTGTGTACTGCTCCCTGACCATGTACGCTGGGCTGGACTTCAGCGTTGATATAGACCAGTGGCTATTTGCCTCCTGATTTTTTTCTTGTTGAATGCGAGTGTCCGTGGCGGTCATCCTGTTCTGTTCTCACTAATGCACATTCATTGGCGGGACTTCGATAACTTCTCTTTTGAGTTCATCAGGTCTCTGGGTCCAGAACACCTGCTCTTGGTCATTCACACCCAGGCAGCCTCATCTGCATCTGCACTTGAAGCAGGTCTCCAGATCCTGGGCTTCAAGCCTAATGCCATAGTTGATTGAGACTGTGGGGCCCAAGGATGCGGATTTATATAATTTTCTTTTGGGGAAGATTTAAAGTGATTTTGGCTAGAGAATAAACAGTGGTAGATTGCAAAAATAATGATGTTTCAAAGCCTTTTTCATCAAGAGGTGGAGTTATTTCTCTACCTCTTAAATTTAAGCTTAACAATGCGACTCGCTTTAGTCAATGAGAAATTAGCAAAAGTGGCAGAAGCAGAGTTTTAAAAGCTCCTTGATCTTGCTTCCCTTTGGAACCCTAGACCACCACGGAGAGAAGCATGGACCAGCATATGGAGGAGGAGAGATCCTGGGGACCAGACACAAGCTGTCCCAGCTGGGTCTTCTGCCATACCAACCACCCTGCCAACCACTAGGAAAATGAATGAAGCCACCCTACACCACCCAACCCCAGCTGTGCCAGCACAGCACAGAGGCACTCCCCAGCAAACCCAGGAATCATGAAAAATAATCATAAGCTATTAAGCGTGAGGATGATTTCTTACTTAGCAAAAGCTAATGAATGCAAGTATCCAGGAAGAAGAGGGATATGTGGACAGAGCTATTACTCTGAGGCATGTGGGCCTTGTTTTTCCCTGGATGATCATGAGGTTGTACTCATGCAAATCTCAGTTCCATAAACAATAAACTTCAACATTTATAAATAATTGGAATGAATAAATTGTTAGTATAGGATTTTCCTACATGCTGTACCAGTAAGCCCTGAAAATAAGACTTGTGGCACTATTTGGTAAATATTTAGTAAATATTTGCCTATTTTCTCAACTCTTGCTACCTGGGAAGAGAATAGCCCTGAAATAAGCTAATTAAAACTGAAAGAAGCTGATTAGAGATTAGTGATTGCTAATTAGAGATTGCTAATTGTCCTTCGGTATCCATCTTCTTATTTCTCCTTTTAGTAGAAGAACCTATGAGTTTACTTTCATTTTATTATTTTTTTAAATCCTTATCTAAGGATATGTTTCTATTGATTTTTAAAGAGAGAGGAAGGGAGAGAGAGAGTGGTTAGAGAAACATCTACGTGAGAGAGAAACAACAATAGGTTGCCTCTATTACATGCCCTGACTGGGGATCGAACCCGCAACCTATTGGTAAATGGGACGACACTTCAACCAATGGAGCCACTTGTCTAGAGCAGAAACTATGAGTTTATCTAGGTACATGGCCATTCATCTAGAAACTACATTTTCTGCTTTCTTTGCTCCTAGAATGGGTATCTAATTGAGTATGACCTCAACTTGATTACACCTGAAAAAATCCTTTTCCATTTCTAAACAAGGTCATGTTCACAGGTACTGGGGGTGGGATTTTAATGCATCTTATTGGGGGATGTAATTTATTGGTACCTTTCTTATACCCTTTCTCTATTTTTTTTATTTTCTTTTTCTACCTGTTTCCCCTCTGTGTACACCACTTGGTCTGCTTTTGGTGAGCTCCCAATCCAGGAAACTCTTCATGAGTGTATCAATTAAGGTCCAGACCAATAACATAACTGTCATAGCCTCAGACTGGACTGGGAGCTCCTGAACTTCTGGAATCCTTCTGTTATTAGTGGGGAGCTCTCCATGTCCCCACGAGTTGCTGGTGGAATTGGGCTTATTGCAATGTCAAAAGAAAATGAATTTTCTGAGACTCACACAGGAGAATGAATGGCATTTATTTGCATGGGATTAAATCCCTGAGTTTCCATAGTCCCCTAACCCTCTGTCCCACCATGGAAGAAGTCCAGCTGTGTCCTTAGGAGAGCTAGGCATAAAGACCTTGCTCCATTTCTGTTCCATATTTGCAGCAGCCTAGCTTAGCTTGTGTTTCCAGCTGTAGTCCATCGGTCCAGTGCATGTGGATTCCAAATGGCTGTAGGCCATGCTGCTTCCAGGAACTAGGGCAAATGCAAGGAAGCAGGAGCAAAACCAGAGGAACAGGAGAGGAACTGGAGAGAGAGAATTCCTTTGTCTCAGGATTAAAACTAGGAGCATAACCAATTAAGCCTTCAGGATTTCAGCATGCTTGCCATGGCTCTGTACCTCCTAGCCCAGTGGTCGGCAAACTGCAGCTCACGAGCCACATGCGGCTCTTTGGCCCCTTGAGTGTGGCTCTTCCACAAAATACCATGTGCGGGTGCGCACGTACAGGGAATGTTGTGGAATGAAAGAAGATGTAGTGTCAAGGATTGAGAAAGGTATGTTGAGATGGTTTGGACATATAGAGAGGATGAACGAAAGGAGATAGAAGAAACAAGTATACAAGACGAGTGTGGATGGGAGAGTTGGAAGGGGTCAACCTCAGCGAATGTACCTCAATCAGATTGAGGACGTTTTTAGCAAAGACCAGCTTAGGAGTACCCTAATTAAGTTAATAACAATGTACCTACCTATATAGTTTGTTTAAAAAAGTTGGCTCTCAAAAGAAATTTCAATCGTTGTACTGTTGACATTTGGTTCTGTTGACTAATGAGTTTGTCAACCACTGTCCTAGCCAATTATTTTTTGTTTCCTGGTTAGACTAACAGGCAAGTTCCCTACATCACACAAACTTTCCTGTGCATGCATCCATCTTCCCCTCCACCTAGGGATCTGCAGGGAATAGACTGGTAGTTCCCTGGGGAGTGTGAAATTGCAGCTTCATGGTGAAGCTTCCCAAATGACCATGCTTATAATGTCTGGCCTCTCTTTTGCTCCTTCCTATTATGAATAACTAGCTCATTAAAATGCTAACAATGTGGAGTTTACCTTGTGATAACTAGAACTTGTTTAACCTTTTGCAGTATCATTTTAATTGTCTAGGACAGTGGTCGGCAAACTCATTAGTCAACAGAGCCAAATATCAACAGTACAAAGATTGAAATTTCTTCTGAGAGCCAATTTTTTTAAACTTAAACTATATAGGTAGGTACATTGTTATTAACTCAATTAGGGTACTCCTAAGGCTTAGGAAGAGCCACACTCAAGGGGCCAAAGAGCCGCATGTGGCTCTTGAGCCGCAGTTTGCCAACCACGGGTCTAGGAAAATGAACACTATAATAATGGAACATATTAAATAAGGCTGTTGTGAGGATCAAAATGGTTCCTATATGTAAGAACTTGACACCTCCTCATTTTCCTAGGAAATTAAAATTACCACTGGAAGAAGTGATTGAGAAACATTTTCAACTGTCTCTCTACAGGTCTTGGCATGTAAGACCTATCCTATAAGATGGTATACCCCCACCTAAAAAGTCTAATCTGTAAAATCCCAAACTTTTCCAATGTCGTTTTGACCCCAATCTGCAACTCCAAGTAGATTTTTATTCACCTCTGCCTGTGTCACAATAGAACCAACATAGTAACATTAGGCTCATGAAAACCACAGTGAAGGGAAAGGAATGTTTAAATAGCATCCATTTGAGATGTTGGGTAATGCAACACACACTAAAAAAAGTAAAACCTTCTGCCCATCCATGGGAACTTTCTCAGACATCACTCAGTTTGGCAACCCATTTTCCTGTGAAAAAACAAGACTCTCTTTGTCATCTTCACTTGGTCATAATAAAGATTATAGCTGTCCCCATGCTATCACAACTGGCCATGTCTAACCAAGTTGGAGGAGAAAATTTTTAATTCTACACAGATCTGTGCAGTAGCTAAGAAAAACATGAAAAACCGGAGTTATAGATGCATAATTGATGAAGACATTAGTGAATGAACATGGTAGTCTAAAGATATTTTAAAATTACCAAGTGGCAGGATCAACATCAACACCTGTGGAAACTATGAGAATCAGCAGATTCATTAAAGTAAGACTTTAAAAGGAGATGAATTATGCAGTACTATAGGACAAAAACATTACCCCTTACCTTATCTGGATATAATTTTCCTTAGTCCTCAAATTAGGAGTGATTAGATATTAGCATCACTTCCTAAAAATTGGTTCTGTACTTGTTTGCTTATATTAACTATTGAGTAAATGGCAAATACTTTCTTTGTTCTATATTCCAGGTTCAGTTCTTCTTAACTAATCCTTGCGTTGATTTTCAAAATCTCAAGTCATTGAAACCTTCAGCAGTGGTTAAAAAGAAAACATCACCAGTTCAGTCACAAACTGCACATCAGGCAATGGCTGGTTTGAAGAGTAAACAAAGCCAGGTAAACAGCCTTCTATCCAGGTGCCACCTGCATCTGCATCAGGATTCTCAGAGGAACTTGTTTAAAATACAGACTCTGGGGCCCTGCTCAGAGTTAATGAGTGAATGGTGTCCAGGAATCTGGTTTTTTTTAAGACACAATTAGCTGCTTTGAAAGCTAGAGGTTGAGGACTACTGCTTCAGCTACTGCCAACATTAAGAGGAATGAATTCTATAGAGAATTTCTGTGGGAAACCAAGAGATAATTACCAGTTTTTAATATTTCCTCGGTAACTCTTTTATTTTTATCCCTAGGAGATGCTCTCAGGAAGGCTTCAGTTGGACGCTGAGATATTTGTAGTATACTTATGGAGGTAACTATGATTACCTATCCGAGAACTCATATGACATAGCCAGGCTATATATATGCAGATGGTTTTCAAATTGCTCACATAATGTGTACTTATTTAAAATCTTGATTGAAATTGTATAACAGACAAATCTATTTTGTCAATTTCCAAATTTCTCCATATAGATCCAATCACCTAGACACTTTCACAGTAAGTTATAGGTGGTTTTGTAAATCAGCATAAGTCAGAGTAATGAATGTAACTATTTACTGTTGCTCCACTCAGACTCTAACAGAAAATATTCTCAGCATGACTGCATTTACTAGACATCAACAACTCGACTTTGTACTTTTGTGGCCAGACCAATAGAGGAGCCAAAGAATCTTGATTTTTAAACTCCTGACTTGCATGAAAAAATCATTCTCTGTAAGGTAATAATTTAAAAAGAATATCTATTTTTGAAATATCACCCAAAAATATTGTTGTGATCAGGAGAAAAGATAATTTAGCAAAACTAAGGCCATTATATCCCTGTAGTATTGTGTGATGATTATGAGTGTAAACTCTGGAACTAACTGGACAGTCCAGATTAAAAATTTCAGTTCTTAGCTGAGTAACTTTCAGCAAAATATTTAACTTATCTGTGCTTCAGGTTTTTTATCTGTAAAAATCGCAAAAATTATTGCACCTCTCTCATGAGTTTGTTGTGATGATTACATAAATTATATATATGCAGGCTGAGGCCAATGTCTAGCACATAGTAAGCACTCAATAGAGTTAGCCACTATTTGTCATTAATGTATTTGTTTTCAGTATATTTTCCTACCTCCTTTTGCTCTCAATAGTACCTAGAGGGTTCTTTGTAATTGAGGTATAACTGACATAAGATTGTATTCCTGTCACGAGTACAATGTAATAATTTAAGATTTGTTCATAATGCAAAATGACCACCACAATAAACCCAGGTAGCCTGTCACCATACACAGTTACAATTTTTTTTCTTGTGATGAGAACTTTCAAGATTTATTCTCCTAGCTACTTTCAAATATGCGAAACAGTATTACTAGTTACCATTCTGTATGTTATGAACAAAACATTGAAGTTTTCTTTTTTCATTTCCCAGCATTTCATCTCTTCCAGCGGGACCATGGGTAAGCACATCATTCCACGTTTAGCACATCGGAAACACCTCATGTTTAAATCATGGATATTTTTATGGGTTCCATGCCTTCTGCTAAACATATCCCACATTTTGTTTCAGGTAACATTCTGAATGATGGCTGTTTCTTCTGCATTCAGATGGGTGATGGTGTGGAACCCTCACTAATGGCCAGGTCATACATATGTCTTGTATTCTATAAATAGAGTTCAGTGAGCCTTATGATTTGCAAACTAACTGGTCCCTCCTCCCTCTAGCCACCTTCCTTAGATAGCAAGTCAGTATCCTAATCCTACTTATGTGACTGACTATTGCTGGCATGGAATGGGGGTAACTTACCTGGAAAAATTCCTTGAACTCATAAGAAAACAGACATGGGGAGAGGGGATTTTAGTTGAAGAGAAGTTATACCCTCATTCTTAATCCTTTTGAAATACAGTATTAGACACTTCCTGTGTCTTGGGGTTACATTGTAAATCCTGATTGTAGCTCTATAGTCTTACTGTGTAGTAGATGCTCTTGTACTGTATTGGTTATTAGTTGATCCCCTGGTATAAAAGTCCAGGCAGTGATAATGCAGAGAAACTACCATAAGATGGAGAGGCAGGTGAAAGACAGAGAACTGACCCCCCAAATGACCCAGGAGAGCTCTATCATCAGTTCTAGGGCTTCTTGGATGCTGGGTGTGAGAGATGAAGCTCAAAGGGCAGAAACTGAGGACAGGTGGGGATAGAGGGTATGGGGAGGGGGGTAGCAGGCCTGAGGCAGGAGGATTGGGGACTTACAGTATTCTGAGCTGAGGTGATCGTGGCTCTCATAATGTCTTGGTGGTTTGATCCATGTTAAAACCGCAGGATCAGGCAAACAAGTGCTATGTTAAAATCCTGTTATGTAATGCTTAAGAATGACTCACTCTCTTTAATTGAGGGGCACTGCATTACGCAGTAACAAATAATAATAATGATGATAATGATCATCATTGTGATAATAACAGTCATAAAATAGCTGGCACTTACACAGGGTTTGCTTGCACGCTGTAGGTTGTATGCCAGATACTTTTCTGAGGCTTCGCAGTTATTAACTCCTTACAACAACTCTGAGGCGTTACCATTGGTTTTGTTTGTTCCTGTGTTCCAGGTGTTACCATTCTAATCCCCATCTCATGGATGACGAATCAGAAGCACAACAAGGTGGGATTCTTTGCTCTGTGTCCCTCAGCAGGTAGGTGGTGGAGCCACGATTCCCACCCCAGGAATCTGGCTTCAGGTTCTACAATAAACTGCTCTCAAATCACCTGCTTTCAGATGGAGGGTCAGGAGCCAAACATGACCAGATAAATGACCATGTAACGTAGGAGACATAAGGGAGACAAAAGGGTAATATGCAAGGGAAAGAGGTTGGGGATCTTTTCAGTTTCTACTTTTACCTTGGTGGCTTGTCTATGCCTGAATCATTCATTGTGTGGCCCGAAACCCACAGATTCAGCTCAGCTTTGGCCAGAGTTCATGGAGTCAAGTTTAAGTGGGGCTGAAATTCAGTTTGGGAGCATTGACCATCAGAAGTGGGCAAAGGGGTCAGTTCCAGCAGCCACACTGCATATAAGAAGACCAATAGTGTTTTAGCACATGTTTCTAGGAAATGTATTGATCAAACAGACTTTAAGCAAAATAGAAAATTTGAATAACATAATTAATATCCTCAGGACAATAGATTTTTACAGAAATAGATATGTAATATATACATAGAATGAGTATTGTTGAATGCCCATAAAACATTTATAAAACTGTACAAGTACTTTGTGCTAAAGAAGATTCATAAATAAAAGAATCAACATCACACAGAATAATTCAATAAAATTAGAAATCAATGACGAAAGGAAAGCTAGGAAACTGTAACCTATTTGGAAACTAAAATCATACTATTAAAAACCTTGTGGGTAAAAACATAAATAATACTAAGATTATGTAATAATTAGAACTGATGTAGGAAATTATTACATAAAATTTATGAACTTTAGCTAAAGCAGTATTCAGTGAAAAATATATAGCATTAAAGACATTTACTCTAATAAAAACTGAAGTCAATTGAACCAGTTGTTCAGTTAACAAAATAATTAACAATGTACAAAAGTTAAGAGCAAATAAGAAATAAGGAAGAAAATTAAAATATATGTAATTTTATTGGCCCAGGCATTGTTAATACTCAACTCACTTGATCCACAATAATAAAGATAAATGAAGAATTCAATGAAATTGAGTAAAAATAATAGAGAACATTAATCAAACCAAAAGTTAAAATAATTATTTTAAAATAATAAATTAAAATAAATAAGACATTTTTCTAAGCTCTATAAAATTATCATGAAACAGATAATTCCTACCAAACTAATTTTTTTCCAGGAAACAGAGAGGCATATGTCTAATTCATCTTATGAGGCTAGCTAGAGAAATCATTCTTCCAAACATGAAGAAGATATGAGAAAGGAAGTTTAGGCCCTTTGTACTTAAAATAGAAGTGCTAAAATGCAAATAATCAAATCCTACCATGTAACATGTTATAAGTAGGGTTTACCCCAGGAATTCAAGTATCATTTAATAACAGAGTCACTACACCAGTAGGTTAAAGGAGAAAAATTATGTGTCATCTGAATAGAAGCAGAAAATACATTTGAGATTATATATATATATATATATATATATATATATATATATATATATATGCATAAAACTAGAAATACATGGAAAATTACTTAACTTGATAAAAATCTAGTCCCAACATTACTTAATGCCATTTAATAATATAAGGATCCCCACTCCCATCATTATTCTTAATCATGGTGTTGGAAATCCTGACCAATGCAACCAGTTAAGAAAAACAAATAAGAGACATATCAGTCAGGATGGGCTAGCTTATGCTGCAGTTCATAAAAACTAAACATTCTAGTTGCTCAACCACAAGAGTTTATTTCCTGGCTCATGCTAAATGTTCTTTATGGTTTGGCAGAGGAATTGGGCTTACTATCACTCAGAGAGGTAGGCTAGTGGAATAGTCTCCATCCTCAGCATTGCTAATTATAGTATTTAAGGGGAAATGACAAGCTGGGAGGGTCTGGCATTCACTGGTTTCAAAAGTGATACCTGTCACTTGACTCAAAACTTCACTGGCCTGAAATATCACATAGTCCACCCAAGAACAGGGAAGCTAGGAAGTCAAATCTTTAAAAAACAAACATATTTTTAATGACTTCAGAGAGTCTTGAAAGTGTATTGTTGGGTGCAAAATAATAATGAAACAGAACCAGATTTGTAGATCAATTCGATTCACATAAAGTAATACAGTAAGACCCTATCCTATCTAATAAAAGAGAAACATGGTAATTAGCCATACCTCTGCTACCCTTCCCATTGGCTAATCAGGACGATATGCAAATTAACTGCCAGCCAAGATGGCGGCCGGCAGCCAGGCAGCTTAAAGTGAACATGAGGCTTGCTTGCTTCAGTGACAGAGGAAGCCAACGTTCCCCGCCTGCCACTGCTGGCCTATGAGCTTGCAGTTTCAAACATTGTTACAAATATAGAAGCTAAACAAAACCCCAGAAACCTGCTTTCAGCAAGCCGGGATCTCAGAGCTGGAGTTGAAACAGTGTTTCGATTATAGAACCCAAACAAACCAGATACCTGCTTTCAGCAGCTGAGGCCTCAGAGCTGGAGCCAAGCCTCAGAGCTAAAGCTGGCCCAGAATAAAAAAAAAAAAAAAAAAAAAAAAAAAGGAGAGGTTGGGAGCTTCATTCACCAGCCAGCCTGAAAACAGCCCTCAGCCCTCACCCAGACTGGCCAGGCACCCCAGTGGGGACCCAAACCCTGAAGGGTGTGTGACCCGCTGCAAATAGCCATCAGCCCCTCACACAAGCTGGCCAGGCACCCAAGCAGGACCCCCACCCTGATCTAGGACACCCTTCAGGGCAAACCAGCCGGCCCCCACCTGTGCACCAGGCCTCTATCCTGTATAGTAAAAGGGTAATATGCCTCCCAGCACCGGGATCAGCGGAGCCGCGAGGCCTCCTGGCACCGAGATCAGCGTGACAGGAGCAGCGCCAAAACCCCCTGATTGCCCTGCGGCTCTGTGTGTGACAGGGGGCGGGGCCACAACCTCCCTATTGGCCCTGCTCTGTTCGTGACAGGGGAAGGCGCCCCAACCCCCTGATCAGTCCTGCTCTGTGCCTGATACGGGGGAGCTCACCAACCCCCTGATCGCCCTGCGGCTCTGTGTGTGACAAGGTGCGGCGCCCCAACCCCCTGATCGGCCCTGCTCTGTGGTTGACAGGGTGCGGTGCCCCAACCCCTCCCCCCCACGGGCCCTGCTCTGAGTGTGACAGGGTAGAACCACAACCTCCCCATCGGCCCTGCCCTGAGTGTGACAGTGGTGGCGCCCCAACCCCCTGATTGGCCCTGCTCTGTGGGTGATAGAGGGCGGTGCCCCAACTCCCCTATCGGCCCTACTCTGTGAGTGACAGGGGGGAGTTCCCCAATGCCCTGATTGGCCCTGCTCTGTGCGTGATGGGGGGTGGTGCCGCAACCTCCCCATCGACCCTGCCTTGAGTGTGACAGGGGGCAGTGCCCCAACCCCCTAATCGGCCCTACCCTGAGCGTGACTGAGGGTGGCATTGCAACCTCCTAATCCGCCCTGCTCTGTGCATGACAGGGGGTGGAGCACCAACTCCCCAAACGGCCCTGCTCTGAGCCTGACCAGGGGCTCCACCTAGGGATTGGGCCTGCCCTCTGCCACCCGGGAGCAGGCCTAAGCCAGCAGGTCGTTATCTCCCGAGGGGTCCCAGACTGCAAGAGGGCACAGGCCGGGCTGAGGGAACCCCCCCCCCCCGAGTGCACAAATTTTTGTGCACCGGGCCTCTAGTCCTATATAATAAAAGCCTAATATGCAAATAGACCAAATGGCGGAACTAGAACAACCGAACAACTGAACAACCGGTTGCTATCATGTGTGCTGACCACCAGGGGGTATGCATGGAACATGGAGGGCATCAGCCATGGTGGGATGGTGGAGCAGGTGAGCAGGGGTGCCAGACCAAGGCAGGGCGCTGGTTGCTGTCATTGGGGTGAGCCTCTGGTGGTTACTGAAAATTCTTTGCTCTCACGTGCCGCAGTCCTGCCCAGCACTCACACCTGCTGCCAGCGCTGGTCCCACTCGCACCTGCTGCTGGTGCCTGGAGCCAGTACCAATTACTCGGTGCCATCAGTGGGTGTGAGCAGTGGCTGCTGGCTCTGATCCCCCCTGAGGTCTTCTCCACCTCCCCCTGCTCCTGAGGGGCAATTGGGGCAGCAGCCACTGCTTGCACCAGCTGCTAGTGCTGGCCCCAATAGCCCTGTGCTATCAGCGGATGCCAGTGGGACCGGCGCCATCAGCATGTGGGAGCAGTGGTGGCGGGAGCAGGGCTGCCAGCAGACAAGGGACTGGGGGATGCAGCGGGAGGGGCCAGGCAGGATGCGATGAGACCCACCCCTGTGCCTACCACAGCCTCATGGTCCACAGTTCCTTTCAAGGTGCATGAATTTGTGCACTGGGCCCCTAGTGTTTACATAAAGCAACCTTTCTGATGTTACAAGGGAACAGACATATCCAAGGACACATGCACATTAGATATGCAGTAATTAGAGGAAGGGGAGGGAAGGGGAACTTAAGTCGAGAAGGGTCTTGTGGGGCCCTGTGATTACGATGAGGTGTAAACATCCACTATGGGGGAGAGAGGAGTAGTTCTGACTCTTCAGTCACTCTGCCCCTGACCAGTTCCCAGGGCAGGGGCCTCCAGCTCTAGGACTGGGCAGCAAGGACAATATCTGATGTGTTCATTATGGCTGAAGACTTGAGGACATAGAGAAAACCTCTTCTCTTTAGTGAAAATCACATACCTGGAAAAACATCGGAGGGGACCTCAGAATCCCTTAGTGTGGGGCTCCTTCAGAAATGTGGATGAGAATACAGATTCCTAGAGGCCACAGTTAAGACCAAAAAGGAGATTGAAAGCATAGAAAAAGAAATTATGCCTAAGTAACGAAAAGGGGCAACAATTTGAAATCTTTATCGAGTGCATTTCCTAAAACTGCCATTGTGGTAGCTTAGGTTTTCGACATCCCCCACAGTGTTTGGCCTTTGTCATTCCTAAATTATAGCTCCTATTGCCAGGGCTCTTACTATGCACTGGCAAGCACAAGCAGGTGCCTTCCTCTTCTCCCATATTTCAATGAAACCCAGGTAAACAGCCCATAAATTGCCTACTATACCTGTCAGAACAGGTCTTTGCCAGTATAATCTGCGATTAGCCTTGTGTTGAAAATTTTAAGTCTCTAGTATTATAGGCAAGTCCCAAATTATAAATCAATTTTATTACAAAATTTACTTGGTGACCTTATTGTTTGGAAATGTCTTTTCACACCAAAGGAATGTTATAAATGCTTTAACCCGCTTTCCTGGGCACTGGGCCCACTCAGAGTAAAATTTTGAACAGTCTGACATTTATCTTTGGCAATTTCTCTGTAACAGTCGAGGCTGTGATTCATATGCCGGCACACCTCCAGGGGAACGCACACTGCACATGGGAAATTCTACTGATTCCCAAGCTCAAGAGATACTGGGGAGAAAGTAAGAATAGGAGTTTGTTGTTTCACTGAACTGCTGTATCTCAATCCTGTCTGGGTATCAAAATCACCCCTCACATTTTCAATGGAGGAAACCAGACTGGGCAGGGTAGGTCTCAGGTGCAGGGGCTGCCCAGCTGCTGACCAGCACCGTAGTAATCCCCATTCTCTATTCCAGTGATGGCGAACCTATGACACGCGAACTCATTTTTTTGGTTGATTTTTCTTTGTTAAATGGCACTTAAATATATAAAATAAAAATCAAAACTATAAGTCTTTGTTTTACTATGGTGGCAAGTATCAAAAAATTTCTACATGTGCCATGGTACCAGAGTTAAGTTAGGGTTTTTCAAAATGCTGACACGCCGAGCTCAAAAGGTTCGCCATCACTATTCTATTCTCATGCTCGCTGGTGATGTCACCAAGTGCTGCAAGAGCAGCCAGCAGCACCAGGTGGCTCTGGCATCTAAAGCCCATCCTGAAGGTGACTTTAAGACCCTCTCCTTTCTGGTTTGTGGAATCTGTCACCTCCCCAGGCTGGCACACCCTTACCTACAACCTTACCTTCAGTTGGTGTGTCTCCTCTCACTCAGATTCTCATGAAAGTGACATCTCCTTTTGTTTCAGTAGTTGGTGATCAGGGTGTTTACTTTCGCTCTGATGAACATAAAATGTGAAGTGCATCATCTGAAGGGAGAAGGAATAGGTCAAATCCTGGAACAGGTTCCACGGGCAGCCGGGCTGTTACTAGTTTATTCATTTAAGGGTTCTGTCCAGAGTCTGCTCTGGGCTCTGGGACTTCCATGGGGCACAAAACCGATGGACGTCCGCTTATGAGTAAGTGAAATGAGTAAACTATAAGTTAATGGCAATAAGTGATAAAGAGAAAGGTAAGAAGAGGCAAGGGGAATTGTGCGAGGTGGGGGAGGTATAAAGAAAACCTCACAGGAAGACAACATTTGTGTAAAGACCTGGAAGGGCGAGGGCCAGTTGTGTGGTGACCTGTTGCAAAGGCAGACGACGTCCTGGGACAGCGGAGCAGCATCAGGGAGGCTGCTGGGCCCTGAGCGGAGTGAGCGAAGGAGAGCCTGAATAGGACCAGCGAGAAATGAGAAAGGAGGTTTATTTGATTTTGAAAATTCCCCCTTTACAGGCAATGAAAGGATATGGTCCCCTCTATCATCACCCCCTCTGAGGGTTCGAGCCTTCTCACCAAGTCTGAGATGGTCCAGGTTCCTATTTTTGTGCCCCAATAAGGAACTCTAGCAGTCTTATCCAGGACTTCTCCAACTTCCTTTCTCAAATATCCCGAGTCCCCTAATATTTTTTCTCTCCATCTTTAACAATATTCCTTGCTTCCCTGAAGGTGGGTGAGAATAGCCACGTGTTAGAAGAAACCAATCTAAGTTAGGTCTCACTAAGGTGCTTGGCAATGAGAATAAACCTCTAATGGACATAAGAGTCATGGCCGGGGGGAATAGAGTTCCTGAGATGTTGCCATCCTGGGGATGGGCTCTGGGGTAGAGGTTTTGGATGCTTGTTAGCCATACTTTCCTTCTGCTCCCTCTGGAACCCACAGGTCCTGAGTGTGAGGACCTCTGCCCCGTGTTTCTTCAGTGCACATTGGGTGGTGGCTCAGGCCTTGGGCAGAAAGCTCATTTGTCACTTGGCATCGGTGGTTTGCTGTCTGCAGAGCCTGGCGAGCTGAAGGCACCCCCTCGAGTCACTTAGGAGCCTCGCATGGCCTTTGGAGAGAACACTCCACAGAACGCCCTGGGCCGTGCTGTGTGGCAGGTGAGTCAGGGAGCGGGCCGTGGGGACACAGATGGGTGCAGAGCGGAGGAGAGGATAAATCAGTACACGACACAGCAGGCCAGGATCTCCAAGGAGCTGCCACCTCTGCCTGCTGCTTTGAAGTGATTGAAAGAAAGCAGACAGCAGTCAAATGGCTCAACGGGAGCGAGAGGTGAGAGAAGAAATAGTCACAGGAGCCTCGTTGGCCCCAAAATAGGTTTCTTTTCAGGATGACCCAACCCAGATTTAGAGACTGTGGGGTCAGCCACACACACAGGTCTCTCTCTCTCTCTCTCTCTCTCTCTCTCTCTCTCTCTCTCTCTCTCCCTCCCCTCCCCCCGATCCATTCATTATTGAGTGTCTATCTAGCATCTACCTATCTATCAATTTTCTTCTATCTAACTACGTACCTATCTATAAAAAGGAAAAGTCAACCCACATTGTCTGGGAGAGGAAATAATAGGTCAGATCCTAAAAGCTGTTCAGACTGTAATAAAGAGATAATTAAGAGATTCATTCATTTTATCAACAAATATTTATTAAATGTCTGCTTCATTTCAGGAAACACACACATATGCGCATGCGTGCCACATACAGAGAGAGAGAGAGAGAGAGAGAGAGAGAGAGAGAGAGAGAGAGAGAGAGAGAGAGAGAAAGAAAACATCAGAGAAACACACACACACTCATACAGACACGAGGTCACTCTCCGGACACCAGTGAAAAGTTAGACTTTAGGCTAATTTTGCTTTAAAATGAAGGCTTCGAGGACAGGTTAGCTGGAAGGGTTGAGGGACATGGCAGAAGGGCCAGGATGGGAGCTGTGAGCACCAGGAGCCAGGGCAGTGCCCAGGAATGGAGACATTTCCCAGCCTCATCTGCTAGGGCCGTTGTGTATTGTTAGCAGGAAAGGAATTTAGTGTTTGTGATCTAAGGCAATTTGGGGAACAAATAGGGGAATTCAATAACACTAAATGATAGTTTTCATTATTCTTAAGGACTGTTAGGTAAAATGTACTTTACACTTAGATTGTTCACAATAGTTAAGAACAGATTTGAGGTAAAGAACTTGGTTTGGTTGATTTTTATACCTCCCCCCACTCCAACATACTCCTCATTTAGACTTTTACCCTTTGAATTGGGTTTCTGCACTTAACCTAAAACATATGACACAGGCCTAGCAGTTAGGTGGCGAGTGTCAGGGACAGACATGCAAACATATATACATAAATGCTAAATGCTGCAGATATTTAAAGTTTTTTGAGGGTGGGAGAGGGAGAATAAGTTTACCTATTCTAATGTGTGGCACACTCAGGTAGCGATGGACCCTATTCTGATAACCCATTCTTGAGGCATTCTGCTTAGCTTTGCCCCTCTGGGAATGAGAACCCTGGCTGCCATGATCAGATGGGTTGGTTCACTTGAGATATATATTTCTCAACAATGCCCCAATGATGGTGTACTTGGTACATCATAAAGACAGAAACAATTCATTGAGAAGAAGTGAACCTAGTTTTAGAAAGAAGCTCTACACACTAAATCCTATATAATAAAAGAGTAAATGCAAATAGACCGAACAGCAAAACAACCAATCAAAGCGTAATATGCTAATGATATGCTAAGGCTGCTCAACCGCTCACTATGACATGCACTGACACCAGGGGGCAGATGGTCCAACTGGTAGGTTAGCTTGCTGCTGGGGTTCGGCAGATCAGGACTGGGTGAGATAGGCCAGACATATGCTGGAGCCCTCCCGTGGTCCCTCCCTGGCCCAATCGTGCACCGGTGGGGTCCCTCAGCCTGGCCTGTGCCCTCTTGCAATTTGGGACCCCTCAGGGGATGCCAGAGAGCTGATTTCAGCCCGATCCTGCAGGCCACTCCCCTTGGGAGGGTGCCAGATGCAGGGCTTATTACCGGCGAATGTTGCTGTGGCAGCGAGAGCCTCTTCCAATTGGGACAGATTGGGCGCAAACCCATGGCAGGCATAGTGGGTCCGGGATGAGTGGGAGCAGCAGGTAGCAGCTGACTGTGGGTTTCAATTCAATCCCTGCAGGCCACCCAGAGGGACCCCAGCCATGCACAAATTTGTGCACTGGGCCTCTAGTAAATTAATAAAGCAATGAGTATTCTATCAACTGCTTCTCCTCTGTGTGCTCTACTTCTTGGGTTAAATCAATCCATTCTCCCTGGGAACTGGTAAATCCTTTGCTACATGTGGCTAAGGGAGTTGTTTCTATTCTGATTCTTGCTTGGGCCCTCGGATGTCACCCATTTCCGCATCATTCATTAGTTCAGGGTGGGATTTTTTTTCAGACTTGAAATGACAAGGTTTATTTACTGCAAGTATTTCAACTATAAAGATGATTTTTTTAATTATGAAGGAATACATATAAATTTCAACATGACCAAGCAAATCCAGATTCAATTATTCCTTTCCCTTATTATTTATGACCTTTTATCCTTTTTATTATCAGCAAACCTTTCACTAGCAGGATGCTGCTCAGACATTCCTGGTCATCTTTGATGCCCCGGGTATTTAAGATGAAGAGCAAAGAGCTTTTCCTGGGCATTGCACTAGTTCTAGTTTTAAAGGGTGTCCCAAAACTCACGCAAGAAGTAATTTTGATAGAAAACACAGGTTTATAATTAAAAATCGTGATTTTTTTATTGATTCATAAAGTATATAATATAGGGTTACGTATGGAATAAAATATTGGGCAAATGGCCTCCACAGCACAAAAAACTGGATTATCATGTCGCGATAGTGAGCACCATTAACTGTTATTGCCTGAGCAGCTGCATTTCGGTCATGGAAAATTTCAACATAAGAGTGCGTATGTGCCAGGAAAGCTGTGGAGGCCATTTACTCAATATGCTATTTCATACATAACCCTATACTGTATACTTTAGGAATCAATAAAAAATTTACAATTTTTAATTATAAACCTGTGTTTTCTATCAAAATTACTTCTTGCGTGCATTTTGGGACACCCTTTAGCTAAGTTAACTCTACGATACACAAAAGAAAAAACATTTATAACACTATCCTGTCAATCAGCACCTGGCCCATACCCCATATAATGTGGGAGAGCTAGTAAATGCAGTGACAGTTGTGCAAGATGAAGTAAAAGGTGGAGTGAGGTGGCTTGCCCCCAGTTTTCTTGGGTAAAGCACAGTGTTCGTCGCCACAATAAGCCATACACCCTTGCTTGGGGCAGAAAGGGTCTTTGCCTGGGTGGCTCTGGATATTTCTCGAGTCCTCCTTGCTGCCATAAAGTGGCAGGCAGGGCGGGGTGTTTGGATCCAGATGTCCTTGGGCCTGGATTCTGGCCTGCTTCTTAATAGAGATACAGTTTTGAGTAAGTTTCTCAATCATTTTGGAATTGTGGTTCCTTTAGCTAAATGTGAGGCTAATAAACCTATCGTATGGGATGATTGTGAGAATGAGTGATGGCAAATATAAAGCTGATGGTGATGTGTGTCACCGAGATCATGTGTACTGAAAGATCTAATGGATAATGCGCTTGTTTATTGTTGTCCTTAGTGTTGTTTTTATTATTATCCTTCTCCTTGTCCCACCCTATTCTGTGATGGATCGATCAGGTCCTGGTGGAATTCATGGCCTGCGTTGGCTCAGGTTTCTAGCAATAAACCATAGTGCTCTCACCAGTCCTGTTTCCCCATCTTAAGTCTTGTGTTTCTCTAGCTTCTGGTATATTAGCTACTCTGATGCTGACACTGAAGGAAGAACAGCATTTTTTTCCAATGTACTTCTTGCTGCATCAGAGAATTATTTCCTTCTGTATGTTTTGGTAATGGTTGTGTAGGTAGTGATTTTATAGAAGATTCTGACTTAGGAAAGAGCAAAAATACTTAAGGTTGCATGCTACATAAAAACTTCTCCCATTTATCAAAAACTAATCTGATGTTTTATTTCACTATCATATTGCTTTATATACCTGTGGGCTGGACCGTCTGGGATTTTGTGGTTCAAATATTTTATTTACCTGTAGGTATGAGATTCAGTGAAACAGCAAACAACAAAAACGTAAATTATATGGTGTCAATACTATACTAAAATAGCAAAGGCTGTCCAGTTCCAGAAAGTTCTATGTCTAGTGGTCAGTTATCATGAAAAGTGACTGGTACTCAGACCTTTAAATATCAATTAGAGGCCTGGTGCACGAATTCATGCACTGGTGGAGTCCCTCGGCCTGGCCTGTGGGGATCAGTGGACTTCTGTGCCACCTCAGCCCAACCTTAACCGCCAGCTTGTCATGCTCCAGCCCGCTGTCTGCCTTGATCTCGCACAGCGCAAAGTAGTGCAGGAAGCGGCTGGGAGGAGCCTGAGCCCAGTCTGGGCGCCGCTCCTTCTCATCCCAGCCCAGCTGTGCCTGCCACTGCCACCACTCGGGCATGAAGGGGGAGTGTCCATGGGAGAGGCTTGCGCTGCCACAGCAGCTGCTTACCAGCTATGAGCCTGGCGTCTGGTGCTAGTCTGTCAGCTGAGCTGCGGTCCCACTGTGGGAGTGCACTGACCACCAAGGGACAGCTCTTGCATTGAGCATCTGCCCCTGGTGGTCAGTGCGTGTCATAGCTACCAGCCAGTTGTCTGGTCATCCGGTCGTCGGGTTGCTTAGGCTTTTATATATATAGATGATGCTCTCTCCCAAGATATTGAACTTAAATCCTCCCAACATTTCATTTTATTTATTTATTTATTTATTTATTTATTTATTTATTTATTTATTTATTGTTAATCCTCACCTGAGGATATTTTTCCATTGATTTTTCTAGGGAGAATGGAAGAGAGAGGGAAAGACAGAGAGAAATATTGACGTGAGAGAAACACATCGATTGGTTGCCTCTAGTACAAGCCCTGACCAGGGCCTGGGCTGGGTAGGAGCCTGCAACCAAGGTACATGGAATCGACTGGAATCGAACCTGGGACCCTTTGGTCCACAGACTGATGCTCCACCCACTGAGCCAAACCGCCTAGGGCCCTCCTAACACTTTAATAGTTTAGTCCAAAGTACCCTACTCACATATATTTTTATGGACCAATGAAGGCACTTGGGTAAAATACTCTATCTCATTCAATTACATTTATTAATATTTATTCTCTACATAAAGTATCTGATTTTCATGAAGAGGTTTCTTTAATTATGGCACACCAAAATTGCAATCATAACTCTTTAATTGTATATGGCACATATTTTCCAGTGTGAATAAAATAGTTCATAAATCAAGGTACAAGGATATACTGCACTCATTTATGCAAAATACTACTTTTCAAAAATGACAAGTAATTGGACTTGAAACGTTTTACTTCAATTCATGCATTATTGATTAAGTGTATTTTTGAGTACCTACTTGCACCAGACACTTTGGTAATGTCTGGGATCTTAGTAAAACAAACTCCTTATTTTCCAGGGACTCAAAATCCATTAGATATACACATTACAAAACCATGGCACACCAGCAGCAAAGGTGTGCTTCAGGTTTTAAGGAGGCTTCTCCTGGTAAACAAGAGAGAGGTGGGGAGGAACAGATCTCTTGGTTTTCAGCTTTAATTCTCCCCAAATAACTTATCCTTCCTTAATATTCCCAGGTGGTGAAGCCAAAATTCCAGGCATCAACCCTGACTTAGCCCTTTCCTTGTAGTCCCACATTCAATCCCTCATCTGGTCCAGCCAAACCTTCTATATGTTAAATCTGTCATCTTCTCTATCCCATTGTTGTGTCCCACATTCAAGCTCCCATTGAATCTCCTCTGGTCCTTTTCAATAATCATTTCCCTGGTCTCACTGCTTTCATTTTTGTTGCTCTACAATGTATTCTCCACACAGCAGCAAATACGATTTTTCAAAAATAGAGATCAAACCATGCCATTCTTCTGCTTAAAGTCTTTAGTGACTTCCCATTACATGACTGACTTAGACCAACAAGGTCTTCCGTGATCTGCTCATGCCTTCTTTTCCTTCATCTCCTTCCCTTTTCCACTCAGTTGCACTCTACAATCGCTGTGAAACAATAGTTACCATCCTAGCTGCTACACATTAGTTTAATGCAGCTGTGTGTATATCAACCTTCTTTCTCTTTTGAAATGTGTCTAACTTGCTCTCACCTTAAACTTCCTGAATTAAGCTCTCTTCCTACAAATATGCCTATGAATGGCTCCTCGTTTTCTTGCAGATCTTAGCTCAGAAGTCACCTCCGAACCCTCTATTAATTCACTCTTTTTTTCTTGTTCTACATAGTACTTACCAATACCTGAAATTGTCTCAGCTTATCATTTGTCTGTTTATTGTTTTCTTCCCAATCCCTCCTCACCTCTTCCCTACACACACACACACACACACACACACACACACACACACACACACACAGAGAGAGAGAGATGTAAAGCTTCATAAACTCAAGGATGACCTCTTCTGTTTTCTTCATGTGTACACACTCAGCAATTATCATTAGATATTTGTTGAAGGGATGCATGAATAATTTCAGAGGGAAGATGACACCAGGACTAGATAAGTGCTTGTCAGACCAAGGGGGTGGTGAGAATTTAAAACAATAAGCTATTATTTGTTCCCAAACTGCCTAGTGAGAGAGAAATGCGAAGATAAGGAAGTAGCAGGGCCATGGCTAATATTCTAGTTGGGAATAGCTTCCTGATAAGTAGGCACAGTGGGGATTGAAATAGGCTTCACTCAGTGCAGCCAGAATAAGACTAAGTATTAAAACTTGGAACAGATTTTGATTTTTTTAAAACGTTTTGAATTTCAGACAGAACTGATGTCTGCATTCAGGAGTTATCACTTGGATTAGATCTTTCCAGTTATACTTTCTTTGTATGGTATTTTTTAAAAGAAATTTCAGTTTGAAATTTCAATACTTTCGTGGGCTTTTTTTGTTTTTTTTTTTATGATTGGGCATAGGGGTCATGAGAGTTCCCTGGAAAATACCATGTCGGTATACATGGAACATACTCAATGACAAGATCAAAATTCGTTTGCAAGATTCTCGGAAATAAAAGCTCATTTAATTACCTGTCACGAGAGCTTTTAACTTAGGGGGACTCAAATGAACAGTGACAAAATCTGCCCCCAAAATCCCTACCATTATTAAATTGTCTGGCGGCCAGTTCTGTTCTCAATTGAATCTTTCAGGTTTTCCTATGATTTATGAAGCCAATGGAAATAAATCAGCTTCCATCTCCTCATTATTTTTATGGGGAGTTTACCATTTTACCAGGAATCATGAGAATGTGTCAGGTAATTATGGAATCTGGCCTCTTCCAAGCCAACAGTGTCAACCTCTCTAGACACCGAAAAATTACAATGTGAATGACTTAATGAGAGTCTTCTTTTCAAGTTAACATTTCCATTTTCCAAGATATTTTCTAAGCCTAGTAAATGTCTGATGCCAATGGCATAGACATTTTTTATCACCTAAAGTCTAATTATTTTCTTTTCTTATTTCTAGCAGATACTTAGTTATTGCTGACTTTTTTTAGCTTCGGAGAGTTTGGGTTTGTCTCTGCATCTCCTGTATGCAGAGAGCCCATGTTTTCCATAATTTCACAATCCCTTCTGTTCCAATGACACCTCCATTTCTAGGCTAGACTCCTTTAGCCAAGCCCCAGGCCCATGGTTTTCAAAGACCATGGTCGATTTCATGCAAAAGCTCCACCATCAAGTAAAATTCAATAAACCCCAACTTAACCAGGACTCCTCTGCTCTCCACTTCTGTCTTTCACACCCTCATCTCCCATGCTCCCTCCCCTATATTCCTTCCCTTCATTCCCTCACCCTTCTGTTCAGATGGTAGCAGAGGCTTATACATGTCTCTCAGGTCCATGTCCATTCAGTCCCATTGGGTGCACACTTGTACAGACATCATCAACCTAAATCAAGTGAATAATGCCCTCATCTGTCTCCCTGCCTCTGTATTTCTTTGCCTTTCAAATGCATAGATTTTCAAAAGTAGAATTTATATGTCTGGCTATTATAGCTCAGTGATTGATCATGGACCTATGAAACAGGAGGTCACAGTTAGATTCCTGGTCATGGCATATGCCCAGGTTGAGGGCTTGATCCCCAGTGTAGGGCATGCAGGAGGCAGCTGATCAATGATTCTCTCTCATCATTGATATTTCTATATCTCACTCCCTCTCCTTTCCTCTCTAATATATATATATATATATAGTAGTATTTTTAGCATAAAAATGATTAGAAAGGGATCCAAGACCTCTTCACATACGATGTAAAAAAAGAGCTTTTTGCTGTTAAGACAATTTTTAATAACTTATCTTAGCCCCTAAGTCCCTCCCTTCCCTTATTTTTGGTAAACTTGACATCTAGATAATTTTGTCTCTTTACTGTTCCCTCTTCCTGTGTCCGCTCTCATTTTCACTATGGAGGGCCTAATCTCTTCTAATCACTTACTCCTTTAAGGCACTTTTGAAACCTCATTTCCTCAAAGAACTGTTCCCTGGACACTCTACTCTATATCCATTTCCCCTTTAGACAATATGCTCTCCTGTTTTATGTGTCTAGATCTCGTCTCCCTCATAAGAACATGAGTTCTACAAGCTCTGAGATGTTATTTTTTTCCTCTGTATCTTTAAAGGTACTAAACATTTTTTAAAGTCTTAATAAATATTTGAGGAATCTTATAGGGACAAAGAATTGGTCTAGTATATAAGTTCCATAAGGGTGGGAATCAGGCTTGTTTTGTTCCCAGATATGTATCCAGTAGGTAGTTTAACCTGGTATGTAGTAGGTGTCCAAAATGTAGTTTGTGATTGACAAAATGAATGAATTAAAGCTAAGAGACAGAATCACAAAGTGACAACAAAACCCTCCTATGTCAGTTTTTATAGCACCCATTTAACTGGTAAGGGTAATCAAGAGAAAGAAAGAGATACCTACGACCATCTCAAATCCAGCATCACCTGTCCAGGTTAAAAATAGAAGCCAGAGCATACATTAGCTGAAACACTAGCACAGGCAGATGCATCATAACAATCTGAATCCAGGCACCTGTTGAATCCTCCAAAGAATCGAGATTGCTCTAACCTTTGGTCTGGATGGAGGACCAGGTGTCATGGGAAAACAATGTCCCAAAGCTTCAGTCAGTCAGAAAAGCAAGGGGGAGGGAACTAGCTCAAATCTAGTGGATCTGCCTATAGAAGGATCACTGTGAGATAATCCTAATTAAAATGGTATTTTAGCTCTCTTCTTCTCAATTTTAGGATGAGGGCTCATGCTAGGAGCTCTCCTTTCATAGTCAATGTTCTATTATAGCATTTGTTATGCCTGTAATACAATTATTTTTTGTATGATAAATTTCTTTACTATTTGTTACCCCTGCAAAGTGCACAAGCTTCATGAAGGCTCCCATATCCCTCATGCCTGGAATAAAGCCTGGAGTATAGTAGACACTCAATCTGTTGAGTGAATGAGGACTTTTAGGTCTCTTCTCAAGTGTGTGTGTGTGTGTGTGTGTGTGTGTGTGTGCGCGCGCGCGTGCATGCTCATGCAATCAAGAGACAGACAGAAAAAGAGAGAGAATATTGAAAATTTCTGGATAGACCTGAAGACTCTAAGAAGGTCTCAGAGGAAAACACTCAAACCCTTTAAGGGAATGGGAAATGAGTGCTAAGAGAAAGAAAAATGAGTTGACATAGCAAAATTTAGAGATAAGTATGTTACAGAATCAGGCATCTCTGTGAAGAGAAAGGTGCCTATTCTTAGCTGTCTGATTTTATTTGTGCCATAAAATTCAGATAATAGCAGCTTTCCCTTACATCAGGGTTAATTGGGTTGTATATGTGAAGCATTGAACCCAGTCTCCCATTCCTGGACAAGAAATTGCTCACCCTCTTGATAATTTTATTTTAGTTCACAAGTTCATGAGCTAGTTTCTCTTTAGGGAATATGGTGAAATAGATTCGAGGGGAAAAAAAACAGGAGATAACAACACAGCATAACAGAATGGATTATACATGTTGAAAAACCACTCAAAGCTTTGCCAAACAAAAAACACTAGAAAATGTTTCCTTTGATTTCAGACCATTGTAAATACTATTACCCCATGTGTTTGGTTATATCTATATATCTCCCCATTCATAGCTCTGACTGCATTTGTCCATATATTTTAATTAGTAATAAGTGTTTAGCATTGATAAGTAAATAAGTAAAAAATTAAAAATTAAATTTTATAAAACGAGTAAAAAGTTAAAATCTCTTGCTCTTCCTCCTTTTCCTTTTTCTTCCTGTTACTTTGGAGTATCTTATGCAGTTTTGATGAGCTTTAAATGTTTCTTTGACTGCTAAAGGCCACAGTAAAGTTTTTAGAGCCATGGTCGGCAAACTGCGGCTCGCGAGCCACATGCGGCTCTTTGGCCCCTTGAGTGTGGCTCTTCCTAAGCCTTAGGAGTACCCTAATTAAGTTAATAACAATGTACCTACCTATATAGTTTAAGTTTAAAAAATTTGGCTCTCAAAAGAAATTTCAGTCGTTGTACTGTTGATATTTGGCTGTGTTGATTAATGAGTTTGCCGACCACTATTTTAGAGTAAGCGCGAAGGTACCACCTGCTGACTTCCACATCTGGCAAGAGTTGGGCATTTTTCTTTATTCACAGGCTGAGGAGCATTAATGTCTGTAAGGGACTCCTCCATGACTTAAGTGCCCTGTGAGATGGTGAGCACATCTGTGCACTCTCAACCAGCCCCCTTCCAATAGGAAGACTGATGAAGTTAACCAAGTCTTGGACTGGGATCTTTTCCTGGAATATCCAGGCAGGGACTTGAGATCTCCCTCTGAAAATTAAAATTATTTAAGAAACCAATGGGATTTAAAAAGGTGTTGGTGGTAAAATTGGCTGTATCAGTCCACACTCCTTTCCCGCCAGGAAGCCCCACTCTGCTGTGGAAAGAACAATGGTGAGAGGTAAATATAGGAGAAGGGCAAAATGTGAGCAAACCTTAGAAAATAAGAGCACTTCCCACTTAATAGATTTTGTCAGATTTTATCATTTAGCAACAAGAGAGCTAGTAATACCATTTATTGGACATATAACATATTCCAGGAATTTCTTATATGTCATTTAGTCTTTGCAGCAACTCTGGGTAAATCTTATTTTATGTTTATTATTTCTCTCCTATAGATGAGCAGACTGAAGTACTAAGAGGTCAAGACCATGCAGCCAGTAAGAGGCCGAGCCAGGGTTCAACCCAGGCAAATGGATTCCGAAGGCCATGAGGTAGGCAGCACACCCTTGTTGGCTCGTCTCTGTAACAGTCAGAATCTGGCCTTTAGGGGCTACCAATGGACAGGTCATATGATTTTTATGGTCCAGACAAAGGGCTGATATGTCTTTATTCACTTCTGATGCAAAACAGGTGCATGTTTTCTGCTGAAGAATGAAAAACTCCAACCTCCATAAAGGCTTTGCTACCTGACATGGCCTAGGTGATAATTCATTTTATTTGCAATTTGCCTCTCACTGACCGATGACGGTGGCATCTGGCTTTGCTTACTAAGGAGCATGAACCATGATTAACTGCCTGTGACTGTTCTTTCCCCACAGCTGTCTGCATCTGCTGTGCTTTGCAACTGGAATTTCCTCAGCAACTCCTGCTAGCATAAAAATTAAGTTTCAGCCTGACTGGCACGTCTCAGTGGTTGAGCATTGACCTATGAACCAGGAGGTCACAGTTTGATTCCAGGTCAGGGCACATGCCTGGGTTGTGGGCTCAATCCCACAACATACCAGCATGGGGCATATAGGAGGCAGCTGATCAATGATTCTCTCTCATCATTGATGTTTCTATCTCTCTCCCTTTCTCTCTGATATATATATATATATATATATATATATATATATATATATATATATATATATATATATATATATTAAATTGGGTTCATATGAACAGACATTTCCTATCAAAAAGGAAAATGAGTGGAGGTTGTTATAATTTCCTGGTAGATGTTCAATGAAGCAGGGCCTCAAATAACACAGGGACTAAATCTGTTTAGATAAAGTACCTAAAACAAACAGTATTTTAACAGGTGAAATTACTTTCCTTTTCTGGTTTCCCTGGATATTTGACATTACAGACACCCCATCAGAATGTGTTTGAGCTCCTGGGAGGGACCTAAAGGAAATCAGAAAAATCTTCCTGAGGGTTTTTTTTGAAGAAAATGAATGTGTCAAAGCTAGAATTTGGGAGGCGATGTTTTACACAGGGGAGGAGTATGAACAAAAGAATGAAGGTGAGGGAGGAAACAAAGATGTTGTAAAGGCTGGAAGCCAAGTGGGAGAGGCAGAGTGCTGGCTAGGTAGGTAGGAGGCAGGTCTGGAAAAGTCTTGTGCATTTTGCAAAGGAGTGTAACCTTATTTTACAAGGAAGAGGGAGCCATGAAAAGATGTTAAGCAGAGTGGTAGCACAATTGGCTTCGCAATTCGTTCTAGAAAGCTCTCAGAAATATGGTGACCACCGGATTGGAAAGAATGGCACAAGAGAGGAACAATCAGGAGGCTATTGGAATGACTCTTGTAAGGAAGGATCTGGCTGGAACAGGCCATGTCAATGAATTGAGACAGGGGTGTGCATATAAGAGGTCTTCAGGAGTTTGAATCTACAAGTATGGTGACTGATTGTCTGCAGAGGTAGAGAGAGGCATCAAGGATAACTAACAATCAGGTTTGTGATTTGGCTACCAGGAGGAACGAGAGATTTGCATCTGATTGTCTGCTAAGAGAAAAACAAAACAGGGATGGTGGAAAACATTGGATAGACTGGACAGGTGGAGGTTATTTGATGTCATGAGGTCTTATAAAAACAAGAGGGCATGGGATGTCAATGGTAGGAGAGATATCGCTTTCTCTGAGACAAGAGAGCAGAGATTAAAGAGGGAAGACATAGGCTGTGCTGGAGCAAAGGATGGGATAGCAGTGCTCAGAGACTGGGGGACTTCTGGAACTTTCTCTAAAAGTAATAGAAAAGATATTTGGACCAAGGTGTTAGGTAAAGGGGAGAATGGTGAAGGTTTGAATTTTTTTGGACAGTAGAAAGGAACATTGCCCAGGAACAGGCAGAGGAGTGTCTAGACAGGTTAGTGGTTTTGAAAGGGCTGAAGGAAACCATAAACTAGTAGTTGTACCATTCTGCTCAGGTTGTGACACATAACGTTCCCCTACATTGTGTGATAACTCACTTTTCTTAAGCCCACAATGATGGAAGAGACTGTGTTTCATTGAACCTGGAGAATCATCACTGTTCAGAACAGGACGTGACCCGTATGCAATGCTCAGTATACTTTTATTGACTTGAAATCTGTGGAGCTACAAAGCAGCCGACATGAAATGCTATTAGCAAGCATAACTTTCTTCAAATGCATTAAATGGCAGTGCCTTGGAGAATACCGAAAGTAGAACAGTCAATATTTTAGGATTATCCTCCCAGGAGTGACAGTTCTCTGTGTGAATAGGCGTGTCTGAAAAGACCAATTTGGTGCCAATAGTCACTTCCCTGCTGCACACTCAGGGTTGAATGATTAAGGCAAGGCAGGGCCCCTGGCATTGTTTCCAGTGCTCTTTCTTCACAGTGACAATCTAAGAGTACTCGGGGAGAAAAGTGAAGGGAGGTGGGAAAAGGGATAAAGAAGGAGAAGAGTGAGCTGAGGCCAACTGTCAATTTAAAGGTGTTGATTGACACTTTGTATATGTTATAAGGCAAAGGGCACTAGTTGGACTAAAACATAAAAAGGAAACACCTAGGTTGTAGTTTCAGCTCAGCTTCTCACTAATTATATGACCTTTGACCTGTGACCCTTAATCAATTTGCTGAGATTCAAGTTCTTTGTTGTCAAGGGAGAGTCATTGGATGATTATTTTTTTAAAAAAATTGAGATATAACTGACATAACATGACATTAGTTTTGGGTATACAGCATAATGATTTGATATTTGTTCACATTAGGGTATGATTACCATAATTAGTCTAGTCAACATCCATCACCATACATAGTCACAAATTTTCTTCCTTGTGATGAGAAATTTTAAGATCTACTATCTTAGCAAATTTCAGTATACAATACAGTATTATTAACTGCAGTTAAAAATGCAGTTAATAACTGCAGTTAATAAAATGCTGTGTGTTATATCCCCAAGACTTATTTATCATATGACTGGAAAATTGTACCTTGGATGATTTTGTTAATAAACATTTTGAGAACTTCCCAGCATTGTAAAAATATGTTTATTATCATTTAAGCCTACAGATAAGAACTTTGACCCAAAGCAAACTTACATTGTGTGCATGAATTTCCATACCTTTCCTCATGCTTTTACCTTTGCTGTTACCCATCCCAGCCCAAGATTCCTTTGTTTCTCTTTCTTCAATCTCTTCAGAATTTTGCCTCCAGAAAATCCTTACATAGAAGTTGAAACTTAAATATAATTCAGTATTCACTTTTGAAGGTACCTTTTTCAGTGTATTCAGTATGATCATTGACACACCATCCTTCCGATCTCTAAAAATTGGCAAATATGAGGTGATTTGTCAATGCAATCCAACAACTGCTTATTGAGTTGCTATTATATGCCAAGCTCTGTATTAGGTGCAGGGAATACAGGCATCAGGTATAATAGGGAAGATGAATATAACTTATTTGACTCAAACAGGTACTAAATGTTCATATTAAATTATAAAATATTAATAGAAACACAGAAAAGAGATTAATTCTATCTGGAATGTTTAGAGATCGCTTCCTAGAAGCTGTGACATTTGAAGATTGAACACAATCAATATAATTTTATCAGACAGAAAAGTTGGTAATGGACATTTCAGGTAGAGAAACCAGCTTGGACAAAGGCCTAGAGCTAACAAAGAGGGCCATGTGTTGGGAGGAATGACAGGTAGCCTACCTGCTAGATTGCTCATTCTCCAATATTATATTCTTTCTAGAAGCTTAAAAAATCAAATATGGACATAAGGGTCTCAAAAATGGTTACTTCCATTGCTTTTTGGAGGGTGTGGCTACCAGAGACTCTGGAACTGTGACACAGAAGGGGAGTGGTAAACACTGTGAAACATACCAAAGGCAATGTCACCAGGGGAAACAGTGACCTAGAAGGCAGTGATAACACCCGCTGAACCTACAAGAGCTGTCACCAGCAGATTTACCTAGACTTATTGTGGCGATCATTTTTCAGTATGTACTAATATCTAGTCTTTATGTCGTATACCTGAAACTAATATTACTAGAGGCCCAATGCACAAAATTTGTACAATAGTAGGCCTTCCTTCTCCCTGCTGCCGGTACTGGCTTCCCTCGGCACCCAGGACCTGAGCTTCCCTCCGGCTGCTGGCAGGCACCCAGGACCTGGGCTTACCTCGCAGCCCCAGCTTCATCTGAAAGGTCATCTGGAAGGACATTCAGAAGGACATTGGTCTAATTAGCATATTGTTTTTATTATTATTGATATATCAATTATACCTGAATTTAAAAAAGAAAAACAGCTGTCACCAGGAGCAACACATACAGACCAGTGTACTAAGCCCCATGCTCTGTGGAAGGGCTCAAAGATGGTTAAGGGTTTGCTATGATTTGGGAAACAACTAACAATAGAGAAGAAAGGAAAAGGAGTATGCAAGTTGGTGTTTTACACACACACACACACACACACACACACACACACACACACACACACACACCTACGCCCCTCATCACTTGAGATATTCAGATAATACAGGGTGCATGGAAGCCCACCTCGTCACCCTAAACTCTAAATCTCATGACAGTGACATAGCCATGAGCTTCTTTCTAAGAACTAGTGGTGAAGCTGGACTTAATTGCAGGCTCTGCTACTTGTCAGATGCGGGAACTTGGCCAAACTATTTGGCTCCATAAAACAATACTTTCTTTTTCATATAGCAGTGGGGATTTACAGTGATGTACATAAAGCAACCTCAGAATACCTCACATTTTCAATGTGCCCATTATGACTCTTGTCTTAATTCACTCGCCTTTCCCCTATATTGAATAATCATGATGATTTAATTTGCAGATTTCACCACCCAGTCTCACACTGTTTTGAACACTGTTATTGCCACCTCCTAGCCTTGCCAAAGCCATAGCTCCTGAATAGGAATTGTTGAGGGTAATGCTTTTCTTGTGAGAAGGTAGGTGGACAGTCACACTTTACCTGTCTTATAGATGCCCACACAAAGGCAGAAACCTTGGATGCAGCCCAAGAATTTCAGACTGAGAACAAAAACTATAATTAAATGCCTTTACCTCCCAGCCTACAGACTCAGCCATTCTGCAATCTTGTCCACACAACCGTATGTCAACAGAGAGCTGAGAGGAACAACTGCCATTAAGTCCCCCTGCACCACGCAGCACTGCATGGCATTTCACAGGGAATGAGTCCTTCGGAAAAATCCAATTTGGAGAGCAGCAAGAGTAATTCCAAAACAAGGGATTGTGCTTTAAGCATATCAAATCAAAGATAGATGTGTGTATTTGGTAATGGTAAAAGGAAACAGTCATTCATTTTTTGTGGTTCAAAAATTGGATTTTCCTGAAGATCAAAACAAGCTCCATTCTTTGGACTCATGTTGATGATACTTGCTAACAGAGAACGCTGGGGGCAAGAATTGAAGCCACAGCCTGTTGAATAGCTTCCTCAAAATTTATTGTCCCATTTGTGTATTCAAAAATCTGAATTGTAAGAAGAATGATATATATCTCAGTTAGGTCTGGCCTTATGTAAGATTCTTCATTTTGGAAATTTATTAATATTCCCTAGGCGATTTTTCCTCCAAGAGAAAGGCAGTGGTGGCATGATGTTTAATAAGTTTGCAGTAACATTAAGCTCCATTAATCTGAATTAGTATATCTACCTTTTGCTTTGATGGTTTACTACTGTAATTCACAGGTAGCAAAATACAGAGTCAGCCAGTTTTGATTGACTATGCTTGAAAATGTATTACGTGTCATTGAATATATTGCCAGTCTTGGGGATAATCTACACCATGTATTTTATTTGTGTATATTATTTTTTTTTTAAATCTTGGCATTAATGTCAGTACATAAACATATAAAATAAAGCTCGGGGAACATCAAGTGAATGAATGAGTAAGGATTTTGTGCAACATCAAAGAAATAAGTGGTGGATTCAACATTCAAGTTCTATGCTTGAGAATATTCAAATCTGGTTATAGAATTACAAACTGGGACCTGGGTGAGACAGATTCAGGAACTGCTTGGCTATAATTTCGGAAGGTCCTAGGGGAGGTTGCTATGAGTACCGGTCCTAGGAAATTGCTGTGAGTATGTGTTTATGGTTGGTCTTACATGTTCATATATACATGGGTATGTCCTATCTGCTGAAACTTTATCAGGTCCAGATAGACTGGAAGTACTTTAGAATTTGGTTTAAATATATAATAAAAATGGTGATTCCTATACACCAGGCAGAGTTATAGGCTTTCCCATGGATTATTTTACTTTAAACCTGATATTGTTATCCTCATTTTCTAAATGGAGCACTAAGGCCTAGAGAACTTAGTTTTCATACACAAGAAAGCAGTAGAATAGGGACTTTGAACTTAGGAAGCTGAGTTCAAGGTCTGGGGCTCTAAATCAGAAGTCTCCAAGAGTAGGATGGACCCAGGCCTGTGTGGGATCATTCTCCTGATTTTTTTCCACCTCATATACCTGGTTCCCCAGAGTTTCTAACAGTCATTTCTGTGACAGGAAATTTCTTTTTAAAAAGGTATTTTACCCTAAATAAACCAACAAAAAATTACCCTCTGAACATAATTCTACCATTCATCATTACTCTATGTCAAAATCTCTTCTATTTGGCATTTTGTGCTGGTATTTGCATCATTTATTCATTGATATTTATTCAGCTCTCACAATATGACAGGCACTGTTTAATTATTTGGATTCCATCATGAAAAAAAACTGACCAAGATCCCTAACCTCATGGATCTTATACTCTAGCAGGCGAAATAGAAAACAGAAAAGAAATAGGGTATGGCCCTAGATGGTTGGGCTCTGTGGATAGAGTGTTGGCCTGCTGACTGAAGGGTCCTGGGTTTGATTCTGGTCAAGGGCTCAATCCCCAGTAGGGAGAGTGCAGAAGGCAGCTGATCAATAATTCTCTCTTATCATTGATGTTTCTATCTCTCCTCCCTTCCTCTCTGAAATAAATAAAAATATATTTTACAAAAAGAAATAGAGTATGTATGTGAACCATAGGGTTTATTAGAAGTTGACCATTACTATCTTATCTAATAAAGAGGGAATATGCAAATTGACTGTCATGCCATAATGGTCAAAATGGCTGTGCCCACAGCAGATGCAGGTGCCCACAGTGGAGGCCAAGTTCCCATAATGAGCCTTAATGAACAATCAGCAGGGACCTGAGGCTGCGCTCCCCCGCCTGGTAGGCTTGACAGGGGACCTCAGGCTGTGCCCCCCCCCCCGCCCTGGCACCAGGCTGGGGGACCTCAAGTCACCCCCCCTGCCCCGGTGCCTGGCTGGGGGACCTCAGGCTGTGCCCCCCACCCTGGCGCTGGACAGGAGGACCTGAAGCTGCACCCCCCCAACCATGAGGGGCTTGACAGGGGACCTGAGGCTGCGCCCCCCACTCGGCGTGCACCAGGGGACATGAGGCTGAGCCCCCCCACCCAGCAGGGCTTGACAGGAGCCCTGAGGCTGTGCCCCCTGCCCAGAGGGGCTTGACAAGGGTGGGGCCAGCTGGGTCTGGGTCTAGCACGATTTTGAGGTGCCACGGGTGCATGGGGACTTAACTCTGGGTCCTGTGGCATGCCCTAGACTCTGACAGAAGGAAGATTTTCATATACATTTTACTAATTTTCTTTCATCTCTGACACTTCTATTATAGAGAAAGGGCAAATAGCAATATTAAAATATTTCCTCTAATTAATACCCTTTTAATGTGTATGAATTTCATGCACTGGGCCACTAATAGATAGTATAAAAAGGAAAGGAAAGTAAGAAACATCAGGTGTGTCTTTGTGGGATGGGAGGTCATTTAAAACAGCTGAGCAGAGACTTGGAAGAGGTGAGGGAGTGTGCCATGTGTGTTCAGGTGCAATAGTGATCACTGTGACCAAGGGGCTAATTGATCTGAGGTGCTGTCCAAGGAGATGAAGGTTGAACCTGTGGTCATGGGTGAAATCAGAGATAAAAGTTCTGTGTAGGTTGGTCCTATAACTTTGGCCTCATCAGACTCTTGAGAAAATTAAAGATTTAACCTGTTAGTTCTCAGCTGATACACTAGCTTTACCTTAGGGTGCTCATGAGCTTCCTCCTGAAAGTTCATAAGCCCTGCTGTCAGCATGAGCCATCAGTATAGGAAAGGGGTGGGCAAACTTTTTGACTCGAGGGCCACAATGGGTTCTTAAACTGGACTGGAGGGCCGGAACAAAAGCATGGATGGAGTGTTTGTGTGAACTAATATAAATTCAAAGTAAACATCATTACATAAAAGGGTACGGTCTTTTTTTTCAATAGTTTTATTCATTTCAAACGGGCCGGATCCGGCCCGCGGGCCGTAGTTTGCCCACGGCTGGTATAGGCTCTTCTCCAGAATGACATCCAAATCTGCCCCACATGGTGGTTTAACATCTGTGAGCCCAGATGTGAGGGTTCAGCACTCCAGACTCTAGAGAGAGCTCAAGATTTCCTCTCCCTTCTACTTCCTCATCTCACCAATCCTTCCCACCTTCCAAAATCCTGACTTCCTCATCCTCTGAGAAGTTAAGGTCTAGGACAGTATGAGACCTTGAGGCTGGGAGTTGCAGCTTTTTGGATACAAATACATTATCTCAGAATGAAAATATTGATGAACTCCTTCTAGTCAGTGTCTATGGTATTTATCTGGGTCTAAAATTAATTAAACACACACACACACACACACAACACACACACACACACACACACAGTGAATTATTACCTTGCAAATGCAATGTGGAAGACCAAATATTTTAAAGCATGGTTTCCATGGAGAGAAAACCTCTTTGCCATATAAGGGCAGCTTCATTTTAGTCTATATTTTTTTATTACTATTCTTTCTTCTCATATTGAAGCTTTGGCTTTCAAGTAGGGCTGTCTATTTGTCTGCTGCACCATGAAATCAGACTAAAAGCCAGCATTGACAAGAAGCTAGTCATAACAGGGTCACTGCCTTGTTGGATGGGTTGACAATCCAGGAGAAGAGATTTTTCCTTTGTAGAAATGTTTATACCAAACCTAGCTTTCTTGGTAGTGGGTTTATTTAACTGAAAGCAGTTATCAAAGACCAGCAGGTCCTGTCAACAATGGTAATTTTTATAGAATCTTTTGGGGAGGGAGGGGTGTAGGGAGAGTTAGAGTGAGAGAGAGAGAGAGAGAGAAAGAGAGAGAGAGAGAGAGAGAGAAGAGAGAAGAGAGGAGAGAGGTTCACCTTGAGTTTGGATCTCTAGTGAAATCCTATATTAAAGTAACTCAGGATAAAACAGAGCTTCCTGTCCCCAATATCAGGATGAGATCAGTAGCAAGATTTAGCGAAAAGGAGAGCAAAGACTGAGTTCAAACACCAGATCGTGCCTCAGGATGACCGACTTCTTTGTGATCTTGGGAGCATTGCTTAATCACATTAAACTGCAATTTCCTATTTCTAAGAATCCATATTGCCTTGGTTCCCACCTTGAAGGCTTCTTATAAAAACTAAGTGAAAGAAGAGATGGGCAACGAGGTAAAAAAAAAAAACACCTATGAACTTGTGCAAGGCCCTTTGTTTATAAATAGGTAAACTGTTTATAAGGTGCAAATCCACAACTCCATCCTCACATGCTTAACTCTGAGCATAGCGGGCTTTCTGTAGCAACATGCTGAAGGAAAGAAAAATACTTATAAAGTGCACACCTTCTGTAATAGAATAGAGTTATGCTCAAAAGACCCGCATTCTCTAATTCTAAACCTATGAAGCTGAATTTCTAAGGCTAAAAGGATGTCTGCAGCCCGTTGGGTTTCTAAATGACGTTTCATGGGCAAAGAATGGGACTATGGCTTGAGTTGTGGCCTCCAAAAAGATATGTCTATGATGAGTCCCAGGTTAGGTGAATGTGACTTATTGGGAAAAAATGGTTTTTGCAGACATAATTAAAGATCTTCAGATGAAAAGATTATCCTGGATAATCAAGGCCCTAAATCCAGTGACAAGTGCCCTTATAAGAGTCACACAGAGGAATAACACACAAAGAAAAAGAGGAGGAATGTGGCCTTGAAGGCAGAGATTGGAGTCACGCCATCCACCAGCCCAGAAATGCCCTCGGCCACAGAAGCTAGAAGAGGCAAGGACCTGATTCTCCACTAGGGCCTCTGCAGAGGTCACAGCCCTGCCAATGCCTTGATTTTTGTCCCTGGGACTCTGAGTTCAGACATCTGGACCCCAGAGCTGTGAGAAAATAAGTTGCTGTTGATTTACATCACGAAGGCTATTCTAATTTATGGTGTGTTATGACAGTCCTGCAAAACCGATACAGGTGGCTAAAACAGCTGAGACAACTGAAAACAAGTTGTGTGCTAGGGAGGATGTAATTCATATGCAGGTGTTGTCCCGTGGAGGGGCCAGGATGCCCCATTTTTAAAATCCCTGCTTGCTTACATTCAACAGTCATTTGCAAGGTTCTAGTGGAGCTCTGTGTTTTGGCACCATAGTCATTCATTCGGTATATGAGAAACGCCAGTTGCTTGCCTTTAAGTTACTTAAGTCATTGACTAGTGGACACATCAACAGAGAAATCAGCTATAATACAACATGCCGAGAGCTATGATAGAGGGGTACCGAGGTGCTGTGGGTCATTTACAGATGGGATGCTCAAACTCTGAGGGACAGGGAAGCCACCAGAGCAGGCTTCTGAGAGGAAGTGATGCATGAGCTGGGACTGGACCTTGTGAGCTAAGGAGAGGGAGTGACAGAGGAGCAGGGGTGCTATTTCCCACTCTGGCTCAGAGGTCCTGGAGGCCAGATTTCTATTTATGATCAGGTCTATCCCTCTTTTCCGTGACCTGGCCCTGGTGTGTTCTATGTAGACCTCTGTGGCTGTTTGCTAGCTGGAGATAAATGTTAGACAAGGAAGCATATCTGACTCACATATGAGCCAGGTGTTCTGAAAAGATAAGCTCTGAAGTGGACAAGGGCAAAGTCATGGGCACGGAGATGTAAGCTTCCATTGGCCAGGGCAGCACGCCCAGCTGCCCGGTCCTCATGTCTGTGGCTTAACTGTTTCTGCCTCAGAGGCCCTGCTGACCGCTCACCCTGCCCTTCAGTGCGTCACCCTAACGCAGTGATGGCGAACCTACGACACGCGTGTCAGAGGTGACACGCGAACTCATTTTTTGGGTTGATTTTTCTTTGTTAAATGGCATTTAAATATATAATAACTATCAAAAATATAAATCTTTGTTTTACTATGGTTGCAAATATCAAAAAATTTCTATATGTGACATGGCACCAGAGTTAAGTTAGGATTTTTCAAAATGCTGACACGCCGAGCTCAAAAGGTTCGCCGTCACTGCCCTAATGCCTATTCTGGAGGATGGAGCTGAGTGGGAGAGCGAGAGGAACAAATCTCTTTTCACGTGTGACCAGCACTGTGCTGCTCACAAGTGTGATGTGATTTAGCCCTCCCGCCTTCCCCTGGGGAAAGCATGGCTGTTCCATGTTTTACTAGAGGAAAGCTTCCCTGGAGCTGAAGTGCCTTTGAAGATCTGCTGTGCGTACTCTCCATCTCCATCTCCAGTCACTCTGTCTCATGATTGACACACCAGGGATGCCTGCCTGCTTCTAGTTCTTTCTTCCAGGCTTAGTGGAGTAGTCCTCACACAGTTGGGGGCAAATTTGCCCTCTGGGGCTAAATTGGACAATGTCTGGAGACATTTATGATGGCTACAACTGAGGGAGGGGATGCTGCTGTCATCTAGTGAGTGGGAGCCAGGGCTGCTGCTAGACATGTTGCAAGGCACAGACAGCCCTCTCCCGCTACAGGAAAGAATGACCT